>NC_057403.1:27526715-27850515 GCF_019320065.1 Cervus canadensis | reverse complement strand
ACATAACTAATAACTATATAACTAATAATTATAATAACTATAATTAAAACTAATCACCCCAGTTACCACAATAACCTCTTCTTGGCCTGGTCAGTGGGATCAGAGACCACATTGGCCAAGAAGCAGTCTCAGAACTAGTTCTGTGTCCCCCAGTGAAACTATTCCTCCCTTGAGAACTAAAACTTCCAAATCCCAAAGTTTTAGGGACAGAAAGCAAAAAAAAAAAGTGTTGATGTTGGATCACTAGGGGTAATAGTGAGAGGAGACAATCCTCAATTGTCAAGACTCATGAATCCAGGTTGTATAGGAAAAAAACCTGCAAGAAGACCCAAGAAATGGTGATGTGCTTCCTTCAGTCAAGGGGTGGGTTATTCAGACATTGATCGCTGACTTAGAGCACACACTGCATCCGGGAGGCCACTGAGCCAGCCCCACAAGGTGCTCTTATCCAGCCAGCACCACGTACGTCTGAGTCTTCAAAAGGCTATGCAAAATACTCTCAACTGCTTCTGGCTGAGGAGAAATATGGAAATGCCAGTAATGTCAGTGAACATGAGACAACTAGCACACTACATCTGCTGTAAAGTGAGTCAGAGGGGATGCCGGCTAGGATACCACTGATGTCAAGTAAAGCACTTCCTAACCTAAGACGGTCTAAACCTTTATGCAACCGGTAGCCCCAGCAGTGGCCAGAGTGACAGGTGAGGCTGACATGATTCAAAGTTGCACACAAAGTGGACACAGTGGGGAAGGAGCAGGTGTGACCAATTGAGAGAGTAGCGCTGAAACATATACATTACCATATGTAAAACAGATAGCCAGTGAGAATTAGCAGTATGACTCAGGGAGCTCAAATCCAGGGCTCCGTGACAAACTAGAAGGGTGGGATAGGGTGGGAGGTGGGAGGGAGGTTCAAGAGGGAGGAGACACATGCATACCTACGACTGATTCTTGCTGATGTGTGGCAGAAAGCAACACAGTATCTGCCAATTAAAATTAAAAAATAAAACAAAGTGGCATATGAGAGATGTTTGGTACCCACCTTTTTCTCTTTCCTCTTTCTCTTCCCCAGATCATCTCATGAATATTATTAAGCAGAAACACTGTCTTTATGGTATGAACTCTCAAGTTTGTACCCTCAGTCTATATCTATGAGTTCCAAACTCCTAACTAACTGCCTACTTGAAATCTCCCATTGGATGTTTTTGATACTTCTGATCTATTAATAGTTTGTCCAAAGTCCAAAATGTAACTCCTAATTTCCCCCAAAATAACCTGTATCCTCCTAACTATGAGAAAGTCTTCTTCCATCTCAATAAATAGTATCCCAGAACCTAGATTTCCCCCTTTCCCTCACCATTCACATCAAATCTACCAGATTTCCTAAAAAAATTGTGTCTAAAACCTATCCTGTCTCTATTGTCTTCTCTCAGGATACTCCACCATGACCTTGGTGGAGAAATCGCCCCCAGAGGAGGACAAGGCAATGCCCATCTGCATGACCTCCCCAGTAACCACTTCAGTGCAGATGTGGGAATGAAAGCCAAGTGGTGAAGTCTGAGGACCAAGGAGGAAGACATGGAAGTAGAGACAAAGGGAGTAGTCAAGTCTTATAGAGAGTTTTGCTATGAAGGGAAATGTAAGGTCAGCACAATTGCCACCCCCATCCCAGGGGCGGGGAGGCATCAGGGTCCCACTCTGCTCTCAGGGTCACTGAGACTGTTCCCAGTCAAAGTTAGCCCTCGGCCTCATCATCCCTACACAAAATACCCCAACACCCTCAATCACACCGTCTCCCCCAAGTCAAGGCAGCTTTTCTCCCCAGGGTCAGCATGACTCTTCCACACTAGGACTAGAGAACAGGCCAAGAAGTGGAGGTGTGAAAGGGGAGCCTGACATAGTAGGGCACAGAGAGGAAGTTGTGAATGAGGGATGAGGATACCATTTCTGAATGAGGAAATTTTCATGCCCTGGTCTGGCCTCAAGGATAACGGTTCCTGGCAGAGACCCACACAGCTCAGGAATAAGGCCAACGTTCAGGCCCCACAACCACATTCAGACTGAGAATGGGACTGGGTCAAATGAGGGAGGAAGCCTGGCTGGGAATTTGGAATGCCTTATTCACTCTCTTGGCTCAACTCAGAGGTCATCAGGTTCCATGAGATAAAAGGCAGGTAAGGTAAATGTCTCAAGCAGGGTGATGTCCCTGGCCTCCAGCCACTGCCACTCCTGCAGTGTCCTCAGGGCTGAGGTACAATCCTTCCCCTGGGCCAGGCACTATCATAGAAAAGTGTTTTACCTGCCTGCGTCATGCAAGTGAAGTTATGTGTATGGCTGTTAACCTCAGGCGTGTATGGTGAGATTCATGAGGCCATCACACAGCCTATTGTATGGCACACATGTGACAGATGCCTGAGACACTGGAGGTACAATCCCTGCACAGCAGTCATGGACAAGCATGCATACTGGGTATGGGCTGATGGGGTGACAGGTGAGAGGTTGGACAAACAGGTGAGGGTGGCAGGTAAGCAAACACTACCGCTGAGCACTTCCCTCTGAGCTGCCAAAGTGTGTCAGAGCCACAATTGCCCAGTTGGACAGTCCAGAGTGGCCTCACACCCTCAGGGAGTGCACCCAGCCCTCTCTGCCCTGCAGAGTGACCCTCCTGCTTCGAAAGGACCCTCCAGATGTCACCACCCCCTCAATTGAGGGAGGGCAGTGCAGCAGAGTGCTCAGGGCCAGAGAAGGAAGGAAGGAAGGAAGGAAGGAAGGAAGATGGAAGGGGAAGAGCAGAGGTCCAGTTCCCTGGGCCCACATCTATCAGCTGCCATTATCCTTGTGTCTCTGTGTCTAGGAAGAAACTCTCTTAAAAGAGCACTCTGGCCTCAGGTCCAGTATTCTTGCCTGGAGAATCCCCATGAACAGAAGAGCCTGGCGGGATACAGTCCATGGGGGCGCAAAGAGTCAGACACGACTGAGCGACTAAGCACAGCATACAGCACAGCCCTCAGATCTGCCCTCAGACCTTGCTCTGTTACCCCGGAAGTCTGTTCACAGTGCATTTCCCTCGAGCCTCCAGCCCATCCCACAGCCCCCACACCATGTCTCTCTCAGACACACGGGGCAGAGTCAGCTGGACACACCCCATCACAACCCCATAGTCATGTGCTTATAATCACATGCACCCTGTCACACACACATGATCTCAAACACACTTGTAGACACACACACATATTCTGAGACAGATGGGCTCTTGCAGTCACATAGTCACACACACTCCAAGTCTCATATGCCCCCACAAACACACACTTCCATACTCCCAAAAGAGGATTCAACACACACACACACAATTAAATTCTCAGATAACACATACACCAAGCCTTATGTCTGTCACTTGAGACCCATGCACTCTACCAGTCAGAAGCCCCACTGCAGACAGAACACACATACACTAACACCTGTAGATATACACACCCAAACATAATGTCCCTCTCATTCACTATACTCCCCCAGACACTTAGGGCATCAGTCTGCAATGCCCTTCCCTCTCCCATTCTTAGTGGGCTGAATTCCTACCCAACAGGAGACACTGGGGGCATGGGGAGAGGAATCCCCAAGCCTGGCCAGCAGGACCCCCGAACCCACAGTTCAGGCCCAACACCTGCTGCGGGTAGCTCAGGTCATGTTCCCAGCCAAGCCCCAAGGACCAGGAATTTAAGGAACATACCACCCATGGGCAAGAGGAGTTTTCAAGTCCCCAGCTGGACCCTGCTACCTGCAGCCCTCGTTGGAAGGGGCACACCCAGCTGCCATGCTCCTCCCTCCCCTCAGAGGCCATCTAAAACTCTCACCAACTCATGGATGTCAGGAACAAATTTCTCACCAAGTGCATGGACAACTACATGCAACCTGCTGGTGAAACAGCCCATGGAGCTGGAAGTCAGCACAGCCTCACAACTCCAGGACTGTGTGGCCAGCACAGCCCCTGTTTAACTCAAACAATCATCCATCTCTCATCAAGAAGTGTCAGGGTAGATGCACAGCTGCCCAGGATGGTGACCACGGGGTGCTAGGTCTCTGACACTTAGTCTTCCCTCTCTGATACCCCTATATTGCTTGCTTTCCTTCCTGTAAGATCCCTGCCATCAGCTTCCTACCCCTTCCCTCAGGTACACATCAATGACATGAGCTCCAACTAGAACCCTGGTTGCTGCCCAGGCTGCCTATCCAGACTGGCAAGTGTCCGCATTGGCTCCTGGGCAGCCCCAGTCCTTCTCTGGCTGCTGCTCTGCCGCTGCTCCTTCCCTCCTGCAGGCTGTGCCAATTTAGGGCCAGGCGCAGTGAGTCACTGACCACCCTCCCCCCCTAAGACCTATACCTCTGCAGGGCAAGCCTGGCTGACACACATTGCATGCCATTCATCTAACTTTGGCTTGTGTGTTTTAGTTAAAGTGGGAAGCAGTGGGTATTAACCTCAGAAGGAAAGGTGGGAGTGGCCAGCCTACTGTCAAGACAGGCATGTGGCAGCCTAATCTGCTGCCCCCAACCCCACCTCCCTTCTTCTGTAACTTGATCTTCTCTCCCCATCTTCAGCATTGGCCCTGACATCCGGAATGGAAAAAAGGCCACAATGGTGCCACTACAGGAAGTTAGGGAGAACCAGCAAGGCGCTAACCCTTGAGTCCTGTTCTATAAGAGCAACAGTCATGACTCAGGTTCCTGAGCCATGCAAGACCAAAGATGCCCCTGCCTCTCTTTTAAAGTCGCTATTTTTGCAACAATTAACAGCTCAGAAAAAAAAGTATTTAAAATAAATGTAATGTTTTCCCATAATTTTTATATTAAACGAGTTGTCCTGAAACCATATGCATGCCAGAACTTCACACATCTATGCAGTTCTTGTCAAATATAGGTAGATGATAAACACAATGCATAAAGCATTCTTGAATTTGGAGTAGGTTTCTTCTTATCTTATTTACCTTATTAAAGTGCAGCTCATGGGTTCATCATGAAATCAAGAGCCAAAACCAGATTGACAGTGAAGGCAAAACTTGACCTGCCTCCACAGCCTTCCCATGCAAACCAGGAGAAAAGCAAACAAACCATCACCACATTATTGTTTATCGTACTGGAGTTCTAAGCAATAAAACAGGGTCAGAAAAAGAAGTGAAGTAAGATCCAAACTATAAAGGATTAGTGATATCAAATAGTTTTCATAAATGACAAATATTAACTGCATTCTAGAAGGAATTACTAGGGATTAAAATTATTCCAAGAGTAATTTAAAATTGGAAAGTATTTCAAACCAAAATTCTTATACTTTTTTCTCTCTTTTGAGACAGCATATTAAAAAGCAGAGACATCACTTTGTAAACAAACATCCATCTAGCCAAGGCTATAGTTTTCCCAGTGGTCATGTATGGACGTGAGAGTTGGACTATAAAGAAAGCTGAGCACAGAAGAATTGATGCTTTTGAACTATGATGTTGGAGAAGACTCTTGAGAGTCCCTTGGACTGCAAGGAGATCCAACCAATCCATCCTAAAGGAGATCAGTCCTGGGTGTTCATTGGAAGGACTGATGCTGAAGCTGAAACTCCAATACTTTGGCCACCTGATGCAAAGAGTTGACTCATTTGAAAAGACCCTGATGTTGGGAAAGACTGAGGGCAGGAGGAGCAAGGGGTGACAGAAGATAAGATGGTTGGATGGCCTCACCGACTCAATAGACATGTGTTTAGATGGACTCTGGGAGTTGGTGATGGACAGGGAGGCCTGGCGTGGTATAGTTCATGGGGTCGCAAAGAGTCAGACAGGACTGAGAGACTGAACTGAACTGAACTGAATATGATGAACTGATTTTGAAAGTTATTCAAGAGTAAATGCTTAAGAGGACTTTCCAGGTGGCTCAGTGTTACATACAGAATCCTCCCCCTGTCAATGTGGGAGACGAAGGAAATGTGGGTTCGATCCCTGGGTCAGGAAGATCCCCTGGAGAAGGAAATGACAACCCACTCCAGTATTCCTGTCTGGGAGATCCCATGGACAGAGAAGCCTAGCAGGCTACCATCCATGAGGTCACAAAGAATCAGACCCGACTTAGTGACTAACCACCACCACCACCACCCAGGGATAAGTGAGGGTGCCAGGAAAAAAACGGTATTGTCATATTGCTGATGGAAATGACAACAGGCACAAATGATCTGGCGGGTAAGGTGGCAGTTTCCATCAAAATCATCACAAATCTGAAAGCTCTTCAAACTACCATTTCCACCTTCAGGACTTTATCCCAGAGAAACAACTAAGACTAGACACAAACCTTAGGTTCCATATCATTTATCACTACTGATTTACAAAACAATGTTTTAAATGCCCAGTAGAAAAGCAGACAGTGTTTTTATAAGAAGTAAATTATTTAAATTTTCCTAATGGGCTGCATAAATACATGTTACTTTGTACTGGGTGGGCCAAAAAGTTCATTCAGGTTTTTTTCATAAGATGTTGTGGAAAAATCCAAAAGAACTTTCTGGCTAATCCGACAGGAAGACAATCTAAAGTGAGAATCCTACTTAATTGTTTTAAAAAGTATGCCAAAGTCCTTACTTGGAAAAAGTTTGGGAACCACTGCCAGAGTGTCGATTTTATAGAAGCATTTCTCTAGATAATATGCCACTGCAGACTGGAAGTACAAGGGTATGTGCTGGGGCAGTACATACTCCTATTCAGTCCAAATCTTCAGGACCCTCGGGAATTGTTAGTCCTGGAAGGCACAGTGATGGGGGGAGGGGTGGGTTTCACTTACTATTTCCCAGGCTGAGCTTCTTGTCTCCACAGTGCCAGGCAACAACTCTCAGAGTCAGTCATCCTGGATTCATCTCCAGGGTCCTGGCCACACCAGACCAATAAGAAGGCAGCCCAAAACGGAAACATGTACATGTAAGGGCACCCATGGCAGCATGTCAACACACCACTAAAAGCAAAATCATATAGACTTCCAGTTACAGATGATGGGCTGAACACCTTCATTCATGTTCTCTCCCACCAGTGACCAAACCAGAGGATAAAGGAATACTAAAACTGACAACCTCACAATACCAAAGACAACACGAAGGCATTCATTACAGGACTTGAGGTTTCAACAAAATGGTGAAGAAGAGTGGGAGGAGGATGTTGAAGGGAAAGCTTATAATTGTTTAGTCACTAAGTGGTGTCTGACTCTTTGAGACTCCATAGATTGTAGCCCATGAGGCTCCTCTGTCCATGGGATCTCCCAGGCAGGAATACTGGAGTGGGTTGCCATTTCCTTTTCCAGGGTATCTTCCTGACCCAGGGATTGAACCCACATCTCCTGATTAGGCAGGCGGATTCTTTACCACTGAGCCACCAGGGAAGTCCTGGGAGAGCTTAGCATGACTCAAAAAAGACAAAGCGCTCCAAACATGGGGAAGAACAGGGACATAGCTGATCTGCTCCCACAGACTGCCACAGGGGATGGGTGTGTTGTAAATGTGGGGTCTTTAAGGATCATTTCAACAAGGCTGAAAAAATCATATTCAAAGAGGCATATGAAATCAAAGGATTTATTAATATTGTACTCATAGGTCTCAGAGTGAGAACAGCACACCTCATAGGGGGCCACGTGGGAGGAGCACCAAGAGAACAGGTTCCACCAAGCATGACCGAGGACCAGTGGATAAGTGCCATAACTGGGGGTCAGGGAAGAATACACAAGTGAAAGGTTTGAGCAGATTACACTGATGCATTTGAATGTTTCTAGGTTACAGTCATGGAAGGGCAGGAAGGGAAACTTATGGAGCAGACCAGCCTATCATTCTACAGTCTGCTTGTGAGGATGCTGAGGCATCAGGGAAATATGAAATTTTAAAATATTATAATACAATAAACCCTGTTATGCCTCAGCATCAACTATACTATACGGATGGATGAAAGTTATCACTTGGGTTGTGGAGATATTAAAAGTGAGGGGAACAGTTTAACTTAACCACCAAAGTCAAATGTGTTAAGGTGACAACCAGGAAGAGTTCTATTAAGCAAATGATAAGAATTTAGAATCATCACATACAAGGGAACCCACATAAGGCTATCAGCAGGCCAGGAGAGAATGGAATAATGTATCTAAATTGCTGGAAGGAAAAATAACCAACAAAATGGACAAATTCCTAGTAACATACAACCTACCAAAACTGAATTATGAAGAAAGATAAAATATAAATAGCTAAGAAGATTAAATAAGTGATCAAAAATCTTTCAACACAGAAAAGCCAAGGATCAGCTAGATTCATTGGTGAATTCTACCAAACATTTAAAGAATTAACACTAATCCTTCTTAGAGTCTTCTCAAAAATTGAAGTGGAGGGAACGCTTCCAAAAACACTCTATAGGCCAACATTACCCTTATAAAGACACAAGAAAACTACAGGTCAATATCCCTGACATAGATGCAAAAGTTTCAATAAAATATTAACAAGCCAAATTCAACAGTACATTAAGTGAATTATATGCCATAAATTGTGGTATTTATCCCTAGGATACAAGGATGATTCAATATAATGCAAATGATTTCCCCAATTAATAAAAGATAAAAATCATATGATCATCTCAACAGATGCAGAAGGAGGATTTGATGAACTTCAATATCCTTTCATGATTAAAAACTCTCAACAAATTAAGTATACAGAAAGGGTACTTTATCATAATAAAGGTCATATGTGACAAGCCCACAGTTAACATCAACTCAATGGTGAAAAAAATGAAAGCTTTTCCACTAAGACCAGGAACACAACAAGTTGCTCAGACATACCACTCCTATCCAACACAGTACTGGAAATACTAACTAGAGCAATGAGGTCAGAAAAAAACACATTCAATTTAGAAAGGAAGAAGTAAAACTCTCTCTTGGCAGATGATATGATCTTATCTATAGAAAATCCTTAAGACTCCACCAAAAAGCTGTTAGAACTAATCAATTCAGTAAAGTTGCAAAGTAAAAAACCAACATATAAAATCAGTTGCATTTCTACATACTAACAATGACCTATCTGAAAACCAAAGCACACAATCGCATTTATAATAGCACTGAAAACACAATTCAGTTCAGTTCAGTCCAGTTGCTCAGTCGTGTCCAACTCTTTGTGACCCTATGAACCACAGCACACCAGGCCTCCCTGTCCATCACCAGCTCCCAGAGTCCACCCAAACCCATGTCCATTGAGTTGGTGATGCCATCCAACCATATCATCCTCTGTTGTCCCCTTCTCCTCCTGCCCTCAATCTTTCCCAGCATCAGGGTCTTTTCCAATGAGTCAGTTCCTCAAGTCAGGTGGCCAAAGTATTGGAGTTTCAGCTTCAACATCAGTCCTTCCAGTGAACACCCAGGACTGATCTCCTTTAGGATGGACTGGTTGGATGGACTATCCTTGCAGTCCAAGGGACTCTCAAGAGTCTTCTCCAACACCACAGTTCAAAAGCATCAATTCTTTGGTGCTCAGCATCCATACATGACTACTGGAAAAATCACAGCCTTAACCAGACGGACCTTTGTTGGCAAAGTAATGTCTCTGCTTTTTAATATGCTGTCTAGGTTCGTCATAACTTTCCTTCCAAGGAGTAAGCATCTTTTAATTTCATGGTTGCAGTCACCATCTGCAGTGATTTTGGAGCTCACAAAAATAAAATCAGCCACTGTTTCCCCATCTATTTGCCATGAAGTGATGGGACCAGATGCCATGATCTTAGTTTTCTGAATGTTGAGCTTTAAGCTAACTTTTTCACCCTCCTCTTTCACTTTCATCAAGAGGCTCTTTAGTTCTTCTTCACTTTCTGCCATAAGGCTGGTGTCATCTGCATATCTGAGGTTATTTGTATTTCTCCCGGCAATCTAGATTCCAGCTTGTGTTTCTTCCAGCCCAGGGTTTCTCATGGTGTATTCTGCGTATAATTTAAATAAGCAGGGTGACAATATACAGCCTTGACATACTCCTTTTCCTATTTGGAACCAGCCTGTTGTTCCACATCTAGTTCTAACTGTTGCTTCCTGACCTACATACAGGTTTCTCAAGAGGCAGGTCAGTTGGTCTGGTATTCCCATCTGTTTCAGAATAATTCAGAAATAGATGTTTTTCTGGAACTCTCCTGCTTTTTCTATGATCCAGCAGATGTTGGCAGTTTGATCTCTGGTTCCTCTGCCTTTTCTAAAACCAGCTTGAACATATGGAAGTTCACGGTTCATGTATTGCTGAAGCCTGGCTTGGAGAATTTTGAGCATTACTTTACTAGCGTGGGAGATGAGTGCAATTATGCGGTAGTTTGAGCATTCTTTGGCATTGCCTTTCTTTGGGATTGGAATGAAAACTGACCTTTTCCAGTCCTGTGGCCACTGCTGAGTTTTCCAAATTTGCTGGCATATTGAGTGCAGCGCTTTCACAGCATCATCTTTCAGGATTTTAAATTGCTCAACTGGAATTCCATCACCTCCACTAGCTTTGTTTGTAGTGATGCTTCCTAAGGCCCACTTGACTTCACATTCCAGGATGTCTGACTCTAGGTGAGTGATCACATCATTGTGATTATCTGGGTCGTGAAGATCTTTTTTGTACAGTTCTTCTGTGTATTCTTGCCACCTCTTCTTAATATCTTCTTCTGTTAGGTCCCTACAATTTCTGTCCTTTATTGAGCCCATCTTTGCATAAAATGTTCCCTTGGTATCTCTAATTTTCTTAAAGAGCTCTCTAGTGTTTCCCATTCTACTGTTTTCCTCTATTTCTTTGCATTGATCTCTGAGGAAGGCTTCCTTATCACTCCTTGTTATTCTTTGGAACTCTGCATTCAAATTGGTATATCTTTCCTTTTCTGCTTTGCTTTTCACTTCCCTTCTTTTCACAGCTATTTGTAAGGCCTCCTCAGACAGTCATTTTGCTTTTTGCATTTCTTTTTCTTAGGGATGGTCTTGATTCCTGTCTCCTGTACAATGTCATGAACCTCTGTCCATAGTTCATCAGGCACTCTGTCTATCAGATCTAGTCCCTTAAATCTATTTCTCACTTCCACTGTATAATCATAAGGGATTTGATTTAGGTCATACCTGAATGGTCAAGTGGTATTCTCCACTTTCTTCAATTTAAGTCTGAATAAGGGATAAAATCTAACTAATGAAATGAAATACTATAAGCCATTGATGAAATAAATTGAAGACACAAATAAACAGATATTTTGTGTTCATGGGTCAGAAGAATTAATATTGTTAAAATGTCCATATCACCCAAACCTAACTATAAATTTAATCTCAAATCCTATCAAATTTCCAATAGCATTTCTCACAAAAACAGAAAAAGTAACCCTAAAATTCATATGGAGCCACAAAAGATCAGGAAGAGCCAATGCAATCTTGAGAAAGAGGAAAAAAGTTGGAAGCATCTCACTTCCTGATTTCAAACTATACTACCAAGCTACAGCCACCAAAACACCACGGTACTGGCATAGAAACAGAAACACAGACCAATGGAATAGACTCAAGAGCCCAGAAACAAACCTATGCACATAAGATCAACTAACATTTGGCAAAGAAGGTTGAGCAGAGGAAGTAAACACAGAAGAAAACATTTAGATGAGTCAATTAATATAAAACCCCAAAGCATTCAATACTTAACAGTAAATTGTTTAAGGATACACAAATAGGTGGTAAAACTACATAGAGAAGTAAAGAAGGGATCAACACATGATTTAGCATGAGAGGGGGCAGTGTGTTCAGAGCAGGGCACATGGAGGGTGGTGCAGGTTATGTTTCATCTCTCCAGCTAGTGAGAGGGTAAGAGGCAGGAAGGCCAGAGGTCCCCAAGCGGCAGGAGGAAATAAACTGCAAGTGGCAAACTTTTTTTTTTTTCTTTCTCTACACAAAATTAAGAGAGGCTTCTTTTAATTCTGTGTTGACAGCACCTGGTTCTGCCTTGAGCTAACCAACACGTTTTTCTTACGGAAATGTTTTTCTTAAGCTATGTTAATGAAACTATGTATTTACCTTGGAATCTGCCTTTCTTCAAAATGGTTCCCCCTGAGACTAACTTTTTCTTTTCTCAAAACTTGGACTGGTAATGGCTCAACAAACCAGTATTCCTGTCAATTGTTCGATGGCCAGGGGATGACATACCTTGTGCCATCCCATCTCAAAAATGCGTATTGTGGAAGAGGGGCCTAGTAAAACTCCCTCAGCTTGGAGGTGTCTCTCTTATCTGATTAATAGCTTTCTAACAGACATAAAACAATTTGCTAAAAACCAGCAAGGGGGCACTCTTCCTGTCCCCTTCTGATGTCTATGTCAGAAGCTTTCCCTATCTCTATTATACTTTAATGAAACTTTCCTATACAAAAAGTAGTCAAGTCTTGTCTCTGACCCCAGATCAAAATCCTCTCCTCTGGAGGTTACAAATCCCAGACACATAACACACAATCACGTAACACATGGCTCACAGCAGCAAACTTTCACCTTGAGGGCTTGTCCAGGATCTTCAAGACAAGGTAAAGACGCTTGGAGCTCTAGTTCTTTGCTCTTCTAGTAAACATATTTTCTGCTGTACTTTACTAACTCTACGGTGTGCCTGTGTGTGTGAAAGCAGCAAGAAAGAGACGTGAATTTATCCATGAAGCAAGCATTGAGCCCTGCTCTGTGGTTTCATGGTGCCTCGTAATGACTGAAGGCAGCCCCAAAAAGGGGAGCCTTGTCAGGAGTTTATATTGACCTGCCAATGCCAAGAAGCACCCAACATCCCTGCGAGAGAAGCTGCCAGAAATGGATGAAGCATGTGGACCGAACATTCCTTTCTCAGTTACCTTTTCCTGGTCTCTTTGACCACTTTTTAACTGCCTGAGGAATTAGAACTACTAGCCAAACCTGTTGGGTCACAGACTTTCAAGGGACTTGCAGTCCACGATGTTGGTGGTTGTATTGCGCACTACAGACAAGAGCACGTTCGGTAGCTGGGTAGAGCTCTATCTCCCAGAATGTCTCTCAGGCTAGAAGCTGCTCTCTTAGCTGCCTGCCTCAGAGGGTAAGAACCTGAAAGTGAGTCTTTATCACAGCTGTGCCTCCAATCTATATGGATAGTAGCACCACGTGACCATGAGGTTTTTGAGGACATAGATCAGGAATCCCAGGATTTGGTCAGATTGGAAGTGCAATGGGCTTCTTCCTTGGTAAAGCTAGCTCTTAGCAGGCCAGAGGAGGCTCGCTGGTGGCTTTGAAAGGATTGGCTTAATAGCTCGAGGACAAAAATCACTTTATCCTCACTAGCCAGCCCTTCACCACCTCTTCTGCTATCACACATACTGGTGTAGTGACACTCAGAAGGGACACCTTGGTTTTATGTTCATTCTCTGGGATCATATGCAAAGGGCAGTCAGAAAGGCTGAGGAAAGCCATACAAGCTATTGCCTCTCCATGAAGCTCCCACAAGGAAAAATAACCACTCTATGAGAGTTAATAAGCCCTTTTCTTATCAAGAAATACAAAGAATCAAGGAAGATCTGGGAGACTATTTGGAAGACCCAGAAAAATATATTAGAGCCTTTAAGGGTGTTACTCTGCTTTATGATCTTACGTGGAAGGATGTGATTTATCAGTTCAGTTCAGTCGCTCAGTCGTGTCTGACTCTTTGCGACCCCATGGACCACAGCACACCGGACCTCCCTATCCATCACCAACTCCTGGAGTCCACCGAAACTCATGTCCATTGTGTCAGGGATGCCATCCAACCATATCATCCTATGTTGCCCCCTTCTCCTCCTGCCCTCAATCTTTCCCAGCATCAGGGTCTTTTCCAATGAGTCAGCTCTTCGCATCAGGTGGCCAAAGTATTGGAGTTTCAGCTTCAACATCAGTCCTTCCAATGAACACCCAGGACTGATCTCCTTTAGGATGGACTGGTTGGATGGACTATCCTTGCAGTCCAAGGGACTCTCAAGAGTCTCCTCCAACACCACAGTTCAAAAGCATCAATTCTTTGGTGCTCAGCATCCATACATGACTACTGGAAAAATCACAGCCTTAACCAGACGGACCTTTGTTGGCAAAGTAATGTCTCTGCTTTTTAATATGCTGTCTAGGTTCGTCATAACTTTCCTTCCAAGGAGTAAGCGTCTTTTAATTTCATGGCTGCAGTCACCATCTGCAGTGATTTTGGAGCTCACAAAAATAAAATCAGCCACTGTTTCCCCATCTATTTGCCATGAAGTGATGGGACCAGATGCCATGATCTTAGTTTTCTGAATGTTGAGCTTTAAGCTAACTTTTTCACCCTCCTCTTTCACTTTCATCAAGAGGCTCTTTAGTTCTTCTTCACTTTCTGCCATAAGGCTGGTGTCATCTGCATTCTGAGGTAATTGATATTTCTCCTGGCAATCTTGATTCCAGCTTGTGCTTCATCCAGCCCAGTGTTTCTCATGATGTCAGGAAGCAACAGTTAGACCTGGACATGGAACAACAGACTGGTTCCAAATAGGAAAAGGAGTATGTCAAGGCTGTATATTGTCACCCTGCTTATTTAATTTATATGCAGAGTACATCATGAGAAATGCTGGGCTGGAGGAAGCACAAGCTGGAATCAAGACTGCCAGAAGAAATACAAGTAACCTCAGATATGCAGATGACACCACTCTTATGGCAGAAAGTAAAGAGGAACTAAAGAGCCTCTTGATGAAAGTGAAAGAGGAGAGTGGAAAAGTTGGCTTAAAGCTCAACATTCAGAAAACTAAGATCATGGCATCTGGTCCCATCACTTCATGGCAAATAGATGGGGAAACAGTGGAAATAGTGTCAGAGTTTATTTTTCTGGGCTCCAAAATCACTGCAGATGGTGACTGCAGCCATGAAATTAAAAGACGCTTACTCCTTGGAAGGAAAGTTATGACCAACCTAGACAGCATATTAAAAAGCAGAGACATTACTTTGTTAACAAAGGTCAGTCTAGTCAAGGCTATGGTTTTTCCAGTAATCATGTATGGATGTGAGAGTTGGACTATAAAGAAAGCTGAGCACCAAAGAAGTGATGCTTTTGAACTGTGGTGTTGGAGAAGACTCTTGAGAGTCCCTTGGACTGCCAGGAGATCCAACCAGTCCATCCTAAAGGAGATCAGTCCTGGGTGTTCATTGGAGGGACTGATGTTGAAGCTGAAACTCCAATACTTTGGCCACCTGATGTGAAGAGCTGACTCACTGGAAAAGACCCTGATGCTGGGAAAGATTGAGGGCAGGAGGATAAGGGGACAACAGAGGATGATATGGCTGGATGGCATCACCAACACAACAGACATGAGTTTGGGTGGACTCTGGGAATTGGTGATGGACAGGGAGGCCTGGCGTGCTGCAGTTCTCGGGGTCGCAAAGAGTTAGACACGACTGAGCAACTGAACTGAACTGAACTGAACTGAACTCTGCATATAAGTTAAACAAGCAAGGTGACAATTTACAGCTTTGACGTACTCCTTTTCCTATTTGGAACCAGTCTGTTGTTCCATGTCCAGTTCTAACTGTTGCTTCCTGACCTGCATACAGATTTCTCAAGAGGCAGGTCAGGAAGTCTGGTATTCCCATCTCTTTCAGAATTTCCCACAGTTTATTGTGATCCACACAGTCATATCCTGGGGCAAATGCTAACTCCTGACTCAAAAACTCCAGTTTTGGAGAAAGCTATTGCCTATAGAGATGAATGACTTGGTAATGAATCACCAGGAAAGAGGGAGGACAAGATAGCTGCCCTCCCTACTAGGAATCCAGTGGTCTCAACTAAAGAACCAGACTGGGACTATAACACGGCTAAAGGAAGATGGAATCAGAGTCATTTTGTCAGATGTATTCTTGAAGGACTCAGGTGAGTATAGGCTAAGACTTTAAACTATGCCAAACTGGCAAACATAGAACAGGAAAAGAAGGAAGCACCCAGTAAATTCCTAGTGTGAGACGCCCTTCACAGATTCACTGAGATTGATCCCAAAAGTGAAGAGTGAAGAATGATCTTAAAGGATAGATTTCTCATTCAGTCAGCTCCTAATATCCACTATAAGCTACTAAAACAGGCGTATGGACCAAATCAGTCTTTAGATAATCTGTTACAACTGGCTTAGACAGTTTATTATGGCAAGGAATATGAGGAGAGGAAGGAAAGGCAGAAAAAGACCAAGGAACAGACTGAAGCCCTAATAATGGTGGTCAGAACCATTCTGAGACAGCCTGAGAAAAGTGCGCAGAGGGACCCAGGTGGAAAGGGACAGATTCGCGATTACTGTGAAAAGGAGGGGCACCTCAAGTAGGATTGCCCTCAGGCTTCTGAGTTGCCCTCAGGTCCATGTCCAATCTGCAAAGGACCACATTGGAGGAGAGACTGCCCCCAGAGGCATAGGACCCAGGGGTTGGACTCTCAAGACAAACAGGACTAAAGGTGCCCAGGGGTCCCCACAAAAGCTCCCACCCTAATTACACCTGAGAAACCCCAGGTATTAATAACTGTGGGGGGCCAATCAGTCGATTTTCTTTTGGACACGAGGGCAACTTACTCTGTGCTTACTGAAGCCCCTGGCCCACTTTCTCCCAATCCACTATTGTAACTGCAATGTCTGGACAAGCCAAACGCTATTATTTCAGTTGTCCTCTAAGCTGCAACTAGGATTCTGGGCTGTTTTCACATGAGTTTCTGATTGTGCCCGGAGAAGGCAATGGCACCCCACTCCAGTACTCTTGCCTAGAAAATCCCATGGATGGAGGAGCCTGGTAGGCTGCAGTCCATGGGGTCGCCAAGAGTCGGACACAACTGAGTGACTTCACTTTCACTTTTCACTTTCATGCATTGGAGAAAGAAATGGCAACCCACTCCAGTGTTCTTGCCTGGAGAATCCCAGGGGAGCCTGGTGGGCTTCCGTCTATGGGGTCGCACAGAGTCAGACACGACTGAAGCGACTTAGCAGCAGCAGCAGCATACTGAGCAAGCTCCATGCCTCTGTTTTCATGAATATGGAGCCCTCTTTTTCTCCCCCATTAATTGAACAAAATATAAATCCTAGAGTGTGGCTGATGGAAAAACTGTGGGTCGAGCACAAAATGCTGTTCCTGTCACTGTCAAGCTCAAAGACCTGCACTTTTTTCCACATCAAAAGCAGTATCCTCTAAAACCTGAGGTTAAGGAAGGGTTAAAACATATCATTGAAAATTTAAAGGAGCAGGGGCTATTAATTCCCTGTAACAGTCCACGCAACACTCCTACTTTGGGTGTGAAAAAGTCAAATGATAAATGGTGACTAGTTCAAGATTTATGAATAATAAATGAGGCTGTGGATCCTTTACACCCCATGGTGCCTAATCCTTGTACTCTATTGTCTGAAATTCCTGAAGAGCCAAATATTTTTCAGTAATTGATTCAAAAGATGCTTTCAATTCTATACCATTAGCAGAGGAAAGTCAATTTTTATTTGCCTTTGAAGACCCTACCCAGCCAGCTTCTCAGTTAACCTGGACAGTTTTGCCCCAGGGGTTTCATGACAGCCCTCACTTATTCGGACAGAGTTTGTCACAGAACCTACAAAACTTTAATAGCCCCAAGGCAGTGGGGCTACTGGTGTTACAATATGTAGATGATATTCTGCTCTGTTCTGAGACATAGGAAGCTTGCTCACAAGCCTCAGAAGGCTTCCTAAACCTTTTGGCTGGCTGTGGCTATAAGGCATCAAGGGAAAAGGCTCAGCTTTGTCAACAATCTGTTAAATATCTGGGCCTAATCATATCCAAAGGAATGAGGGCCATAGGCCCTGAGAGAATTAAGCCTATACTAAATCATCCCCTACCTATGGCTTTAAGACATCTGAGAGGATTTGGGGGCATCACAGGCTACTGCCGCATTTGGATTCCAGGTTATGGGGAACTTGCCTGGCCTTTATATAAACTTATAACTGAAACTCAACAAGACCAAACTGACAAACTGGTTTGGTCTCCAGATACTCAGAAGGCTTTTAAGGCTCTACAAACTGCTCTCCTGCAAGCTCCTGCTTTGAGCTTGCCCACAGGGTCAGAGTTTGTCTGTCAGTCATTGTTGTTAGAAGAACCAATAACTAAGTTTAAAGTTGGTGGCAGATTTCAGCTTTTCAACAGGCATCACAAGAATTCTGGGAGGTGATGCATAACCCAGGCTTTGAGTCAAACAAGCCATCGTTTAAGCCAGGAACCAAGGTCCTGATAAAGACTTTGGGACCTGGGGGGCCATCTCTTGCGGCCTCAAGAAGGCCCTTACCAGGTTATTCTTTCTTCTCCCAGAACTGTCAAGGTGCCAGGAACTGATTCGTGGGTTCACCACGCTTGAGTTAAAAAGTGGCATCCTGACCCTTCAGGCTAAGCCAGTCATTCTATCTTTATTCTCTATGCTTTTACTTTTTCACTTTTCAAATGGGCCTGATAATCTATATATGGGTCTGCTTCTGCTGACTCCAAAATCCTGCTGTTCATCTCTCCAGATAATGCCTTCCTGTCCTGGGCTCATTCCTAAGCCCCATTCTACAATCAGTCTAATTGCTGGATCTGCAGAGTGCGCCCCTCCTCATCAATGGAAGACTTCCTGTGGTGGGCGTCTCCACTTCAAAGAAATGACTTTCTCCTAGTCTGCAACTACCTTCAACAACAACAGTCATGTGCGATGCCTCTTCTTAATATGATGACATCTAACAATCCTAAAATGGACTGGTGTTAATACTTTGCACCTTAACTATGGACATAATGTGACTTTTAATTTGGATTGTTTCAACTTAATTACGATTTTGCTGCGCATAAGATGACAAATTGGTCTAGATCTGATGGATTTTTACCTGATATTTATAAAATATGGGATGAGGTCATATGGCTAACTCCTGAAAAGGGACACCTAATGTCCAGTGCTCCCATATGCTGGGAACAAATAGAGCCATCCCCAGAAGTTAGCCAACAACTATAATGACTGGAAACAATCTTTTGCCTCAGGAAATATGCATGTAGTCATTCCTGTGTTTTTCAACCCCAGTACAGGTCCTCCTTCTGCCTGGCCAGGCACTGATCGACCCCTCAGCCACACTGGCTTGCTCCAAGTGGGACCTAATGGATATGTGGCTCCTACCTGTGGGCGTGGCTTCCCCCAGGCTGGATAGGGATAAGAACCCTAGGTCTAGCTTTTACTCTTGCCTTCCTATTTTCAGGGGATTCCCTGGTGGCTCAGACGGTAAAGCGTCTGCCTACAATGCGGGAGACCTGGGTTTGATCGCCGGGTTGGGAAGATCCCCTGGAGAAGGAAATGGCAACTTACTCCAGTACTCTTGCCTAGAAAATTCCATGGATGGAGGAGCCTGGTGGGCTACAGTCCATGGGGTCGGAAAGAGTCGGACAGGACTGAGTGACTTCACTTTCACTTTCATATTTTCAGAGCTTCCAGAGAAGCCTGCTAATTTACCACACCTTAGAACTCATTGGACAAGGTCTGCATTTCATTGGTATGATTATTTGGCTGCAATATTCGTTCCCGCTAAGGGAACTACAGACATTATGCTATGAGTTGATGCTCTAACTTTACTCAACAAACCTTACAAGATTCTCAAAAAGCTATTTCAGCCCTTAATGCTGAACAACAGATTGACCTTAGATATTCTAATAGTCACACAAGGAGGAACTTGTGCCATTATTTACAATAAGCCCTAATGTCACTCACTTTACTAAATACATGAACAAGATAATTCAGGCTATGGGTATTCTGAAGCCTCAGTTGCTTCACTTTGGGAGATGTTAACTAGTTGCCCATGGTGGAAAACTATCTTAATTGTAGTAATTCTGATTGTTCTGTTTTTGCTGTTTGCTCCCTGCATCTGTAACTGTGTAACTGGATTTGTTTCTAGCCACCACATGAAGGCTTTTAAGTTACAAATGTTTGTCCAAACTCCTATGAGTGCCACAGCTTCCTCCAACTACTACTTGGGGCCTCTGGATCAGAGATCCTTAATAGGAGGGTTAGGACAATATGCTGCCTCACAAATTTAGGAACAACGCCCCTTGTCAGCTCAGAAGCAGTTATGGAATGAGAATGTCGCCCCTTCCCTAAGCAACATAATTCTCCTAAAAGAAAAGGGGGGACTGAGAGGGTAACAGGCAGGAAGGCCAGGGGTCCCCAAGCGGCAGGAGGAAATAAACTGCAAGTGGCAAGTGTTTTTTTTCCTTCTTTACACAAAATTAAAAGAGGCTTCTGCCTGGTTCTGCCTTGAGCTAACCAATGTGTTTTTCTTATGGAAATGTTTTTCCTAAGCTATGCTAATGAAACTATGTATTTACTTTGGAATCTGCCTTTCTTCAAAATGTTCCACCTGAGACTTTTTCTTTCCTCAAACCTTAGGCTGATAATGGCTCAACAAACCAGTATTCTGTCAATTGCTTTATGGCCAGGGGATGACATACCTTGTGCCATCCCATCTCAAAAATGCATATTGTGAAAGAGAGGCCTGATGAAACTCCCTCAGCCTTGAGGTGTCTCTCATTATCTGATTAATGGCTTTTTTCCAGTGGTCATGTATGGATGTGAGAGTTGGACTGTGAGTAAAGCTGAGCACCAAAACATTGATGCTTTTGAACTATGGTGTTGGAGAAGACTCTTGAGAGTCCCTTGGACTGCAAGGAGATCCAACCAGTCCATCCTAAAGGAGATCAGTCCTGGGTGTTCATTGGAAGGACTGATGCTGAAGATGAAACTCCAATACTTTGGCCACCTCATGCGAAGAGTTGACTCATTGGAAAAGACCCTGATGCTGGGAAGGATCGGGGGCAGGAGGAGAAGGGGACAACAGAGGATGAGATGGCTGGATGGCATCACTGACTCAACGGGCACGAGTTTGAGTAAACTCCGGGAGTTGGTGATAGACAGGGAGGCCTGGTGTGCTGCGATTCATGGGGTCACAAAGAGTTGGACACGACTGAGCGACTGAACTGAACTGAACAGACATAAAACACCTTGCTAAAAACTAGCAAGGAGGCACTCTTTCTGTCCCCTTCTGATGTCTATGTCAGAAGCTTTCCCTATCTCTATATTTTAATAAAACTTTGCTACACAAAAAGCTCCAAGTAGTCAAGCCTTGTCTCTGACCCTAGGACAAAATCCTCTCCTCCAGAGGTCACGAATCCTGACGAAACTCACGGCTCACAGCAGCAATCTTTCACTAGGAAACAGATCGGCTGCCACGTGTTCTTTCCTTCAAACTGAACATGTTTTCTAGCTTCACTGCACATATATGTCTTGATATAAAATTTTTAAAAGGACAAGAAGAAAAGGAAAGGGCTCTAGGTCTAGGGAGCATCTTTAGAGTGGGGACAGCATGAACAAGCTTTCAAGCCATGCTCCCTACGACCCTGGCAAGGAGGTGGCCAGGGCTGCTGCAAGCCAATGAGTTCCCTTCAGAGGAGGAGGAACTGAGCCCACTCTTCCTCTTGATGAAGGGTGGGGGACGGTCATACCCAGCCCTGAGCAGAGTGGGAAGGGAGACAACTGGAATAGGCAAGGAGGTTCAGAGCAGCACTGTGGGGCAAGATGAGGCCCAGCAGCAGAAGAAGGACGGGGAAAAGACTCAAAATGGCCACGTGACTCAGGGTGGGAAACGGTATCCAACACCATTTCATATCTCTAACACACAGCGAGTGGCTATTCGGTATTAGAACCTAGTACCAAGAGAGATGTGTTACAGTACAAACTTTCAATCACATCATATGGTGACCAGACACAGCTTATATAATGTTGTCATTTTCTCACATTATCCAACTGTGTAGCTTACACATTTAATCATCTCAGTGGAGATAAAAATTTCTATTTCATATTTTGAGTACAGGAAGTTGAGAGAGATAAAATCCAGTGAAAACACACCAATCTCAATTCAACTGAGGCTTAAAAAAAAAAATACAAGCACACTTAAGCTGGACACTTTGAAGATAAGAGTTTGAAAAGGAAGGCATGGGGTTACAAGTCAAAATTATGACATGGGCTAGTCACTGTACATGGCCTGTTCTAGTTCTGGAAACTATCAATGGATATTTTAAAATACAGTGGCTTTTCCTGGGTTTTTTGGGTTTTTTTTTTTTTTTTTGGTACTGTAAACATGTGCTGTTTGACATGACCTGAATTTAATTTAGAACTTTTTTTGCAAACAAAACAAAAAACTTACGTCTTTAAGGCAAGTATCTTCATGAGGAAAAAAAGGAGTTCATTTATTATGAAACTTTGAGGCTACCCAAGCAAGGCCCTACTTAACATTCAACAGTATCAGAGTTTCCATCCACTGTTCCTCAGAGCTGAACTGGGTTTGACAGAATTGGAGCCACCACTGTCTCCTCTGTCTTCCATCTTGCCCTCTCACATCCAACCTGTAAGGAAGTCCTCTTTCTCAGCCTCTTCTGCGAACTGCTGCACACAGCCCAGGAAACCTGCTGTTCCTTTAGATAAAACACAGACCCCAGACCACTGTATCAGCAGCTCCTTACATCTGTCTGAGACTTCAGACTCCACAGGGAACACACCAAAACCTCTAAAACTTCAAACCCATCCTATTGGCCAGGGCACTGGTAGCAACACCGTCCAGCTCCCAGCAGCATTCAGCTTGTTTCATTCTCCAGAAACATAAGGCATCTGGTTTTCTACACCCTTCAGCTCATCATCGCCTTCCAGCTGTCACTGTTTAAGTTCAGTGTGTTGCGATACTGAGCTTCCCCTGGTCTAGTCTCAGCCTCAGCCTGGACACACTTAAGATATCCTGCCGCTACCTTGAAGTTCTTTTCTTTCAGCTCTTAATCAGCCTCTTCTCCCCCAAGGCCAGTTCCTTTAGCTCCATGTGTAGCTGTTAACCATCATCTTCATTCATTTGCTCTGAGATCTCCAAACAGCATTTGCAGCTCTATCACTTGTCTTCAGGGAGGTTGAGCTGAGTGTCCAGCTGGCCCAAAACAGTCTGTGCCTCCCTCACCCAGTGGTGACCCACACCTGTTTGCCCTGACAGGAAGTCAGAAAGCCTCCAGTGATTTTACTTTTTAGCTAATGTTCTCCCTGGGGCTGTGTCAGACACCTCCCAATCAGAGTGAAGCTGTTGGCACTTTCTGCAGACATCAACCAGGCTGGGGGATGAATGTGTGAGACACATTCTGACAGGGGTTGATAAATGGCCCCTCTCCTGAGTTAGTCCCTTCCTACTTCCCTCCCAGTTTGACCTCGGCTGGGGGCAGTAATGGAGCAGTGGATTCCTGGGTGGTGACACAGTCCAGTTTCAGGGGCTGGCTGCAGTGCCGGCACATAAAGCTGGCCTGCATGGTGCTGCTCTATCCATCAGGATCTGGAGCAAGACCTCCAGAACCACTCTGTCTTCAGCTACTTCCTGGCCGGCAGTCAACAGTTATGCACTTTTACTGAGTATTTATTACTCACCTGTTAGCATCCTGAGTGCTTTACAAGTACTGGCCCTTAACCAACATTCACCAGCACGTTAGGAGCTGGATGCTGGGCTCCTAGTTGACACAGCTGTGACCACTGAAGTCACAGACCCTGCCCCCATGTGGACCGGGGTCTGGTGGGAAAGACAACCCAGGGAATGCCCACATGGAGTGTACATGCTCTTGAGAGATGTGGGCAGGGAGCCTCAAACAGGCCTCAGCATCCTATAAGGACTTGCCCTGACCCAAATCCTACCGCTGCTGCACCTCCAGCCCATATAGCTGGGGGAGCTGGCTGCCTCCTTTTCCTTCCCTTTCTTCATCTCTAGGAGCTCAGATCTATGTCTCCCCCACTGCAGCTCTGAAACAACTTGTTCAAGGTCTGAACTCCTTCAGCAGCCTCCTGTCCTCCTCTCTCTGCCCTCTTCCCCCATGGCTTCTCTGATGCCACCTTCAACCACCCCCTCCCCATGCCCACCCACATCACTAGCACCCCCTGCTCCATCCCCTTTGCTGAGGGAAAAATGAGCCCAGAGCTCAGATTTGGCCCTCCTCTCCTTTCTGATCTCAGCATCCTTCCACATGATCTCATCCACAACTTCAAATATCTTTATAAACGCATAGTTACAAAATGTGTATCTCCTGCCCTGACTTCATCTTCCCTGAGCTCCAAACTCCACCAGCTTGCTCCACACAGCAGACATCTCTAAAGAGTAAAACAGAATTTTCTCTTTACGCTCCCACACGAGCCTGTCCTAACCTTCAGGAAAATGGAAAACATACACCCAGTTGCTCAGTCCCAAAGCCAACAAGGTATTTTTTCTCCAGTCATATGAAATATAATCAAGTATTTAAATATTTTTTAAAAAGAAGGGAGGAAGAAAGGAGATGAAGGGAGGGTGGGTCAGTCCACATCAGAGCTAAATGCAATCTTCCCACTGACATGTTGCAGTGAGATATCCTGACTCCCACCCAGGGCTCCGTGATCTTCCCTTAGGACTTTCCTCACCCACATGAGAGGCTCCTAACCCCGCAAGAAACAGGGTCCCAGTCTGCATGGTACAGGCCTCGTCAGTTTGACCTCCTCCATCATGGACACAGCCCTCTGCCTCTTTGAAGACTCCCCACCATCTGGCAATAGGACTCCCTTCATCCCCATGAAAGCTTATTCCCACGCTGGAGGGAGACCTTCTCACCAGGGTCAGTGATTCCCCCATTTCCAGGGTCAGAAGTGACTCAGGTGTGGCAGGGGACCAGAATGCGCATATGTGAAAGGAGAGAGCTGAGCCAAGCTGGGCAGGGAGACAAGGAGGGGTGGCTTGGGGATAGGTCAAGCCTCAAAAGGCCCCACATGTCTGCAAGGATAGCAGCCCCTGGCTGAGACCCACACAGCTCAGGAACATGACCACACCAGACCACAGGCCAGGCAGAGCCCAACTGAAGAGGCCTGGCAATCCTCCAGTACTGTTGCTCAGATGGAAGAGGAAGTTCCCAAAGCAATCTGGGGTTGAAGGAGGGTGAGTAAACATCAGGCCAGTGAAATGCCTCTTCCTGGGTTTGAGTCCCACCCTCGGTGTCCGCAAGGCCAACCATGGATGAAGCACTGATGGCCCAGACACTATCATAGAGGAGTGAGTCAGCTGGGTCACACGGGTGCCAGTGACAAGTGTGTGGCAGGTAACTTCAGGAAGGTAAGGTACAGTTTGTGGGACCGTCCTGTAACCAGTGGGCAGCACAGGTGTGTGTGAGACATGAGCAGGAATACCTGCACAGCACAGGTGGAGGAGGGTGTGCACTAGTGTAGGACGTTGGGAGCAACAGGTGAGCAGATAGTGACGGACAAATGTGTATGTGACAGGCACAACAACACCGATGCTAAGTGATTCCCATCTAAGTGCGAGATGTTTCAGGGCCATAGTCCCTGCAGCCCAGGGAGACCTGAGGGCCCTGGTGTCCCTGGGGAGACACCCAGGCCTGCTCTGCCCTCTGTGGTGACCCTCCTTGCAGGATAGCAAAGGGCCCACCTGTGACACACTCCCCCAGGGTTAGAGAAGGCAGCCCAGCTGCGTCCTCAGGGCCGGAGCAGGAAGATGGGAGGGGGAAGCATCTGCCACTCCAGCTGTGTTCCCCCAGTTCTCCAAGCTCCAAGACACTTCATGGGCTCTGTCTCCAGGAACTTCATAAGCACTTGTAGCTTCAGACCAGTCTGCTACTCCAGGACATGGTGCCGCACAGAATTACTCCTGGGATAGCTGAGGAAGAGCCTCCTCCTGTCCACCCCAGGTCATGTGCGCCCTTCCATTTCAGAACCCCCAACCCAGGCCTGCTCCCAGCAGTCACTGAGTCACCAGAGCATGCGCACCCCTCTCCCAGCCAGGCACCCACACACCCACTCCAGGCACATGCAGGCCTGAAGTCCATGCACCACACACAGGCAGGTCCTCCAAGCTGCTGGCTGGAAGGTCATCAACAACATGGGTGCTGCCCCCACCCCAAGACCTGTCCTCAGATCCCAACCCAAGGCCCTTCTGAAGCCCCCCAAGACTGAGCCTACTCTCACCTTTTTGCCCTCCTCCCAGGGGGGTATTGGCTATAAGAAGACCAGCCTTAGGGATGGGAACTGAGGTGGTAGGAGACGGTGGTTGAGCACAGCCTCACTCATCACCCCACTCAACTGCTGATGACCCCCACCCCAGGATCAGCCCACTGACTCCAAGTCATTCCTCCCTCCCATCTTGCTCTCCAGACTTCTGCCACTGTGGATTCCTATGCCAGACCCTCCCAGGTCCCATAAATAATTACCCCAACTGCCCATTATTCCCTTCTAGGCCCCTCCAGAACAAGCCTACAGGAGGCACTCAAAAGTTTATCTACAGTTCAGCAAGCTCTCATCTTTGTTTCCTGGCCAAAGAGAGGCAGGGAGCACTGACCAGGAGAAGTGAGCACCATTTCCTCCTACTCTGCCATGTAGGCACACCATGGTCAAGACCCACCTCCAAGAGACCAGCCCAGCCCAACATCACGTACACACACACCACAGCCTTTGTCACTTAAAGAAGGTGAATCTATTTGTGGGCCAAGTCATCCAAGTATTTCCAAATCACCAGGCCCTGAGGGCCCCCTGCCTTGTGGGAAAAAGACCCCAGGTTCTGTTCACCTCAGTTAAATCAATCTCTCTCCCCCTCTAGCTCACTCCATCTCTCAATGTCTTTCTTAATCTTTCTCTCCACCATTCTCTCATCCTCAAGACAGTGAACCTCCCTCTCAAACTCTCTCACAATGTTCCTCTCTCACCATCTCTCTGTCACTCATTCAATCTCTTTCACAATGTATTCTCAACATCTCTATCCCTCACAGTATCTAGTTCTCTCAGTGTCTCTCACACCCCCTCTCTCATCTCCCTCCCAATCTTCATGTCGTCCTCTCCTCTCCCTTCCTCCCCTTCTCACTCACCTCAACGAACCTCCCTACCTCTCTCTCTTTCACACACACACACACACACACACACACACACACAGCAGTGGACCCAGCACTCAAGAGTCTCCAGCCACAAAGGCACATCTGTGTGTGTACTTCCTGGGACACACACTTGATGTGCAGCATGTATAGTATTTGTGGAAACCTGTTTTTGTGCTTTTATCCCACCTGTGACTCCTTCATTTGGCAACTCAGGTTGTACTTGGTGCAAATCAGTGAGGGAAAGGTCCTCAATTGAGACTCTAAAGGTCAGGACTGGGTCTGGCTCAAGCTGCAGTAACAACCACAAGCCAGGCACTGTGAAGATAAGAGTGAACAACTCAGACAGACTCTGGCCTGGAGAGTGTCTCCACCCTCTAGTGAGGAGATGTACATCAAGAGAATTCTTATTCTCTCTGTAGATGAAAGTTCAGCAGCTAACAAAAGTACAGTTAGAGGTGTCACCAGGTGTCAACATCAGGGGAGACATTCTAAGGGCAGGTAGGTTTGGCACCCTGCCTTATAAGATCACGGGTGATCTACCTGCCTCAGAGTCTAACTCTCATACTGCTTCCTCAGTTCCACAGCCATCAGGTCAGCATAACTCCTGACAATGAACTAGAAGATGCTTCTCCCAGAAAAGAGCTTATAGACCAGGGCCCTAAATTCTGGGTGTCTGGTGAAATGTTAATACCTGGGAGCCTGGCTTAATTGTGTAGCTGAGATTGGCAGGTTCTGATCAGGAATTAAAGTACTGGGTAGGGAGTGGATCCAGGCAGAGTGACCTTCGTGTGCAAAGGCTCTGGGGCTAAAGGGATGGTAGCAGTCACCAGCCATGGGAGAAGCCAATACAGGGCTTCTGTATTTGGAGCCCAAAGAGAAAGAGCAGTTAGAGATGCATTCTCTTGGCTCTGACTTTTGATAAAGTCTGGCACATGAACCCGAAGGGGGCTCCATGCTGTGATGACTTGGTTCATCTGTGTGGGGGAGCGTAGTAACCAAAACAGAGCAGGTGTGGAAAGCAATGATGGGGATCACCTCCACAGCAGATACAAAAGAAGAGAAAAGACACAAGCTGCACTTGCAATAAGGAGAAACCCAGGGCAAAGCAGCTTTGACACTGGAAGCAGTCAGAAAAGCTTTGCAATAATGGGCTAGAAAGCAAAAGCAGCCCAGCTCAGAAGGAAGAGAAACCCAGAAACAGCCACCCATCCCAGGAATTTACTCTCACCTGCCCCACTGAGATCGGCTCCTCCAAGAAGCCACTTTGATCCTTCTGAAGCCCCTTCCTCAGGAGACACACCTCTGTGTTAAAATAACAATCCCCAAACTCACCATGTACTTGTGCCCTCCGCCCACTAGGGGGCCTCCCGGCTCCAGTTCTCAGACTAGCTGGACCCTGATGGCTGCCACTTCCCCTCCTACCTATCCCCATGGGCACTCCTGACAACCTTCACTTCCTACAGCTGGGCTCTCCCAGATGAATAATCCTACAACAGAGATCTTACATCTCACACCTGATAAGAACAGTGGTCAAGAGGAGGTGGTTCAGTTCTCATAGGAACAAGTGGACTTAAAGTATTCCATGAAAATCACTGTGATGGTTATCCTGATTAGGGGGTCTCTCAGCCGCAGGGGTCTGCCCTGGCTACCCACCAGTGCAAATCCAACATGAGGAATGAATGAGAAGTCCAAGCTTCCCAATGCTGTGTCTTTCAGAGGATTAAAAAAAAGAAAAATCTACATTTCCACATACCACATTTCAGTCACCGCTCTCAAGACACTGACACAAACAAAACCCCACGCTAGTCAAAAGCCTGAGATTTCAGAGGAATTTATACAAAAACATAGTCAAACTACAATTTTTTTTTTTTACCACTTGAACACTAGCTGTATGATATACAAATTAGACATTTTTGAGCTTGTGATTCTCCTAAGAAATAACAACCGTGGACCAAGGTTTTAAAAGAAAACTATATTCTTTTAAAGAAAATGAAAATATTCTCAAAGGAAAAACTTAATTTAAGTCAACTTATATGCTTTTTGTCGTGGAGCCTAATACACAGTGCTTTCCTGCAACAAGTGGGCAGGGCGCCCCCTCGCGGTCTCTCTTGACCGAGACCTGTGACTGGAATTCTGCGTGAGAAGGCGTTCTTTTCGCGAGGCTGAGGAAGGGAGGGCTTGGAAAGGAGCCCAGGGCGAGATGACGGCTGAAAACACCCATCGGAATCCGGGTGACCAAAACCCGCAGTGACCAAAGGCCAAAGGCTGGGGTCCTTCGCAGGCCCTACTCCCTGAGGAGGGTCATTCCTCACCCCCTCCAGCGACCCCACCCAAACAACGAGCCCTTCCCACCCAACCAGCAGGCAAGGCGCTTAGGAGACAAATACGCGTGCCCTTCCCCAAACCCCCGCCTGCCAAACCACACCCAACCCCCGGGCGTTCTAGAAGGGGATCCCAGACCCCTTCGCTTCAGGGAAACTGGCTCCTGCCCCAAGGCCAGTCGGAGGACGGCGGCCGTGTATCCCGCACCCCTGCACGTGGTAACGGCCCTCTTCAGCTATGCGACCCAGAGCCGGTCTGGGAGCCTACCCGCCCCCCCCCCCCCTCATGAGGCTACCGGGCACAGGGGGTCCCGAAAGGGAAAGCCGCTGGTGGGGGGAAGGGCGGGAAGCAGGCAGGGCCTGGAAGAAAAAAAGCGGCTTGAGGAGGCACAGACGGTGAATAAATATTAATAGCTTCGCCGCGGGGCCGGCCCCTCGGACAGCAGCTCGGTGGCTGGTGGGTATAGAGGTGGGGTGGGAGCCCGCCGCCGCGCCCACCCTGACACAAAGCTCTGGCACTGACCTGGGTCGCGCGTCGCTAGCGTGCACGCAAAAATGTGCCTACACAGAAAAACACGCGCGAACGCAGAAAACACGCGCCTGCGCAGAAAAACATGCGCGCTTCTACGTAAAACCACGCACGCATGGGGACGCACACAAAACCGCAGGCTCGTGCAAGCACAAACACAACCCCAGGGTCGGGCTCTCAGCCCCGGCTCAGAGCTCCGTGACATGCACAGCAGGTGAGGGAAGTGGCCCGGGCCGGAGGCGCCGCAGGTGGCATCGGCGACACAGCAGGTGGCCCTCCAGGGGGTAGCAGCGGCGTCCATCCTCCCCGCTCAGCTGCAGCCCGCAGTCCTAGGGAAGAACACAGCCCCGACTCCAGGGTAAGCAAGGGAGAGGCGCATCAGCAATCTGTTAGGACCCTGCCCACCCTCCAGAGGACTTTGGCCTTTACTCTTTGTGGGAGAGGGGTTCAGGAGCCCAGTGTTGGGACACCCCGACTTGGAGAACCTCCTACACAACCAAAGGAGCCAGTCAGGACGGAGATAGTTGGACACTAGCCTGGAGTCTGGGAGTCAGGGCTGGGCAGTAAATGGGGGCATCAGCATAAAAATGTGACAGTTCTTACAAAGCCACAGGAGTTTCTCACAGGGAGTGCAGTTAACTAGGAAAGGGAAGAGAATAGCTGAGCTGTGGAAGCTCCAACTTTATGAGAGGAAAGAAGAGAACCAGAGCCCAGATTTCAGGGGAAAATAGAAGAGGCAAAGCAAAAACAACCTGTCCTAAGGGCACAGTGAAGAGGGCGACTAGGAGAGAAGAGTCTAGGACAGTTACTGCAAGCTTAGGGCAGTGACAACTGAGAATCGTCTCCTGGATCCCCACATGAGGGTCACTGGTGACCTTGGGAAACGGAGAAGGTCAAATGGCTGACTTGAGTGGCCTTAAGAGATAATGGAACAGAAGAACTGAAAACATCAAGTAAACAAGGAGTTTTGTTTTCTGTCCCTTATCTTACCATTTTACCACTGCAGGATATATTATGGGCTAATTTTCTCTTGTTTAACAAGCTACGTGATTCGTGTTTAAATAAATGACAGGAAATGTGAAGGTCAGATATGGAAGATAGTGTGCTGTGAGCTACAGTGAGGCACCAGGTGAACAATTTTTTCCTTCCTTTTGTCACCTATCCCAAAGAGGCCCCTTTGGTCACACTCACTGCACTCAGGGCTGAACTCCAGCCTGGCAGGTTTGACACTTGTTACCCAAAGGCCCTGAGACTAATATTTGCCCTGCCCCCACCAGATTACAAAGCTGGACTGCTGCCAAGGAGCCTCATGTCCCAAACAGCCCAGATCCCAGATGTCCTGTCTGGCCACAGCCCCCTGACTGGGCCTGCTACTAACCACCACACACCAGGGAGAGGGGACGAGAAGGGGGCCTGGAGACCCCAGTTCCTGTCCAGGGGTCTCCCCAGAGAGACAGCGGCACCACATCTTCATACAGCGGTACCAGAGTCTTCATACTCCAGCACATCCGCCTCCTTCCTGGATATCTCCGTTCAGATGTCTCTAGCTACCAAAAGTGAGAACATTTTATGCCTTCCTCTTCTTACCTTCACTCATTCTCCTGGGGTCCTCACTCTCACCTCCCAACCCCTAAATTCACACATCCAGTCATTGACCAAATCCAGTCCCTTGTACTATCTAACCAACACTCCGTCTACTTCCCGGAACCCAGGGTCACAACCTTCACTCCACCAGTGTCCTCAGGGAACCCCAGCCCCTTCCCCGTCCTTCTCCATTCATTCTCTGCATGGCAAGGTGAACACCCTTTCTAAAATCGCAATGACATCATGTCATCCTTTTTCAATCCTTCTCTACTGTCCTCAGGATAACTGCAGGCTTCTTAGCTCAAGTGGCCTTTCATCATCCTGCCAACTTCTCCAGTGACACAAAACAACACATCTTCACACCTTAGCAATTCTGCTTCCGTTTCCTGGAAATGCCCTTCTCCCTGCCTCCTTGGCTAGCTCTGATTCATCTTTCAAGTCTTAGCTTGAGTGTCACCTCCCCCAGAAAGTCTTCCTTGATTTTCCAAGGCATCCTAGGTGCTCTGAAAACTCCCCTTGATAGCAGTGATGACCCTGTTAAATACTGCCTGAGTACTTGTCTCTCTGGAGGGTACAGACTGTCTTTATTCTCTATATCCACAACACCCCGACACTGTACATCCTGAGGAAATAATTTGATTGAATGAGAAATGGGCTGAGAGAGACTATATCCTGGGGGTGGGGGGGGGGCGCGGGGCAGAGGGAGAGAGCTCACTGAGGGGAGGATAGGCATCATGCGGTAAAACCATAAGAGGAAGTAGGGGACTTCCCTGGTGGTCCAGTAGCTAAGACTCTGTGGTACCAATGCAGGGGGCCTGATCCTTGTTCAGAGAACTAGACATTGCTGCAACTAAGACCCAGGGCAGCCAAAGAAATATTAAAAAGAGGTAGGCCCGTAGAACACCTAGGGAGGACGAGGTATGTGTAGGAGGGGGGCTGCCCCAGCCACCAGCCCTCTGGGGGACCCGGGCTCACCTCACAGTGGTAGCACTCCACGTGGTAATCTCTGTCCATGGACACCACACGGATGGTTGTCTCACAGCCCTGGAAGAAGAAACAGGGTGTGAAGCAAACTATGTGGTGGGCACACACCTACACGTGCTCCTGTCATGGGGGCTATGCTTTCACACCCGTGTGAGCACTGACACGGGTGCTTCCATGGGGCCGGAACAGGCATTGGTGGGTGCACACCGATGGATGTGTGTGTGCCGTAGGCTTCCTCCCACACCTGCAGCTGACAGCATGCACACTTGCTGATGAGAGCCACCACATGGGCATCGGTTCTTTGGAGTCAGGAAAGACCACTGCCAGTCCTGCTTCCCTAGACACGGTAGGCTGGGACAGAGCCAGCATGTGAGGAAACCCAGTGCCGAGAGCCGCACCCCCGAAGGTCATTTCCTGCACAGACTGCACCCTTCTCTTCATCTGCTCCTCCCACCAACTCCGCTGCGAGCTCACGGATTTGGGGGACAGTCCTGACATGGATGGGCAATGGCACTGAGGGGGCAGGGGGCCAGCTGAGAAGCAGGGGCCACCATGTCCCTCTAATTCATGCGGGAACACTTGCACCCTGTGCGCCCTGGGTGGTCCCCCTCCTATACACATCCTTCTGCCCACAGGGCGATGGGGCAGGAGCACCTGCTCGTCCCTCCCACCAGGGCTTAAGACCTGGGGCCCACCCGAGCAGGACCAGCAGGGCCAGGCACCTGATCATCTCCAGGTGAGTGGTTCCTACCTGTGCAGGGAGGATAGGACGGGCACAGGAGGCACATTTTGGTGCAAACACCCTGGAGGAATAAAGGAAACCAGAAGTAACCAGCTGAATGACTGGAGGTCAAGGGCATGAGGACAGGTCCACCCATAGTAGCCCATGATGTGGCCCAAACAACAGGCCCCCGCTCCTTGTGTGGACAGAGTGAGGTAGGAGCATCCTCTGCCATGCTTTCTCAGCACTGGCCTTTTCTGTGGCTCCCCAATTCACCTCCAGCCCATCACCGCCTCCAGATGGCTTCTGCCCTGGCCTCTCCCTCATGCTTCCTGAGTCTTTGCCCCTTAATGTCCAGGTTTGGGCCTCTCCTAGCTGAGACCCTGCAAAAGCCTGGCTCCACACTGAGTACCAGGAACCAATGCCTAGCACCACCCCCATGCAAGGCAGCAGCACAGGACCAGAGGTCTGAGAGCGGAGCCTGGAGCCACAGCAAGGAAGAATGGATTGCCTAGTCACATGGGTACCAGACAGGAAGGAAAAAGACTCTGCAGAGACCCCAAGTTCCCATTCCAGGCAGAAAAGTCCCAGCCTGGCCACTGGAGCAGAGACACACGAGGTGGGGCATCTGAGAGTTCAAACCCCTAGGAGCAAGGGGGTGTAGGCAAAGGCAAGGGGAAGAGAGGACAGGGACAGATGGCTCCAGGCAGAGATCCATGCTCAACCACTGAGCACACAGTGGAGGCAGGAAGTGAACAGGCCAAGAATGGAGAACACAGACAAGCAGGCTGGAAAAATGCTCCCAGGGGAGGCAGAGGAACCACGGGAGTGACACTGCTCCACAGCGCCGGCTACTCACGTGTGATAATCTCTGACACAGTAGATGTTGTTCTCCACGTCCACAGTGAAGGGCACCCCGTCCAGGCACTCATTGCATACCGAGCATCGGAAGCAGCCTGGGTGGTAGGACTTCCCGAGGGCCTGCAGGATCTGGGGGCAGGAGGCACTGAAGGGTCAGTGCAGGTGAAGGCTCAGCACAGCCCCCAGAAGACACGCTGGCTCTGAGCCCCTGGCAGGTCTCCAACAGGTGAAAGGGTGGGGTCCTCAGACTGCGCGCATGTCAGAGGGGCTCCAGGAGCCTGGGGGAGGTTCTCACCATCTCCATGATGAGGTGTCCACACACGCTACACTTGTCAGCCGTTTGCTGGAACCCGGAGTACTGGGAGGGGGACACAGGATCCAGGATGTTATGTGACAAAGGGGCACTCGCTGCCCAGCCAGCATCCACCTCCTGGCCTCAGGTCTCCATGAGACTCAGGAGGGTCCCTGCCCCTGCTCCCACCCAAGGCACCAGCCAGGGCACAGCTTTGACTCACCAGGAAGTCCTCCTGGCAGTACACTTTCTCACCCACGTTGTAGAATGCCTTCCCACGAAGTCGTCTCCCTGCAAGGATGAGGGTAGAGAAGGGGGTCCCTGGGCCACTGGAACCAGGGATGATGTCTCTGCCGCCATTTCTCAGCACCCTCCTCCAACAGATGAGAAATGGACTGCAGACAAATTTTTAAATTTCCCTCTAATGTTATGTTATTATCATTACACTAATTAATAGTTTTTAAAAATTAAGAATATGTTGTTGACAAAATTGTCGTAAGAAGTTGTCGTAACAAATATGTGAAGACCTGTTTATCAAATGTAAATTGAAGTTCTGATAATTTTAAAAAAAACATTTGCTTTAAGAGCAGACTTCGCAGAATAAATTTCTTAAGCTAAAAACATTAGAAGTACAACTCTCACCAGGTAAAGCAGCCCAATATATTAAAAAAAGGTATCCTTTATTGCAAGGATGCCAGGATAGTTCAACATTCACAAATCAGTCAGTGTGATACATCATATTAACAAAATAAAGGATAAAAATCCTGTAATCATCTCAATAGATACAGAAAAAGCATCTGATGAAATTTAATATCCTTTCATAACAAGAACTCTCAATAAAATGGGTACAGAGGGAACATACCTCAACATAATAAAGGACATATATAAGAAGTCCATGCTAATGTCATATACAATGGTGAAAAGTTAAAAAGTTTTTTCTCTAGGATCAGGAACAAGACAAGGATGTCCACTTTTACCACTTTTATTCAACACAGTATTATTGCAAGTCCTAGCCCGGGCAGTTAGGCAAGAAAGAGAAATAAAAGGCATCCAGATTGGAAAGGACGAAGTGAAACTATCAGTATCTGCAGATGAAATATACAGAAAATCCAAAAGACTCCATCAAAAACTGTTAGAATAAATGAATTCAGTAAAGTTGCAGAATACAAAATCAACACACAACAATGTGTTGTGTTGCTTTAACTAATAATGAACTATCAGGAAGAGAAAATAAGAAAACAGTCCACTTATAATTGTATCAAAAAGAACAAAATATCTAGGAATAAACTTAACTAAGGAGGTAAAAGACCTGTATATTGAAAACTATAAGATATTAATAAAAGAAACTGAAGAAGACACAAACAAATGGAAAAATGTTCTATGCTCATGGACTGCAAGATCAGTATTATTAAAATGTCCATACTACCAAAAGCAATCTATCGATTCAGTGCAATCCCTATCAAAATTCCAATGGTATTTTTCACAGAAATAGAATAATCCTAAAACTTATATGTAAACACAAAAGATCCCAAACAGCCACAGCAACCTTGAGAAAAAAGAACAGAGCTAGGGGTACCATGCTCCCTGATTTCAAACTGTATCACAAAGCTATGGTAATTAAAAAGTATGCTGTTGGCATAAAAGCAGACACAGTGATCAATGAATCAGAACAGCAAGCCCAGAAATAAACACACACATATATAGTCGATCAATTTACAACAAAGGACCTCACATCCGTTAGAATGGCTATTATCAATAAGACAAGAAATAACAAGCGCTGGTTAATATGTAGAAAAAAGGGAACTCTTATACACTGTTGGTGGGAATGTAATGTCAATTGGGACAACCACTGTGGGAAACAATATGGAGGTTCCTCAAAAAATTAAAAATAGAACTAACATATGATTTAGCAATTCCCCTTCTGGGAATTTATCTAAAGAAAATGAAAACACTAATTCAAAATGTTATCTGCATCTCTATGTTCACTACAGCATTATTTACAATAACAAAGATATGAACACAACCTAAGCATCCACTGATGGATGCAACGGATAAAGAAACTGACACACACACACACACACTAGAATATTATTATTAAATTCAGCCATGACAAAGAATGAAAATGAAATCTTGTCATTTGCAACAACATGTATGCACCTGGAAGGTATTATATCCTAAGTGAAACTAACTCAGACAAAGAAACAGAAATACACTATGACCGCTCTTATACAGGGAATCTTTAAAAAAAAAAAACCACAAGAACATAGATACAGAGAAAAGTTTGGCTGTTCCAAGACACAGGGGGTTGGGGATAAGAAAAATGAGTGATGTGATATTTTTTTAGTTTAAATAAATTGGAAAAAAAAAAAAAAACTTTAAAAGAAAAAGGCACACTTGTCAAATCCAAACCACAGCCCCAGCAGACCCACCAGCAGCTATGAGAGGCATTCCCATTAGTCAGGAGATGACAATCCCTACCCAGGAACAAGAGGGAACCTCCTCCACCTGATGAAGCACATCTACAAAAGCCCCACAGCTAACATCAGACGTAATAGTTAAATATTTTTTTCACTTTTACCCTTAGGATTCAACAGTATACTAGAAGTGCTAGACAGTGCACTCTCCTTTTTGAATTTGAACTCTGGAGTTATAGTTCTATGGTTTGGGGGAGGGGTTAGGGATTTTCTTTTTTGTTTTTGCATTAGGATGCTCTGATCTGATTCTGACAGGGACACAGAGTGCTAGATGCTCTTGTTGACTTCCAGCAAACGGGATGGGGGAAATACAGCAGATCTTGGTAAATTCCTTTATAATAATGGTTTGATTTTTTAATTTCAAGAGAAGCTTCTTTTCCAATGTATGCTTTTTCCTTTTTGCCCATTATCCTTATCATTTGCTATAGGTGGCTTATTTTGCATTCCTGCAGATGATGTTGCAAGTGTTTCATCTAGTGAACTGAAAATTATTGCTTAAAAAAAAGTGGAAAGGCAAAAACTGTCTTTAAACACAGATGACAATTTTGTTATATAGAAAAATCATAAGAAATATACAAAAAAAAAACTACTAAAACTAATCAGTGTGTTTAGCAAAGTTGTAGTAAAGGTGGTCAGTATATGAAAACCAAAAATATTTTTATAATCTAGCAGCAAGTGATTAGAAAATAAACTTATAATTTTAAAAATACATTTATAATAGCATCTGAAGAAAAACCATAAAATACTAAGGAATAAGTTTAATGAAAGATGTGTCTGATTTGACTCAGTAAAACCAAAGCTTGCTGGAAAAAACTGTAAAAGAGCTAATAAATAGAGACCACTGTTGGAAGACAGTTCTCCATTGGACTGCTTCCATTCTTAACACATCTTTCAAACACAGGGCTGGTAGCTTTCATTCCAGATTATCTTTCAGGATATCCAGGACGGATATCCAGGATAATATATCCAGATTATCCAGGACATCTGTGGAGCAAACTGCTTAGAAGACAGAGACAGCATCTCCCTTTGCGGCAGAGGGCAAGTCTGTTTGCTGTTCAATCTAATAAAGATAATGGGCTTCTCTGGGAGAAGAATCTGACAGCTTTGCTGGCAGCCCATTATAAAATCCTGGGGTTCCCTAAGCTCAGGGTTCCTCAGCCATGACATACAGACCCACTGCACAAGCAGCGCTCGCTCACCTGGTATCCACATCACCACTGTGGGACTGAGGAGGACACACACAACCAATGCAAACGTGAAGCTCACGCTGCTTGCAGTACTGTGAGTATCTGCCCCAGGAGGGTCGTGTCTTCAGCCAGCACCCATGAAACACTGGCAGGCTAAAGAAAAATCTCAGACCTTGCACAGTTCCTGACAACCATCTTCGTGCTTCAAATGTTCTCATACTGATTCTGCCCCAATTGATCTGCACATTTCAGTGCCACCCAATCAAGTTCCCAGCACTCTTTCTTTTGTGGAAGTTGATGTTCCAATGTTTTAATTTATATAGAAACACAGAGAACCTAGAATAGCCAAAATAATCTTGGAAAAGATCAACAAAACAAGAAGACTAACATTATCTATTTTAAGATTTACAGAAGTCAAGACAGTGTAATATTCTGGTAAGGAGAGACAAAAAGATCAGTGGAACAGAATGGAGTCCAAAAACAGACCCATAAATATTTCAAGAAACATGCAAGTGGGAAAGCAAAAGTCCTTCCAGTACATGGTGCTGAAACAACCAGACAGTCATATGGAAAAAAAAAAATAAGACTCAATACCTCATACCATACAGAAGATGAAATAGTCATCAACCTAAACATAAAAATGAGAGACCTAAAACTTCTGGAAAAAAACAAAGGAGACTATCTTCATAACTTAAAGGGAGACAGAAAAATTTATGTCACAAAAATAATAACCATAAAACAAACAAACAAAAAAACCCTGAAGAAAATATTCACAAAACATCTAAAAAGAAATTTTACCATATATATTCCTAGAACTAAACAATAAAAGACAACTCCCAATTTAAAAACTGAGCAAAAGAGGAACTTCCCTGGCAGTCCAGTGGTTGAGACTTCAAGCTTCCAGTGAAGGAGCTGCAGATTCAATCCCTGGGTGGGGAACTAAGATCCTATATGGTACATGGCAAGGCCAAAAAATTTTTAAAAACAAAATAAAAAGGGAGTAAAAACAAAATTAAAAATTATTAAAAAAAAAAAAACAGGGCAAAAGACTTGAATAGACTTCACAAAAGAAGAAAAAAATGGCCAAGAAACAAAAGAAAAAAGATGCCTAAACCTCATTAGTTCTCAGGGAAATATATATTAAAACCACAGTGAGCTACCACTTCACACCCATTAGAATGGCTAAAATTAAACAGACTAAAATACCAGCTGTTGGCTAATATGTAGAATGACCCAACTCTCTTACATTTCGAGTAGGAGTTTAAAATGATACAGCCCCTTTGGAAAACAGTTTGACATTCTCTTATGAAATTAAACATACACTTAGCCTACGACCCAGAAATTCCATTCCCTGGAATCTACCCAAGAGAAATGAAAACATTTGTCCACAAATGACCTGTACTAGAATGTTCATAGCACAACCTAGTATCTACCAACAGTTAAATGGAAAAACAAAGTGTGGTATATATTCATACAACAGAATCTTACTCAGTAATACAAAGGAGGGAACTACTGATACATGTAACAACATGGATTTAAAACAAAAATGCTTAGCAAAAAAAAGGGGGGTGGGGAACAACTTTAAAAAAAGAAAGAAAATAGTACATATTAATTGCATTTAAATGAAGTTCTAGAACAGACAAAACTAATGTATGGTGGCAGAAATTGGAACACTGAAAAAAAATAAAATAAATTAAAAAACAAAAAAGAAATTGGAACACTGGTTGAAAGGATATGATGGGGGAATCATACGGAGATCAACTGGAGAAAGGACAAGACAGAGTTTCTTGCAGTTTTTTTCCTATTATCTTTGTTAGGGGTGTAAGTTGCATAAATGTACATACTTATGCTAAATCTCTGAACTATATACTTAAGATCTGTTTGCTAAGCAGTATGTAAATTTTGCTCAATTAAAAACAAAAACAAAGATAAACCGAGTATATCCTGTGCCAGAGTAAAGAAGTCTTCAAAGAAAAAAGTGGGTACATGTCAAAAGAGCATAGGAGCCAGTGGGAAGGGACTTCTCTGGCCAAATTTGAGACAATTTGTGCATCAAAAGAATAATGATGGTACTGCAACACATTACATGAATACAAATCCATAAGTAATAAGAATTCTCAGAAAATATATATTTGCCCCTGCTCATACATTTAAAACATTCCTTAAGTTTTCTGGAAAACATAATTTAGAACTGTATCAACTTTATTGGAGAATTATTCCCTAATAAAATCTGTCCTATTGTTAAGTGGGGAAAAAAAAAATTCCCTAGGAGAATGCACCTTCAACAACACACCTCAATGAATTCCCAGACAGACTTCCACAATCACAAACTAGAAAACCCTGGTGGTCCAGTGGTTAAAATTGCACTTTCACTGCCTAGGGCCCAAGTTCTGTCCCTGGCTGGGGAACTAAGATCCCAAAAGCCGAGAGGTGCAGCCAAAAAAGAAGAAAGTAATGAAGCAAGAATAGGTGAGGAAAAGAATTTACAACACATATAACCAACAAAAGAACTTTTATCCAAGATGCATAAAGAATTCCTAGAAATCATGAAGAAAAAGTCAAACAACCCAATTTAAAAATGGGCAAAAAGGGGCTTCCTTGGTTGTTTAGTGGTAAAGAATCCACTTGCCAATGCCGGAGACACGGGTCTGACCCCTGGTCCGGGAAAATCCAACACCCCATGGAGCAATTAAGCCTGGGCACCACAGCTACTGAGCCTGTGCTCTAGAGCCCCAGAGCCGCAAGTACTGAACCCAAGTGCCCTAGAGCCTGTGCTCCGCAACGAGAGAAGCCACTGCAATGAGAAGCCCATGCAGCAATGAAAACCCAGTATGGCCAAAAATTAATTAACTGATTTTTTATAAAATGGGTAAAAGACTCAACAGGTACTTTACACACAAAGGCATTCAAATGACCAACAAATACATGAAAAAGTGTATGAATCATCAGTATTCATCAGAGAAATTCAAAGTAAAATCACTAACGTATCACTCCAGTATGGCAGAAACCAACACAACTTTGAAAAGCAATCTTCCTCCAAGTAAAAAATTTATTAAAAAAAGAGAAAGATATCACTCTACCTCTACCAGAATGGCTAAAAAGACAATGCCAAGTGTTTGCAGGAATAAGGAAAAACTGGAATTCTCATACACTGCCAGTGGGATTATAAATTGGGTTTGTCTCCTATGGAAACCACCAGCACCTACTAAAGCTACACACAGCTGACAAGAAAGTTCACTGATCTAGACTCCTGATTCTGGAAGACAGATCTGAAGAAGTGAAACAGTGCAACAAAGGGAGAGGAGATATGGATAATATGAAGGAGTGGCTAAGAGAAAAGTAGAATAGAATGACAAAGACTAATATTTCTAATTTGAATTTTATAAGTAAATAATAAAAACAATGGGAAAGAAGGAAATTTTTGAACATAAAATAGCTAAGATTGTTCTCATATTGACAGTTTTCAGATTCAGGAGTCAAAATGAATCCTGGACAAATAAAACTCATACCTACACCCATCAAGCTATAAAAGAACACTTTAAATCATCTGTACTTTTTTCCTAATTGATATGTGAAATATTTTAAATACCCTGGAAAATGATCCTTGGAAGTTATGATTGTGGCAGTATACAGTTTGTTTTCCCACATGCTTCACAGTCAGTCTCTTTAACAAATCCAGTTTTTTAACTCTAATGTAGCCAAATTTGTCAATCCCTTCTTCTTAAGTGTGGTGATTTTTGTGAGTGGGAAAAAAAACTTTCTTAACCAAAAGATTGATAGAGGTAATTTTCTATACTTATTTCTAAAATTATCACGTTTTTCTTTACACATTTTGGTACTTGATCCACTTGGATTTAATTTCATTATTTCATAGGGATAACCACTTTTCCCAGAACCACCTGCAATGCCATCTCTATCATCAATTAAGTTTTCACACAGACATGGGTCTGTTTCTAAACTCTCCACTCTGTTCCAGTGGTCTATTTGTCCATCCTTGCCCCAATACCGCATGAAATTACTAATCCAACTATACAGTATACATTGACACCTGGTAGTAGAAGCTTCCCAACTTACTCTTTGTCAAGATCATCTTAGTATTCTTAGCCTTTGGCTCTTGCATTCAAATTATAGAATTAGCCTGGCAAATTCATGAAAACCTGCTTAAGTGGAATTACAATGCATTATAGATCAATTTGAAAAAACTGGCATCTCAACACTATTGAATATACCCATGTTCAATGGTACATGAATATGGATATATTCATAAATATTTACATGAATATGGTGTATTTCTTATCTTAGTTCAACGACTAGGACTTCCAGTACAATGCTGAATAGAAGATATGATTGCAGGCTTTGTCCTTTCCTCTTTTAAAGGTCCATTTTTCTTATATTTCACCACTGAGTGTGATGTTTGCATAGATTTTTAGTAACCAACTTTCACCAGGTTGAGAAAGTTCCTTTTTATTTCTAACTTGCTAAAATCTGAAATGTCAGGAATTTCCCTGGTGATCCAGTGGTTAAGAATCTGCCTTGCAACCCAGGGGACATGGGTTCAATCCCTGATAGGGGAACTAAGCTCTCACATGCCACAGAGCAACTAAGCCCTCGAACCACAACTAGATAGTCCACGCACCACAACGAAACATCATGCCTGCTGCAACTGAAACCTGATGTAGTCAAAATAAAACAAATATACAAACTTTAAAAAAAAAAACAAAACTGAATGTCAGGGCTTCCCACGTGGCTCAGTGGTAAAGAATCCACCTGCCAATGCAGGAGACATGGGTTCTATCCCTGATCCAGGAAGATCCCACATGCCAAGAAGCAATTAAGCCCCGGTGCCACAACTATTAAGCCTGTGCTCTAGAGCCCAGGAGCCACAACTACTGAAGCCCATGTGCCCTAGAGCCTGTGCTGCACAGTAAGAGAAGCATCTGCAATGAGAAGCCCACGCTGCAACCAGAGAGTAGCCCCCACTTGCCGAGAATAACGAGAGCAACCACGAGCAATGAAACCCAGAACAGCCAAAAATAAACAAACAAAAGTTATTTTTAAAAATGTGAATGTCAGATTTTATTGACCTCTTGTTCTACTCCTATTGAGACGATCATAAAGTTTTTCTTCTTTGTTAACGAGGTGAGTTACATTAATGAGTTTTCTACTGTATACTGTGTAAGAATACTCAAGTATTCTTCAGATAGGCTCAACTTGGTTATAATATATTATCTTGATTCATACACTGCTGAATTTAATTCAAGAGGGGGAAAAAAAGGAGTAAATAAAATAAATAGTACAAGAAAAAATTCCCAGAACCGAAGGGCAAGTCTCCAGTCTGACGGGACTCTGTGTGTGTGCCCAGCACAACCAATGGCACAAAGCCGAGAGCAAACATAAAGAAAGTACCCTGAGCTCAGCTGCCGCACTGCCCGACTTCAAGAGCACCATTTCTGCTGCATCTACGTAAACGGCACTGCCTGGAACTGTGCAGTTCACAGCCCTTTCCAGAGGCTATTAGAGCCAGAGCAATGACAGCCGTCTTCCTGAGACTCTCAAAAGGAAAAAACAGGTCACACACACAAAAATGAGACTCAGAATGGCATCAAAATTTAGCAGGAGCCATGGCTTCTGGAAGATAAATCTACAACTTCAAAATGCTTAGTGCGGGACTTCCATGGTGGTCCAGTGGTGAAGACCCCACACTTCCCCTGCAGGGGGCCATGGACTCCACCCCTGGATCCCACATGTCGTGTGGTGCAGCCAAAAGGACAAAAAAAAAAACAACAACATGCTAAACAAAATGCTTAGAGAAAATTATTTCCAATTTGGAAGTCTATTCTCAGTCAACTATAAATTGTGAGGGTAGAATAAAGGCATTTTAGACACACCAGAATTCAGAAAATGTACCTCCCACATGCCCTTCTTTAGATAACTGAAGCAAAACACTGGACACTCTTTGGGTGGTTTCACAGCTTCAAGTCTTCCCTACTTATCCAAGTTGTGTTCAGTATCCAGCCTTACCTCAGACAGCTTGCTGTGTTTAAGGGAAACTTGAATTCACCCCCCTTATCCATGGGTGGGCCTGATTAGTATAAAGCTAATTCTTCCTTTATGTTGGTTCGGATACTCAGGCAAGTAAAGTCAATCAAATCACAGCACTCCCCCCAGCCACAGGGGTTGGTTCAGGAATCCATGTGAGATGATCTGGCCAATGACATGCAAGAAGATTGTTGCTAGGTGTTTTCTGGAAAAGAAGTGTCTCCACCCCAAAAACATGACCAGAAGAAATGCCCACTCTTTCTTCAGACCATTGATGTGGCAATGGAAGTCTCAAGCTGCCTCAGACATTTCATAAGAGAAGTTGCCCTGAGGATAAAGCCAAACACAAGGGAAACCCAGCCAAGCTTTTGGCCTAAGCCAAAAGGGCCGAGGCCACTAGATCATTCCCAGCCTAAAGCCAGTCCTATCTCTGGGCTCCCAGTTCACTGAGTTAAGAAATATTCTTAACAGTTCAAGCCTCCTCAGCAGTTTTCCTGTTACCTGCAGCTGAAAGCTTTGTGGAGACTGTTGATTCAATCCAAAGAGTATACACGTGAAGGTACAGAATGAACACTCCACAGGGGTTCAGAGGACAGCTGGCTCAGACTACAGAGAGGCCAGGGACTCCTAAGAGGGGAACTCAAAAGAATGCCTACAACAGTGGAACATCTGGGGGGAAAAAGAACTAAAGATAAAAGTCAAGACAATGCAAGGAGAAAAAAAAGTTTAAAGAAGAAAAAACTCCAGGAAAAGTAAATGACTACAGAAAAAAGAAGATATAATCACAGTGTAATTCTTAGCTCTGCAGTAAATAACATTTATAAAGTCACATAATGTAGTAATATAAACCTGGTTTATTGATATAATCACAACTTAAGATGACTATACTGAGAAGATGGAAGGAGAGAAGGGAGAACAGTCAGTATAAGAACAGCCCCTATTCTGAGGGCTTCCCTGGTGGCTCAGTGGTAAAGAGTCCACCTGTCAATGCAGGAGACACAGGTTCGAGCTCTGATCCAGAAAGACTCCACATGCCACAGAGCAACTAAGTCTGTGCTCTAGAGCCTGGGAGTTGCTACTATTGAAGCGCACATGCCCTAGAGCTCAAGCTCCACAAGAGAAGTCATCGCAATGAGAAGTCCACACACTGCAATAGAGAGTAGCCCCTGCTTGCCTCAACTAGAGATAAGCCCATGCAGCAAGAAAGACCCAAACAAAGCACAGCCAAAAATAAAGAAATAAAATTATAAAAAAAGAATCTATTCCTCACTTACCACAGCAAACTCAAGTAAAACATGGTTAAAAAACTCAAGTAAATAATTTCTAAAACTGATGCATCAAGAAACAGCCGTGTGCACTGTTAGAACATGGAGATGTCTACTAGAAGAAGTTGCTAAAAAATACCAAGTGAGAGATACCAGGGGTAGGAAGACAAGTGCTTTTTTGCTATTGCAAAAATTGCTTCTCAGGACTATTTGACGTAATACTAGGCACATATTACACTTTTATAATATAAAATACTAAAATGTTTTGTGTAAATAAATAAAAGATGTCTGCTTAGGGGCAAAGTATGAAAGAACAATATGAACATCAAGAATGTAGATTTATTAGGTTGGTTGGATTATAGTTACTTTTTATAACTTTAAGTTAAATGATGTTTATATTTTATACCATGTGTAAAATCAGGACAAAAAATAAACTGCAGGGAAAAAAATACTAGCCCGTGTATAGGCAGGCAGAAGGCACATCACTGGCTCCACAAGCCCCACCCAGGCAGCCAAGAGATATCAGTACCCTGCTAAGGACAGAGGTTCCAAAGACAAGGCTCAAGGACTTCCCTGGTGGTCCAGTGGTTAAGACTTCCCCTTCCATCACAGGAGATGTGGGTTCAGTCCCTGGTTGGGGAGCTAAGATCTCACATGCATGGAGGCCAAAAAAACCAAAACATAAAACAGAAGCAATATTGTAACAAATCCAATAAAGAGTTTAAAAACTGTCCACATCAAAAAAAAAAAAAAAAAAAATCTTGGGTCGTTGCTGGGGGCCCAGTGGTTAAGAATCTGCCTTCCAATGCAGAGGATTCGAGTTCGATCCCTGGTCTGGGAACTAAGATCCCACATGCCTCGGGGCAAGTAAACCCATGTACCGCAACAACTACTGAGCCTGCTGCTCTGGAGCCCAAAGAGAAGCGCATGCACCACATGCACCTCAACGAAGAGCCCACCCACCACAACAAAGACCCCACATGCTACAACTGAGAACTGAAGCAGCCAAAAATAAATCGTTTAAAAAAAAGACAAAAAACAAGGGTTAGAGGGGCAGCTTTTCCCTATGACCAGCAAAAGGCTCTTCCCTGTCCCCGCATATCCCCACCCCCAGGGTCCAGCAGATCTCTCAGGAGCCTAGGGCCCTCAAATAGTCCAAGCCAGAAGGAAAGGCATCATGACTCAGCCTCCTCCACACTCCAGCCTGGGCCAGAGCTGGGTGATCCATCTGCCTGGAACTTTGGCACAAAGGGGTTCACAGTGCAAGAGGGATGGAAGGGGAGAATGTTACCTACCACAGGAGTTGCAGGTGAAGCAATCAGTATGATATAGGCTCCCCATCGCCTGGCATGCCTGCCTTGCTCCATAGATGCCAAGCCCACACTTGATGCAAATGCCTATGGAAGAAGAGGCAGGAGAGAGCAGCAGTTAGCACCATGACTGTGGACTTGAACAGCTATGCATCTGACTCCCAGTCCCCGTGCTGCCCAGTCATGGGATCTGGGGCAAGGGAAATTCCAGAGTCCTCCATCGCCCCATTACTAACGGCTAACATGGGGATAGTAAGGGTACCATTAGGGCTTCCCTGGTGGCTCAGATGGTAAAGAATCTGCCTGCAATGCAGGAGACCCAATCAATCCCTGGGTCTGGAAGATCCCCTGGAGAAGGGAATGGCTACCCACTCCAGCATTCTTGCCTGGAAAATTCCATGGACAGAGGAACCTAGCAGGCTACAGTCCATGGGGTCGCAAAGAGTCAGACATGACTGAGCGACTAACACCCACACAGACATACATACACACACACACACAAGGGTACCACTACTTAGGGTTTGCTACCGTTGTCTGAGGATTCATAGAGTTTAGCAGCGCACCTGGCAAGTCAGAGCTAAGTGACACTGTCTGTGCCATCAAAATTACAAGGACACCTTTACGACTAGAAAGTTGTTCTAAGCCCCTTCATCTTGACCTGCTATCGGACTGGGGGAAATTCCTTTCTGCCGTCTATGAACCAAAAAGAATGAAGACCACACAAAGAAAGCGGAGCCCTGACCCTCCCAGCCACACCTCCCTCATTGAATGATAATGTCAGTTTAATCTCTTGTTCAGTCCACACAGAGATACTGATGCCCTGCATAGTTTAGGTGCCAGAGATTTTGCAAGGCACCAAATTCCCACCCCCAAGGAGCCTGTATTCCAGTGAAGGGAGACAAACAACAGGTAAGTCACATCTCAGGTGGGAAAAAGTGCTATGGAGGAAAAGAAGGCTGATTAAGAGTATGTCTAGGGGCTCCTCCCTGGAGGTCCAGTGGTTGGGACTTCGCCTTCCAGTGTAGGGGGGTGTGGATTCGATTCCTGGTGGGGGAGCTAAGATCCCACATGCCTTGCCCCCTCAACATAAAACATAAACAAAAAATAAAACAGAAGCAACATTGTAACAATTTAAAAAAAATTTGAAAATGGTCCAAATTAAAAAAAAAAAAAGAATATATCTAGGGACTTCCCTGACCGTCCAGTGGTTAAGACTGCACTTCTTATGCAGGGGGCACAGGTTTGATCCTCAGTCGATGAACTAAGATCACACATGTCTCGCAGTGTGGCCAGAACAAACAGGAATATGTCTGAGTGTGTGATTTTTAAAGTTTAAAGAGGGTGTCAGACAAGGCCCCAGTGACAAGGTGATATCTGAGCAAAGGTTTCAAGGAAAAAATGGAGGGAAGCTGCTCTGCAAGGAAAACTAGGTGGACTTGGGGGCCACCCTAGTGTGGGGTGCTAAGCAGGCAAGGGAGGGGTGGTAAAGAGAGGGGTGACCAGCAATGCCAGGGCGAAGGCCAGCATGAGCTTAAGGGACTCTCTGGCCAGCCCGCCTGGAGACCTGGACTGAAGGTGGCCAACCCAGACACCAGAGCTTCTCTCTCAGACTCACCCAAGGTCTCCCAGGCCACAAAGGGCCTAAGATGGGTCCCCTGGACTCTAAGTCCTCTGGCAGGAGCACATCTCTCTGCTTAACATTTAGCATGGTTGAGCCTCTCCCACCTGAACAAACCTCCATCAGCTACCCCATTCTCCCTCTCCCTCCAGTCAAGAAAGAAAGTTCAGTCCACACCCCGTCATTTCCTAACGGTGAGCTCTATGGACTTCCTCTTCTGGTCTTGCCAGCAGCGGCCCTCCTCTCAAGTCCCCAGGATATGACCTACACCCGCCTGGCTTTCTGGTTCTCTTTTCCCAGTTCTACTGGGTATTCCCTTGCTCAATCCTGGACCTCCTATGCCTAAGTCTCCCCAAGAAAGGGCCAGTCAGTGCAGATGCTCTCAAACCAGGCAAGAATGTAAAAGTGGCTGATGAGGCCCCAGGTGAATGGAGGAGAGAGGCATGGCTGGGGGAGGTCACGGCCATCGGCTCCACTGACAGCTACCAGGCCTGCTAGAGAGTCTGATTTTTCCAGAAAAGCTAGAAATCTGGATTTATGTATGAAAACTTTCCACGCAGAAATAAATCATCAACGTTCATGTTTTCAGAATTTGGAAGCCAAACACACCGTGTCTGCAGGTCTCCACTCGTGGCTTTACCCCATTTCCCCGGGGAAGTCCCATCTGCTCCCAACTGCTCACTCCTGAAGAGGCTCCTGGCACCCTGCCCAGCCCAGATTCCTTTCCTGAGCCACTGATCCACCTCCCAGACCACCGCAGGCCCAGAACAGAGTTCTGGGTTCCTGCTCAGGAAACGGCACTTTTGTGTAGCCAGGTTTAGGGAAGTATCCAGATCTACCCTGCCTTTCTCACCTCCAACTCTGAATCCAGTTTCTGTGTTTCCTACTATAAACTTCATTCCCTCCCCTCGCTCCCACTGGTCTGATTCAGCATCATCAATTCTCATTCCACTTGCTGTTTCAACAGTCTCCTTACAGCAAACTGCAGCCAGACTTATCTTTCTAAAGTGAAAATGACCCACCCTCACACCCTCATTCTTGTCCATCAACTCTGAAAACCTGACCTTGTTTTTGTCTAAGTTACCAAAATATTCAGTGAAAGGGACAGAAGTCAGCTGCCCCTGGGGAGCAGAACAGAAGGATGGGCAAGAGGAGAAGTTATAACCTTATTATTATTTGCTTTTTGGTTCTCTTTTGATTTTTTTAATATGAGCTTGCACCACTTTAATAAAAAAAACACCGAGGACAGAGGCAGGCTGTTCAGGGACTAAAAGATGGAGCTGACCAAGGCTTAGGGTGATAGGCGGTACCCTGAAGAGGATGAAGACCACGACTCTGTTGCCTAGCACAGCAACTGAAAAGGCGGCTGCAGCACTGACTCGGAGCCAGACAGAGATTAGAGGAATCAGAGGTACTGGTGAGACACAGGCTGCAGTCAGAACTGAAGACAGCCGAGCTGAGGCAGATCCAGCATGTGGAGTAAACCCACGATTTACCCTCAGGCAAATCCTGAAGCTGCTAGCTGGCTCATAACAGCAGAACCTGGTCAGGAGAGATGTTCATGAAATACAAAGAAGGGCCAAGAGGTGAGTGGGTTCTAGGGCCAAGAAAAAGGGATGGACAGAGAGGAAGAGACACACTGAGGGTGAGGTTTATCAGAGGTCACTTGAGCTTATGCTACCTGCAGACTTCCTGTTGTAAAATGTTACATTATTTTCATACAAGTTGAGGTGTATGAAACTGCCGCATTTATAGCTCTAAAAGGTGGAATAAAGGCAGTAAGATACTAGCAGTTCAAGTAAATAGCTGCTCATATTTTTTAAAAATCAGGAAAATGTAACCTAGATCTCACTTCTCTTAAAAAAGAAAGAGCAGGACTTCCCCCAGGAGTCTAGTAGTTAAGACTCAGTGCTTCCAATGCAGAGGGTGTGGGTTCATTCTTTAGTCAGGGAATTAAGATTCCCCCATGCCGTGTGGGGGAAAAAAACCCCCAAAGATCTATATCATCAGTTACCTCCCACTCCCATGTGACAGCAGTTGCCCTCAGAAAGGATGACCCATTGGCCCCTTCACTTCTCCCACTACTTGCCCAGGTCTGGCCACCTCAGTTTCACACAAAAATTCAGGAGTGATGTTCACTGCAGCACTGTTTCCAATAGCCAGGACATGGAAGCTACCTAGATGTCCATCGACAGATGAATGGATAGAGAACTGTGCTACATATATACAATGGAATACTACTCAGTCATAAAAAGGAATGAATTTGAGCCAGTTCCAATGAGGTAGATGGATCTAGAGGCTGTTATACAGAGTGAAGTTAAGTCAAAAGAGAAAAACAAGTATCACATATTAACTCATATATATGGAATCTAGAAAAATGGTACTGATGAACCTATTAGAAGGGCAGGAATAGAGACGCAGACACAGAGTACAGACCTATGGACCCAGCCAGAGAAGGAGAGGGTAGAACAAATCGAAAGAGTAGCACTGAAACATATACATTACTACATGTAGAACAGATAGATAATGGGAAGCTGCTGGATAACACAGGGAGCTCAACCTGGTGCTCTGTGACAACCTAGACAGATGCGAAGGTGTGGGGGTGGGAAGGAGGTTCAGGAGGAAGGGGACACGTGTATACCTATGGCTGACTCACACTGCTGTACGGCAAAAACCAACACAACACTGTAAAGCAATTATCCTCCAATTAAAAATAAAAATATATAATTAAGAAATTTAAAAACTCAGAGGCCCAGAGAACACACCCTTGCCCAGGCCCTGCAGTGAATGGGGACAGGAAAAAGGGGTAGCTTCTCCAGTAGAGAGTGCTGGAAACTTGTTCTCTTCAGAAGGCACTCAGCTTCTGCTCCTAGCACCTACCTGGTATGACAGACAACAGCTTCCTAAGTCACCACCCTGCTCCCAGGCCTTCTGACAGCAGCCATGGGACCTACCCGACCACAAATTCTCACCATGATGCTCGAAGATGAACAGGTCCCCTCCCAAAGGCAGAACAACCCTCTGGTCTACACACTCCCTTGACCACCTGACCCCTCTTTGCAGCCCTGGGAGCTTAATGGAACCGTCCACTTCCTTACTTGCTTCCTCCTGCCCACATTTTTCCTTCTGGCTGGAATGTCCCTACTGACTAGTAATCTACAACCTCCTTCTCTCTCAAGATCCAGTTCAGGGCAGTCCAGAGCTGCCAGCTGGAATGAATGCATGAAAGACAAACCCCAGGAGGGGCATCATTCCCAGACATGATAACCACCACCCCCTCCAAACCCAGGTGCCTGCTTATCAGTAAAGGAGGGACGGAAGCCCCTCCCCAAGCCTCCTCTCAGAACCTCCAGCCTAAGACTCCCAAGAGTTGTCCAAAGGATGGGATCAAAGGGCCAAGGTCAGACTGGGCAAGGGAGGCTGTCAGAGATTGATGATCTTTGCAAATAATGTGAAGTAGGGTTCCCTTGGGAAACATCCCATATACGCAGCCCAGTCCAGATAGACCGGCTCAGTTCCTCCCACTCAGGGTGGGCTTCCATCCCTCGGCCTCTACCTCCAGCCGCCACCATTATCAAAGCCTCAGGTCAGGTGGGCTCCGGTGGTATCTGGCCGGCCGCCTCCCTCCCTGCCCTGTTCACAGCCCGTACTGCTGAGGGAAGGGAGACACCGGGACTGCGGGGGCCTAACAGCTTCGGCTGATTACAAAGCACCGGGTACGAAGAGCTGAAGCCAAGTACCGAGGGTTAAGAAGAAATTATTCGAGAATAGCTTATTCTGCCTATTAACGTGACTTTTTCTCTCAGGAGCAACGCATCCCGATGATGCCAGAACTGCGGGCCCGGAGACTCAGAGTCTCAGCCACTGTCCTGCACAAGCCCCAGACCTGGTAGTTCGTTCACACACACACACGCACGCACGCACACACACGCTAAGCCACTGTACTACACAAGCCCCAGACCTGGTGGTTCACACACACACAAACACACGCACACTATCTGCGGGAACAAACGTCACCGGCTCCCCAGCCCCACGGGAGGGAGCCGCGCTTTTCGCATCCCGGCCCACCCTGCGCTCTCCTCGACCGAGCCGGCCGCCTACCCGGAGGCCGTCCTCGACCCCCGACGAGGAGAGCGGAGGCCCGGGGCCCAAGCGCGCGGGAGGCGCGGCCGAGCTCGCTCACCGAAGTAGTCCCGCGCCGTGCGCGCCTCCAGCGCCCGCTCCAGCTCTCGGGTCAGCGCCTCCAGCCGCCGCTCCGCCGCGCTCGGGCCGCCCTCCCGGCCCGGGGGCAGCTGGAGCGAAGGCAGAGCGAAAGGGGCCGGCCCGGCGGGCTCCGGGGAGCGAGCCGGCGCGGGACAGGCGCCGGGCAGGAGCAGGTCCGGGTAGGCGCCAGCCGAGCCGCGGGAGCCGAGGCTGGACACGCTGGAGCGGGCGCTGCCCACCGACGGCGGCCCGGGGCCCGCGCGCGGGTCCGAGCGGCCCGAGCGCGGGCTGCCGTGGCGCTGGTCGTAGCCGAGACTGATGCCGCTGGAGCGGGCGCTGCCGCTGCCGCCGCCGCCGTCGGAGCCCGCCAGGCTGGCCCGTGGGCTGCCCGCCGGCTGCGCGCTGAGCTCTGGGGCCGCCGCGCGCCGCGGGCCTCGCTCCCCGCGGCTCAGTCCGTCCACCCCGGCCTCGGGGCCACCGCCGCCGCCGCCCTGCCCCCTGCGGCCCAACGCCTGGGCCGCTTCGTCCGCCGGCCCGGGCCGCGGCCCCCGCCGACCCCGGCCCGGACAGTCGCCGCCCGGCTCCAGCTCCCGCAGGGCCAGCCCGGCCAGGAGCAGAGCCGCCTCGTCCGCGGCCGCCCGGGAGCGCTGCATGGCCCGGCCCGCCGGCCCCGGCGCGTCACCTCCGCCTCCGCTTCCCGCCGCCGCTCCGGCCGCGCCGCCGCATCGTCCGCCCGAAGCCCGGAGCCCGCCCCGGGACCCCTGGGCGCGGGGCGGGGCGGGGCCGGCGCCGGGCCCGGGGTCGCTCCGCCGGCCACGCGCGGTCCGGGGGCCGCGGCGCTTCGCTCGGTGGCGCGCGCGGCGGAGGAATGTGCGCTCGGAGGCGCCGGGCCGCCTCCCCTCCTCCCCGCGGCCGTGCGGGGGGCGGAGGGACTCCTTTGTGGGGGCAGGAATGCGAGGAAGGAGACGGCGCTGCGGCCTCTGGAATGTGGGGGGAGTGGCGGCGGCGGAGCCGCGTTGTCCGCGCTTCGCCCGGAGCTCGGAGGGGCGCGGGGGCTGGGCTGGGCCGCCGGGCCGTGCGGCTTGGAGCTGGCCCTCGAGTGGAGGAGCGGCCAACTGTGTGTGGCGCCGCGGGGAGGGCCCGGCCTCCGTCGTGCGACCCGACCGTCGGGCCGCTGGAAAGGTCCCGTATTCCAGCGGGCTGAGCAAGAGGCGGCTCCCCCAGTCCAGGCCAGAGAAATATGAGCAGTTGACAGACGTTTCCCACATCCTCCCCCATCTTATTTTCCAGCGCCGCCACGGTTTCAAGCGCTGGGTCGGACAAGTTTGGCCTTAGGCAGAAGCACTGTACCCGGCCACCTCAGGACACTGGAGACCACTGCGCATTTGCAGTGTCTCTGGCGTTTGCGCCCTCAGCGTCCCGCCTGACTTGACCCCGAGACCCCAGCCCCTCCCAGGGCCGTGCGGCTGCGCACTGGTTCCAGGTGTCCCCACCTGCGTGATGGGGAAGGCGCCTTGTACTAGGAGTTGCGGCAGGCTGGATGGAGACTGGTCTCCAAACCTGGTTACTGGTCACAAGCGCCCAAGGCCAGAAACAGGCCTCAGGCTAAGCCAGTGGGCGGGGAAGCCTCAGTTGTGACCCAAGGTTCAGTCACCAAGAGATGTGAGAACGACTCCTTTCTCCAGCACCTGCCCACGGGGTGAGACACCAAGGAGATGCTACTTTTGAAAGCACATCCTGGGACCGGATGCGGCCTTGACCGGGGGGGCGGGGGGGGGGCGGGGGAGAAGGTGGGGGAGGGGAAGGAGAGTTGACTAGGGCTTTGTCCCCCAAAACACAAGCTACAAAGTCCTTGTCACACATTTGAAACAGCTTGTAGGGGAGAAAAGCAAACCATTATCTGTCAGGACCTGATGGATCCCGGAAAACAGGCTTGAGTGGAAGAGTTCTCTTACTTCCAGGCGCTTCATTCCTCAGAGAATTCCAGAAAGGCAACTGCAGTGCTTCGGGGAACAGGGAGCGTGGGTAGGGACTGACCAGGGACTGGGGTAGGCTGACCAGGGCGTCTGGCCTCAATGTTGCTGAGAAGCTGGCTGTGGCCCATTCTCAGCTGGCAGGGGAGCAGTGTCTGACCCAGCTACTCCCTCCTTCCACCTCTCAGAGCTGGGAGAATTCCAACCCCTACTCCCCAGGCTGGGTGGCAGGGAGGCACAGGTAGGGGCAAGCCCTTTGTGGGGAGCAAAAAATCCAGAGGAGCCTTCTAGTGAAAAATGATCTTCCACTCTGCGAAAGGAAAATAAATTGTCAACAATAAGGTATCCTATTCCACTGATCACATTATCTACCACCTAAAAATGGAAATATTGGCAAGACTGTGGGGAAACGTGTGTATTTTACTGGTAATGAGTGTAAGCTGGTACCTCCTGTCAGAAAGAGCAATTTGGTGTTAACATTCTCACAAACAAAAACATTCTTGAAAGCAGTAATGCTCCAAGAATCTATTCCGGGCAAGTAGTCCCAACGCAGATGACAGTGTAGGCACAACTGTTTATCACGTTATTTATGTAATCTGTACAGTCCTAGAATCTCCAGCCTTTGGAGCTCAGAGGGTGCGCTCTGCCCTCCAAGGTAACTTAAGTTCCACCCTTATCTGCCCACTTAGAGCTTTCCATATTTAAATAATATATTGGAGTCCAGGGTCGGCTAAAGGACTTTCTTACTCAAATAGATAGATGACGATAACCACGGACACACTGGAACAGAAACAACCTAAAATATGTTTGCTTTCTGGCAATCTTGGCTTGGCAGCTGTTCTTGGCTAGGGGACATCCCACATCTAAGACAGGAAGCTGGTGGCAGCAAAGATGAAAAAGTTGCTGGAGTCAGTCCACTCTAGGCTCCTAATCATTATGAAAAGTGGAAAATACTGCTGGGGTACAAGCCAATTCTGAAAATGATCAGACAAGGCAGAACAAAACCAGATATCCTCCACAATGTCTGCCCAGCCTTGAGGAAATCTGAAATAGAGATCTACACCTGTTGGCCAAAATTGGTGTCCATCACTACTGCAGTGGCAATAATGTTGAATTGAGCAGAACAGGTAGAAAATATTACAGAGTTCTAACAGTGGCTATCATTATTCTAAGTGATCCTGTTTAGAAACATACCAAAACAGACTGGTGAAAAGTAAATCACACAAAATTATTCTTTAATTGGCCAGAACCTGTTTAAATAAATATTCACTGTTCAACATTAAAGTACTTCCATGAAGTGGAAAACTCATTAAATACCTTTAAAATATTTAATACTGTGGGGAATCCTACCATCATACCACGAAGTGGATACAAAGTAGAATTTGAAATTGTATGCTCTCATTTATACATTAACTGAATGTGTGTCCCAGACCCCATCTTCCTTTGTATGCTCACTAAAGGTGTGTCTGATCTCAGCGGGCTCTTTCTGCCTGAGAAGTGAAGGGCCCCTGATTTATAGCATTTGCCAATAACACCATGGTCAATTTTATTTTTTTATTTAAATAAATTTTTCCACTGAACCCAGAATGTGGGCTCTTAATTTGCCAACCAGGGCTCTAACCCCCATCCTCTGCAGTGTAAGTGAGGAGTCCACTAGACCACTAGAGAAGTCTTTCACTAGGGTCAATTTTTTTATTTTTTAAAATATTTATTTTTGGCTGCATCGGGTATTGGTTGCCCTATGGCATGTAGGATCTTAGTTTCCTGAACAGGGATCAAACCTACATCTCCTGCCTTGGAAGGCAGATTCTTAACCACTGGACCATGAGGGAAGTCCCCCCATGATCAACTTTTAAACTGACAATATGCTGTCATTAAACAGAGTTGGAAAGAAATGGGTATAGTCAGCTCTTGAAAGCTAGAATGAGCTAGCTCCAATGACTACTGCCTGCATCCCACTGTTGGAAGAGTTTCACAATAGAACTGCTGGGTCTCTGGTTCTATCATTCTCCCAAGTTAACTACAATCTTCCGTCGAGACAAACTAACAACACTCAGAAGGCTAGAACAGGACATGTTCAATCTAGTCTCACACCAAATCCTGAGCCATCTTTTTTTCTAAGGCTGATCCTATCCAAACTGTCTGCACTAACAGTGATTTTTTTTTTTTTTTTTAACAGATCCCATTATCTCTCCTTGTAGTCTAGCTTCCATAAGATCCCTTTATCTGTCTGTAGTATCTGTATTTTCTGGACGCCAAGGGCTTTCCTGGTGGTTCAGATGGTAAAGAATCCTCCTGCAGTGCAGAAGACTTGGTTTAATCCCTGGTTTGGGAAGATCCCCTGGAGAAGGAAATGGCAACCCACTCCAGTATTCTTGCCTGGAGAATCCCCATGGACAGAGGAGCTTGGCAGGCTACAGTTCATGGGGTCACAAAGAGTCGGACATGACTGAGTGACTAAGAACGGCACAACTACGGTCACAATTCAGGAGTTTTCTGTCTTGGGACACACTCAGATGTCAATCAAACGTAGACTAAGTAACTTGGGTTAGGAGGGAAGGGGATGGCATGCAATCAAACACCACATCTAAGAATCACTGGGATCCACATTTCTTTCCCTCCCCTCAGCTGCAGCAGTCTACCTTTATAAAATAAGTTTTCCTGGGGAGAGCAGAATCTTTCACCTAAAGCACACATGGACCCTTCCCAGCTCAGCACCAGTGTGCCAATCCTAAAGAAACACTGCACCAGACCCAAGGTGCATGTTCTGCTTAAGCCACTGTGAGGCTGTCCTCTGGGAGTTATGCCCAAAGGGATTTTTCTATCCCCTCTTTTCTGAGGTCCAACTCTTCCTACCAGATTGAGTCCACCAACTTCCCTTGGTCCTAGACACCCTTTAGGCCTCTCTAGGGGTACAGAAGTTTCAAAGCATTGATAACTAAAGCCATGGACAGCTGGTTTCCCAATCTGAGAATTAGGGTTGGGACCTTATCCTGCATTCAGGAATAGCAATTTATGCATTAACTTTACAGGGCAAAAACCTCAGTCTGCAGCTCCATGGGGAGGAGCTATTTGGGGATGCTACAGCTTTTGGAATCACACTGAGCATGAAGCTGGTGTTGATGACTTGCAGTACTGCTAGAAGCTGCCGCTAGGACCAACTGGAAAGCTTGGCAACACGAAGGATGTGGGTTCTCAGATCCTCCTCCCACTACCTATTGCTACAGTAAGAAGTTAGGTTTTTGTGTACACCAGCCCTTAGTGTCTTACAACTTTCAAAGACTTCTATCAGACTGGCAAATTTGGCAAGGTTTTCTAAATGAAGCATAGTGCAAAGTAGGGATGCAATACATTTACTATCTGAAGCTCCAATACTTTGGCCACCTAATGCGAAGAGCAGACTCACTGGAAAAGACCCTGATGCTGGGAAAGATTGAAGGCAGAAGGGGGCAACAGAGGATGAGATGGTTGGATGGCATTACCGACTCAATGGACAGGAGTTTAAGCAAGCTCCAGGAGTTGGTAAGGTACAGGGAAGACTGGCATGATGCAGTCCATGGGGTCGCAAAGAGTTGGTCACAACTGAGTGACTGAAAAACAGTATGTTTGTAAAATGAGTGAGTGATGGTGTGCACAATCTTCTGAGACTGATCTTCTGAGAAAGAACTCTGGGAGATTTCTAAAGTAAATCCTGAGGAACTTCTTGGAGCATTATATATTCTAGTATTGATATAATCTTTCCTCAATCTTTCCCTTTGTAGTAAGTTATCATTTGTTGCAAGATTTAAGGTTTTTAAAACTGTTATAGGGAATTCCCTGGCAGTCCAATGGTGAGGACTCCGTGCTTTAACTGCTGAGGGTCTTGGTTCAGTCTATGGTTGGGGAACTAAGATGACGCAAGCTGCATGGTGTTGCCAAAACAAAAACGCTTTTATGAGATACATTTAGCAAAACTTCCAAAAAATGTTACCAGGAAATAACTGTCTTCAGAAATATAAGCAAGCACACAGTAGCCTCAGAAACCTGTAGTTCAACCCAGTTGTTTATTTAGTGAAGCAGTTCAAACATTTCTCAAATTTTTGGCTAGAATTTAAATTACATGCAGGGAAAACAAAAAAAAGTTCCTTCTGTATGCAGAATGCAAATAATGTATTCCCAGTATGAAAGGGTCTATAAAAATATTTCGCTAAATATATCTTGCAAGACACTCAAATGGATTCTGGTCCTTAGCTACACTACTTTACGAAGGAAAATGGGAGTTCTTCACCACATCTGCAAGGCACAATGACTAGAAACACTGCCAACGTTTCTTCTTCCCTGATTTCTCTGCGTTTTTAAATTTTTGCTTTTTATTACAAGAGGTGTAAGTTTGCCTATGTTGCTGGGTCATAGGAAACAATGGGAACAATGATGGGGGAAAACAATGTAAACAGTGACAGACTTTATGGGACTCCAAAATCACTGCAAATGGTGACTGCAGCCATGAAATTAAAAGACACTTGCTCCTTGGAAGAAAAGCTATGACCAACATAGATGGCATATTAAAAAGCAGAGACATTACTTTGCCGACAAAGGCCCGTCTAGTCAAAGTTACTGTTTTTCCAGTAGTCGTGTATGGATGTGAAAGTTGGACTATAAAGAAAGTTGAGCACCAAAGAATTGATGCTTTTGAACTCTGTTGTTAGAGAAGGCTCTTGAGAGTTCCTTGGCCTGCAAGATCAAACCTAAAGAAAGATCCTAAAGAAAACCAACCCTGAATATTCACTGGAAGGACTGATGCTGAAGCTGAAAAACTCCAATACTTTGGCCACCTGATGCGGAAGAACTGGCTCATTGGAAAAGACCTTGATGCTGGGAAAGACTGAAGGCAGAAGGGGACAACAAAGGATGAGTTGGTTGGATGGCTAACTGAACTGGGTCATAGAGCAAGTCCACTTCAGACATATGTGCCAACAATGGGCGAGTTTCAGGAACATCGATCAGGAACCAAGTGTGTTCTGGCAGCTTCCAAGTGGACCACTAATCTACTAGAAGCAACTAGTTCTCTTGACTTCCCTAGATGATCAAAGCAAAGAGACTTCTTCCTAAGTCACAGCCTAGCAATAAGGATGAGTATAGCTGAGTTCATCAATGCCAACCCAGGAACTGCTGTAACACTTTCTCATTCCAACTGGCATTTTTAATAATCTTTATTACTTTTCTGATTCCAATCACAGGATATATACTCAGTACAAAACTTGAAAAAGTCACAGAGGCACTAAAGGAAAATACAAAATATATCTCCACTTTTATTAAAGTTCTCAGAGAAGTTAGATGGCACAATAAACAATATATATAGGCTCCACTGAAATCCAATGTTAATTTTGTTTTTCTTCCTGTATTTTTTATTTTGCTGAGCCATTTAGAAGTTGTAGGTGGTGTGAGCTTCATCTCTAATCTCTCTCAAGGACAATGGCCTACATAACTATAAGAATAATACCACAGCTAAGAAATCCATTATCACCCAATTTGTTCCATTTTCAAATTTCCAATTGTCACAAGAATCATTTTACACTTGAGTTCTAGAATGTCACACATTCTATATTCACCCAATTATTTCCCCTTAATGTGTAACTCACTTCTCTACTCCTCTGCTTCCTGTTGGTTGGAAGTCTAGATGTTAAATTCAAATTACCTTTTTGGGGTGGGGAGGGGCCTAGGTGTTGGATCCTTCAAATCATCATCTCCTATCAGGAAGCACATACCAGGCTGTCCCATTAGTGATGCCTGGTTTGATCACTTGATTACAATGATGATAGATCAGTCTATTGTCAAGACAAAGAGCTTTACACTTTTCAAGTTTATATAGCAACATTTGAGCACTCCACAAAGATTCTGCTCCTTAGTAGCCTTTTAGGTTTTGCATCCACTGATGATCTTTGCCTGATCAGTTATTCTGTTAATGGTTCAGGCTCTCATTAAAACACGGAATCCTTTCATGGTACCTGCCAAGTATGCAGCATGATCTTTGGGAGAGGGGACTGTCTAGGTAAACTTGAGTCACCAGACTGCTCCCAATGAGGCTGGAATATGGTTTGTCAGACTGTTTCAGGCTGGAGCTGCTGGGGAAACATGCTTGTTGAGCCTTGCTTCCAGCTCCATAAACTGAGAAGACTCACCTGGGAAAACCATGAATACAAAGGCCAGATCTAAAGTACCTCCACACTCCAGGGACATAGTGGCAGTTTGGATCTTAGTCTAGTTAAACAAGACCACTGTGGTCAGGCCTGCTTTGCTGATAAACCCAGATTTTTATAAAAACAGAAACTGCTGGAAAAGTAATAATAGAGTTGCTGCAAAACTGAAAACCGCTGCCAAGAGAGAAACACATTCTACAAATCACACTGACATTGAATGCCACTATACACTCACATAAGAAAAAAAAAAAAAAACATAAAATGCTGGAAATACACTGTTGATAACTGTGTCGAAAAAGGCAGGGTGGATGAGGTTTTAAGGAATGGGGAGACTTCCAAAATTCAGATTCTCTCGAGAACTCTTCAGATTTCAAAATTTCAAAACCGGAGATAACCATCAGTGACCAACCAGTTAACCAAAATTTGCTTCTGAGAGGGTATTTCAGGATATTCCACTTTTATCTGTAACACAGTTCTGTAATTTCAAAAAAAATTCTTTTCTGGAGGAAAATGAAACCTTCGTAAGCTGGATGGCAGAGTAAGAATTACACAACGGGGAACAACATAATGAATTACCAAGTTGAAATTTCATTGACTGTGGCCAAAAACACCAAGGCAGAGGTACAGAACAGGGAAAACAGCTTCATGGGTTTCTGTTATTTGAAAACTCCAGGCACATCTGCAGGAGAGCAGCCTAGGGGCCAAGGTGTTCGGAGGTCCAGGAGATGTGGGTGCTGATCCATCGGCCTGGCCTGGCCACATGTGCTGGTCAGAGTTGGGCCCGGAAGGGTACATGCAAGAAGGGCCTTGGATGACCTGGGGACACCCAGAGTGGAGGAGACCTGCCATGTGGAATCTCAAATCCACGACTCCAAGTTACTGGGGCTGAGCAAAGATCACTTGAATGTTCTCAACAGAAGGCCAACCGTTTACAATCATTTAAAAAGCAACATGCCTTTAAAAGCTAGCTGTCTTTTTAAAAGTACTCATCTGTGGTAAACAGTACTCATCTATGGTAATCCATTTCTGAGTTAATTTTCTAAAAGGAAAGAATATAGTATGCCTGCAGCAAATACAATGTATAAACCCAGTAAGGCAGCAGAAACATGAACCGTGCAGGCATGTATAACAAGTATGCAGATGTCATTTATTTGGTCCGCAAGTACAGTATAGTTGTATTTGAGTTTTACAAAACATCAAATATAAATAACCTGAAACTGTAACAATACACAAAAATTGGCTTCTTACACAGACATACCAGGCAGTACAAGCTGAAAACTTGAGTAAATTAACAACTGTTTTACATTAATATACATAGTGCCAGTTAACATTTAAAAACAAGTTTCAATGCATAGCACTTGATACTTCTTTGAATCTGTTTCAGTAAGTTAAGAGTATGAAAATGGTTAGATCTAGGCTAAAAATAATTCTTCTTCTAACCAAAAATAAAGGCATAATATTTATAACCAGGTATCAACTTTACTAAACCACAATATTTTAAAACTGTTAAATGATACCTAAGGGTATTTACATTAAAAAGGCAACATGCATTGTGTTGTTTCATCTCATGGACTGGTTATGCACATACTTTGTTCAAAGGGTTTTAAAACTATATTCCTACTTTCAGTACAGCACACTGCAATGTTTCTAATAGTTCTAGCAAAATGAACGCTTTCAAAGGGAGCAGAATCATCGTCAAGTCACTGGTGTCAATTTTTTCCCTTTGGAACAAAGGACGTAACAAATAACCTGGTTCTGCCCAGAAGGCCTTAATGGAGTAAGAGGTTCCGTTCAGAGGCAGTTCTGTTCAATCTAATGCTATAACCTCATCAAGCTCCTCTGCCTGCTCTACGCGTGACCTTTTCGCACTGACACTCTCTTTCTCATCTAGCTTCCTCTTGCGACTTCTTTCGTCTTCACTGATATCAGCATTATTTGAGGGACCTTCTTCATCCGAATCAACTATGAGCACATCATCTTGCTCTTGTGCTTATTTCAGAAAAAAAGGGAAAAAAATGGTTAAAAGTGGGGGGCGACTAGAAGCTCACTAAAATTTTATGTACATGAAAAACTAACTCTTCTAACACACATCAAACTTCAGAATGACTACCCTTAGGGAACCCTTGCTTTATACATTACTTATTTCTGTACTGTTTCACTGTTTTTTGTTACAAGCACCTATTTCTTTCCTAATCAAAACAAAAAATTTTAACAAGCATTATATAGTTCATAGGAATTGTTAGAGTTCCTTGTTTCTATTTCTCCAACAAGAACAGGGGAGGGTGCATATCCTAATATTTGTAGCAGTGATAATAATAATAATAAACAACAACAATAACAACATATACATAGCACTTACAATGTGCCAGGAACTGTTCTGAGCACTTTGCATATACAACTCATTTAATCATCACAACCACCCTATAAAGAAGATAACATTATTATCCATTTTCCAGAAGAGGAAACGGAGGTACAGAGACTTGCCCAAGGTCACATAGTAGCAGAGGATGGGATCGATTCAAACCCACGAAGTGGGGCTCTACAGTGCATGCTCTTAACTTACACTATGGTTGGAATTGTGTCACCCACCCCCGACATTCCACTAAGTCAAAGGCACAGTACCTACCTTACTGCTAGTCTCCAAAACCCACCCACATGGTGGAACCATAAATGCACACTGCAAATTATGACTTTTGGAAACTACCAGTCCTTTCCTCAAAATAGGATGATGAACCTTTCTATTTTGTGGGGGGGCGCGCGCACGTGGAGGGGCAAAGGGTCTTGAACCCATGGCCCACACACTCTATCTAGACCAGCAGTCTGAACCTCAACCTTTTTGGCACCAGGAACCAACTTCATGAAAGACAATTTTTCCACGGATTGAGGGTGGGAGGGATGGTCTGGGGATGACTCAAGTGCATTACATTTATTGTGCACTTTATTTTGAATCTAATGCCACCGCTGATCTAACAGGATACTGAGTTGATGGCCCAGAGGTACTGTTTGATGGCCCAGAGGTTGGGCAACCCTCCTCTAGACGATCTCTAAGTTCATCTTCACAACGCTCGGAGAATATCAGAACCAAAGAACCACCATATTCCAAAGAATACCAAAGACACAGGGTCAAAGTAACAAAAATAGAGAAGGAAAGAATTAGTTAACTTTTAGTTTCCCGACGCTAAAGAGTGAAGAGGTGTGTGTATGTTTCAGGGGGTGGGGTGGTGGCATAGGTAGTGAACATTCACACTGGAGTACAATAAAGCACCAACACCGAAAACCCAGGAAACAGAGCTTCTGATGCACTCTACCAAAGTCACACTGGTTCTGAGAAAACTGAAATGCTATACTTACCAAGCATCTGTTCACTCAAAATAGTCAGATGCACTGATTCACTGTCCCAAAAACATGCATACAAAATCCAAAAGTACTACTACTCAGAATGAACCATCTTTATGCACTAGTAAAAGGACATTTCCGGTTGTAAAAATAAAAAGTATCCATTTTCTATAAAAATTTTACCCAGTCTTAAATATCTTCATGGGTTATACATTTGAAGTTCCATTAAAACAATGCCGAACCAACACACACCTCTAGCAGTCCTGTGGGCAGTTCTACTTTACGGTCAATGTTCACAAGACAGACAGTTTGTTGTAAACAGCCCTGCTTGGTGGGTGACTGCCGGCTGGGGCTGTGACTCACCTGTGGATGTAGAAGGCTGAGCTCCGTCGTCGCTGCCATTGGTTATGCTTTTGGCAGCATCTTCAGCTTGCTTGGGCCCCACTTTTTCTGGGGCATCACCAACAACTTCAAATTCAACATCCTTTCCTAGGTCTTCACTGTAAGAGAATCATGTACTATAACACCGAACCACTGCTGTGACTACTTACAAAAGCAAAGGCGTACCAGAGAGAAATTGTCCTCAAACCTCAAAAGGTGTATACTACATACACACCTTTTTTTTGGCTTCTGATTTTCAAAGAGTTAAAAAAAAAATAAATAAAAAGACTACACAATAGATTTTTATGTATTTGAAGCTATAATTCAAATGGTCAATAACACTGTCCTTTCAATTCAGGGAAAAGATTAACTTTTATAGCTAAAGCAGAAAACTTGAGTCAAAAATTGTGAGGCCTGATGTAATTCTTAGGCATTCTTTCTTCAGCTATGTGAAAAAATTCTATACACACTCTTCTGATCTTGACCAGAGTAATTTAGTGTTTAGGGGCAGAGTTACACGGCTTCTCGGTTTTCCCTCCATCTTCACAGGCAGCACCCTGCTTTTGTAATGAGTTCCCTAAAACATGTACAAAACTTTAATGCATGACAGTCAAACAAAAGACTTACATGTTATAAGGGGGGGTTCTGTTCCCAGAGAGCTAAAAGATATGATAAAAAAAGACCCTAATTATGCCTCCTCTTTTAGATACCAACTGATATATTTCCATTACATTGTACATGTCCTTCCACAACTATCAATAACCCACACTCAGTTTTTCCTGTCCTTTCCTGCTGTTTACAAACTAAGTATATATAATGTAATATCTTGAACAATATACAAGTTCTGTATATCTGGGTACAGATGGCAATACTGGCAAACTTCGTGCTGCAGATGGCAGCCAGTGCATTTGCTAGACATAACCTGAAGCAGCGAGCCAGGGTGCAGCTTAGAGGTATCAATGAGCATGAACCAATCTTGGTCAACAGATGAGCACACCAAAATGGAGAACCATCTGGATTTAAACCGTGCTGCGTATGTACAGATATGCTGTAATGCAAGTACTTTAGATACTTTTTAAAGTAAAGTGGACAGGATACAAAATTAAAAAATGTGACTCAGGGATCTATATATGGTAATTTTTAATGCTCTCTTGTTATTGTTCCAGATCACAATGAAATATTTGTTTTATGGGAGAAATATTTCTTCCTTCTAAATGAATCTCTAATAATTAAAATTTTTTATTCCAGTTCAACTATGAAAAGGAATGTGCCCCTGATTATAACTATTCACACACCTGCATTTCTACCCTCTCTAGGTCTTTCTGATCAGCTACCACTGATGAGTTACCCTCAAATATTTCTTCCTGGATTCTCAGATTCTTCTGTAGGTCGAACCTCAGGGAACTTAATGGCCAACTTGAGCACAGATATGGCGCAGTTTCCAACGAACAGTAGGATTTAAGGGTAAGAAAACATTTTCTCTCCACTTTATGTATTCAAATAATTTCTTACACTTAAAATATTAATAGTTCCTACCTATGAAGGATGTTGATCAATAAAGTGTAGTCCTGAAGGAAGTCATCTGCTTGAAGTCGGCTCCCATTTCTAATTCCAAATTCTGACAATTTCTTGTGATTATTAGCTAAAAATTGTTTAAAGAAATTTAGATGCTTCAGTTATATCCCCATGAAGCAGTCAACCTTAGTTTTTACAAGATAAACCCCCTGCTATAAGCTGAATTGTATCTCCCCAAAATTCACATGCTGAAATGTCTCAGAATGTGACTGTACTTGGAGACAGTTTTTTTTTTTTTTTTAAAGAGGCATTAAGTTAAAATGAGGCTGTTGGGGAGGACCCTAATCCAATCTAATTGGTATCCTTAGAAGCAGCCAAGGAGAGGGGCCTCAGGAGAAACCAAACCCGTCAACCACCCCTCCAACACTCTTGCTGGACACTTTCGTCTTAAGACTTCTAGCCTCTGGAACTAGGATAAAATGTGTTATTTAAGTCACTTGCCTGTGTGTTTGGATGTGATGGCCCTAGTAATCTAGTTCACTAAAATATCAGGCACTTAGGAACTCAGCCCTGAAAACTCAGCTACCAAAACTACTTCAAGGAAACCAAACTGAGAAGTTCTGAAAAACTTCTCCCTTTGAAACCAAATTCATCTGGAACCCTACAGCAGTCAGTGACAACTTTTAGAGTTGTTCAAAATATACTCTATTTCTAAAAAGGTTATCCACAATATCAACCATCAACTTTTAGCCAATTTTACAATTCAGTTATTAAATTGTAAACTTTATTTCAATAAATTTTTCAACATAAATTTTCTGTATTTCTCAATGGACAACCAGAGAGGTCCCCAAAAACTAATCACTCCAACTCAGTTCTCTCTTCCACGTCATTTCTGCTAAATCTGAATAGGCCCAGGATGTAGCACACGATGCCAAACATCCACTAGTGCTCAGTAAGCCTTTGCTACATGGATTAGAAATATTCCAGTGAAGAACAATCTTTCCAGTCAAACTTTTGGTGTTACCATCTCCTCCTACCTATTCTAGGGCCTTCCTGCCTTTAACCATCCTTTCTCTCCTGCATGTTCAAATGCTCAAGTTTCATTTACAAAACCACCTCCTCATTTAGCTCCCAATTTACACTCTCTCCTCACAATAGTCAGTCTGCTTTACTGAGAATTTGCTCTTGCCTACGGACTGTATAGAATCTGTATAGCCACAGTGCCTGGCACATACAAAGTAAAATGTATTTTAAATTCTTAAATTCTGCTTATAATTTTTAAATTTATGTTGTTTTCTACATAATCCAACGGCTTCCCTGGCAGCTCAGCTGGTAAAGAATCTACCTGCAATGCAGGAGATCCCAGTGTGATTCCTGGGTTGGGAAGATCCCCTGGAGGAGGGCATGGCAAGCCACTCTAGTATTCTTGCCTAAAGAATCCATGGACAGAGGAGCGTGGTGGGCTACAGTCCATGGGGTCACAAAGAGTCGGACATGACTGAGCGACTAAGCACAGCACAACTGTCTTTTTTGTTTCCTTCTTATTTTATACCTTTTCAGTCTACCTGGAATGTCTCTGAAGAACAGTTAATTTTCCATTTCCAAGCTCTTTCACACTCACTCAAATCCCACAGCCCAACATGTTCAAAAGGAAAATAGTCTCTGAGCAATTCTATCCGGGTGAATTAGCATCACTTCTGAAGCAAGAATCTTGGTAACAGTTTCTGTCCAAACCTAACAATGCTACTCTTCCTCACCTGTGCTCTAAATTCAGACTCTGCAAATGGCAAGTCTGTCACTTGCTTTTGTGTTAGTAAAAATCCCTCACTTCCATTAATTTTTTTCTAACTGGCTCCTCACCTCCACTGTCACACCCTTGCCTTACTCTCCTGCAGATTACACATTACGCCCCTGCTTAGACCCTGGAGGGAGCAGGAAATTGGTGGGGGGGGGGAGGGGGGGAAGACACACATACACACACACAACACACAAAATCCTCCAGCTGCACCACTGCTGCCAACCCCACAGCACGCCACCTTCCAGGAAACAAAACAGCTGGTCATTCTGAAAGCCCTTTGTATTGCTTTGTAAGTTCATGCATTTGCAGATGCTGTTCATTCTGCCCAAATGCAGACTCTCCCCTCAGCTCTTCTTCAAGAACTGGCCCAGGAGTCCTCTCTCCTGTGACATGCCCCCCTTGCCCCGTTAACCTTCCCTCTACAAAGCTTAATTCAAACTCTGTACACCTTCCCTCTACAGTATTTCTCAGATGACACTAAATCTACTTGTTGCTAATCTCTCATCTCCTTCTAGGCTGTGAAGTACTTTAAGCCAGGGACTATTATCTTATTTATCCTTGAATTACAAATATCTATGACTATGCCTGTAATACAGCACTCCAAAGGCTGTTTGAATAAATGCTCTCTCACCCTCAACAGCACATGTATTCTGTGGAAAAGGGTCACATTTAAGCCACTCAGATTCTAGACCAGTTTCCATTTTTAAGGTCCTAGCCTTTAAAAGAGCTGGCTAGAACTAATGGGAGTATTTTTTTTTTTTTTGGTGAAGACATATTTAACTAGACTTTCAATAAAAAACAGACTACTACCCAGCCAAAGCACGACCTCCAATTACTTATGACCCAATATACCCAAATTTCTGGGCAAGCAACTATAGCCAAAAAGAATCCTGACACTCTCCAATAGGACAGATGAGGTGTGAGAACTTTTAAGTCCCTTCAGATTGACCAGTGTGATCCTCAATACTGTATACAGTGAACGGAAAAACTAATGTGCACCCCTTCACTCAGGCAGTGTCCATTCAGATGAGGGTGAGTGAACAAAACAATGTATAATACCTTCTGTCTCTCCCTCTTCTGAAGATATTAGGATTGTTCCTTTTCCATCTTCAATTTGGACATCTGGTGCTACCATAGCAAATTTTTCTTTCACAATCTATAAGGAAAAAAAATTCAAAATATTAACATATGGCATTAAAGACCATAAATAGCCTAGACTTCTTATAAAGGCTCATAACTCTCTCCTTCCACTGGAATTCACCCAGTTACCTCATGCCCACGTTCTATCCCATGTCTGACCACTAATAAAGATCAGGTAACACTTCTTCCAGATGGGGACTAAGAACTCTTGGCTGGCTCTTGGTATTTTGTCCTTCCCAGCCGATTAGGTACTAAGCTAGACACTTGACATATTTTACCTTAGTCTCTATTACAGCTCCATACTGAAAGATGTTTTATAGATGAAAAACTTCTCATCAATCTGATTCTCAGATAAATAGTCTTCCCCTTCCCAAACTACATCTCTTCCCAAGTTCCATATCCCCTTTGCAAATTCCAAGATGGATCAGGAGCAGTAATGGTAATACTATTAAATCTTACCCGATCCTAAACAAACAAACAAGCCTAAAAAAACAAACAACAGATAACTCTCTAAAGGTCCAATTACACTCCCAATACGTGGAATAACCTTTAGCTCAAGAATGAGTAGATACCAATTATAATCATTTCTTTCCTAAGAAAGAACACGGGGCAACCACCCTCTGCTGGCCAACATACCAAGTCCAGCTCCTTCTCCATCCAAAACGTAAGTTCAAATCAACCTGTCCAATGTAACCAGTTCTGGGAGAAAGGTCATTCATTCTCAAGCAGCCTTTAGGGCCACAAAGTCTACTCCTTCATGTCGAGAGGCATATAAACATGAAACACCACAATGTACACAATCAGAGGAACTATGTGAAGTGATTTCCAAAGTGAGAAGTGACACCCATTTAGGTCACTTGCTCTTTCCTAATTAAAAAAAATACTAGGAGGAACTGAAGGACCAGGCTATACCTTAACCGTCCATCTCTCACACCAAAGCTCTACAGGTGAATCCAAGTGTGCTAACAATGCATCTCCTCGGGGACTAGCTTAATACACCCTCACTAGAAACCTAAGGAACACAGGATTTGCTTGTAAAGATACTATGCTACCTATCTATGTACCACCTGTGGTCCACATTCTAGCCAAATATACCTATTCCTCTCTGGGATGTGAAGCACATTCTGGAACCACAGAGAGAAAAGTTAATAGGACACAGATGGCAAATGTACACACCTCAGTAGTCAGGGTAATTATCTGGCTTTTAGTTTATCACAGTAAAAAGGCAAAAGGGGACTTGTTTTTTTCTTATAAACAGTAACCTTGTGGAAGAGAACCAGGCTCTGCACTTACCTTATCTTGTAAGGTGAGAACAGTCACTTTATGAACATTCAGCCGCACAGTCACCTCTGGCTTGCTGGCACATACGTAACAGTTAGGGTTGGGAGCATCCAGTGCACAAGGCACAAGAAGCTTCTTTCTTGGGTTTGGTTGTTTATTCAAAAAAATCTTTAGCAAAAAAAAAAAAAAAAAACAAGCAGAAATCTGAATTATAATTTTATATACCATAGAATACTCATTTAAATACTCCCTTCCAGATGGCAAAGGATAAGGAAAATCAAGACCTTAAGAGGCTGATTTTTATCCCAACCTTTTCAAATTAGCCAACATGTAATAAAGCTGAGTTTACTGAAATCTCATTGTACTGAAGACTCGACTATTCTGCAAACTAACTTAGCATGAATAAGGGCCTAACGATACTTGTCTCTGGTATCATCATTGAATCAGTTTGGAGTGCTTTCCTAGTGGTTATTCTTATCAACTTTAAGTCAATTTCTAACAAGACCAGGGCACTAATTTCTCTAATTAATGTCTTTACAGATACAAGGACCAAATGAGCTCCATTTCTTTTCTAATTCTCTGATGACTGTGAAATCAACATTCACATAATTAAAGGAAAAATAATGTATGTCTGGCACTATTACCATTTTCCTAATACCCAAACCAAAAAAAAAAAAAATTACACGAACCAAGGGAAATAAAAAACAAACTGCACTGAAGTTATAATTGTCAAGAGAAAAACCAGATGCTAATAAATTCTTACTGTGGAACTACCATGTAGTATGGTATCTGTTAAGATGAATTATCTCTAATGAAGAACCCTATCGATTCCCCCCAACTTAAAGAAGTAAATCCCTTGACAGACATTAAGTGCTAGACAGAGGCCTCCTGTAACCTCTCCCCACAATGAATACTAAGCGTATACACTTGTACTGCCAGGGCTGGAGTAGGGGACAATGGTTGATCTGGAGCTTCACTGGGAGGGTAACTCCGCTAAGAGAAATCGACAGTGATAACAACTGCTAACACTACTAATACTAAGGCTAACACTTCTATTAACCTATCCTAAGACTCATTTATAAATGGGAACAAATGAAGCCCAGACATAAGGGTATCATTAGTCCAAGAGAGGAACAGAGATGAGCAAGTAAAGAAATGAGAAGAATGTTACAGGACAAAGTAAAACACTTGTTCAGGCTGCTATAAAAAGATAAGACATAAAAAAATATAGTTCTTAGAAATTAAAAACATGATAGCCAAACTAATTTAAACAGAAAGCTGAACCAAGATGGCAGACTGGCATTATGATTCTACACTCCCTCACCATGAAATCTCATGGAAACAATAAAAAGTATTTTAAGAGTGCATTAATAATGACACTGAAAAGGAAGAGTACCGTCATAGACTAGGTATTTTGCTTTTGTTTTTAAAAGACATTCCTAAAAGTAAACTGGTCCTTTTATTTCAACATTACTGTAAAAAGGAGAACCTAAAACAATAGCAAAATATCGGCTCCAATATTCTTAGGAAGTTTTTTAAATCCCCAGTGGTATGAAAGCAAAGTATCTTCAGACATGCAAAATCAATTCAGAAAGAAAGCAGGAATCCAAAGGGAATATTCAAGTGGTTTTAATCTTAAGAGATAAACCCAGTCCAACCACTACTAATGCAGGAAACTCATGATAGGAGATGTTCACATAAAGCAAGGGGAGGATAAAAAAAGAGGAGAAAAATTTCTTCCCTGCAGAAATAGCAAGAAAAATTATCTCAACCTTGGTGCTTCGTGAGGGAAGAATATCTTCCTTTATAATTCATTACAGTAAGATAGGGCTCATGCAGATTTGCTGTCTGAATATATACTGAGAATGTATAAGTGGTCTCAGGTTGGTAGAACCCCAGGCACCCAGATATAAACAAACACAAATCCTCTTTGAAGAAATACACCTTCAGTGGGTCCTTAAAGAATTATCAAAGATACATGTTAACAAATATAATTCTGTCTAAAAAAAAAAAATATATATATATATATATTTTGTTTGCTCACATAAGCAAACAAAACACAATGAGAGAGATCTAACAGAAATGACACAAGCTCATCCATAAAGATTTCAGGCATTAACACAACCAAATATAACATAAAGTTACAATAACATAAAGTTTAAAATAAAAAGGGAGACTGAAAAAAAAAAAGGGGGGACTGACAAAAATGACTGAAGAACAAGGGACTATAAAATAACAAACAATTTTAAAACCAGAGTACTCTTAGAATTGGAAAACAATGAAGAAAATTGAAGAAAAATGAAAAAATGAAGAAAAGTTAATACAAAGGACCCACACAATGAGTTCTTCCAAGAATCCAGTAAAACTAGAAATGTTAGAAGCAAACTAGCTTCTGCTTCCATTTTAGACAAAAGTAAGAGAAGCAAATGTGTTTTCCTTTTTGTTAACTTCCAGGAAGCTCACTTAAACATGCAACTCACAAGGTAACTCAAACAATTACTTTTCCATTGCTTTAAACCAAATGTTATTGTTTTAACTTTAAAATTGCAAATAGAAACACTCACTGTTCTACACTGGTCTATTTTTCCTGATAAAATCTTCAGTCCTTCCAATACTATCAACCCAGCAATCACTGCATTAGTAGTAGCGATAGCAGGAATAATGTTCCCTGCCATTGCTGAAAGGAAAAAAAAAAGAAGTTTAGCTGTTAAAAAAAAAAAGAAGAAACTTAGAATTTAGATGATACGACTGAAGTACAAACAACTTACATTTGATATCGAATCTGCTCTTCATATTCATACTGAAAATATGCATCCTGAGATTTGCAGCAGAGGTGACAAAATCCATTGCCGATGGGTCATCCTGTCAATAATTTAAACAATTTAACAAGTCTCCCCACAAATTTACTAATTTGGCTAGTGCTGCTTTCAGAACAGCACTTTCAAAAGTTTCTAACACATCAACTAGAACAAGAGATGGCCTCCAGGGAAAGGCTGGTCTGGATGAGAAGTGAGCAAGAGCTCGCTTGGGATCATCAGCTCCAGGGATACAGGAATGTGGCCTGCCAAGAGCCAACAGGTTTTAGGAATTCACGTCTGCATACACAAATGCACCGGAGATGAAGACTACACAGATCAGAATACCAATTCTATTTACTGATGGTGGCAAACCTTCCCTGGGTCCACAGTCAATAATAAGCTTGTCTGACAAGTACGGAACTCAGGGATGAAGATACAGACTGCTTTAAGAAAGCTACTTCATTAAAGCCTCAGAAATACCTAGACTACCTCTTTTTGCTTTCTTTCTTCATATTCCCTTCACATACACTGCACTCCTATATTGGCTGATTCTTTTCAGATGTGGCAGGACAAAGAAAGTTTTCCCAACTTCCATTCTTCCTAAGCATATATCCTACTCTAATTAGATTTCAGCAAAGTTTCATGCTTTGAACTGAGAAAAATTGTCCTAGCCCATAATGCAGAAACACCAAAGTATGAAAGAAAAAGCACTGATAGGATGTGGGTTCTTTACATACTTATCTGGCTGGCTGAGGAACCACAGACAAATAAATCCCCCTGACTCAAAATTCCTTAATGTGTTAAACAGGGAAAATTATATAAATATCTTGTAAGGCTGTGGTGAGGATAAGTATGATTATTTAAGAGTACCCAAAACAGGGTCCATCAGGTACTTCCCCAGGCAACTGGCTTATCACATCCATTAGTTACAGATTTTACTCACAGAGTAACAATCTGCAGTCCCAAGTTTGGTTACTGAGTCCCTGTATACAGATGAAAACCTCCTAAACCAGTTACAAAAATAACAATGAAAAAAAGTTTTAATACTGATCCCTTACAGCACACAAAACCTAAAGACTAATGTTTGTAGTCTAAATTTACCAGCTTCATTTCAGATGTCTGATTCAACCCCCATTTCAAAATTTGCACATACAAAGCTATCTTGTGCTCAGCTGTGTCCAACTCTTTGCAACACCATGGACCACAGCCTGCCGACTCCTCTGTCCAAGGGATTCTCCAGGCAAGATTACTGGAATGGTTGTCATTTCCTTCTCTAAAAGTTATCTTAGTTCTCTAAAACTGATCAAACTTTTCTCCTTACTTTGAAATTAATGGCAAATCATTACCAACATCTGAACATGCAAACTTTAGCAGATAAATCAATTATAGTCATAGAAAGTATTGAGTATAATTAAAAATAAGTAAAATTAACTCACTAAATCTCAAAATGTAACATTTAACTGCAAGATGCTATTAAATATTGTTTTAACTTTAAGAATAATTACATATCCTTATTGTATTGATAAGTCTCTCAGAACTCAAAGCATTATTAACTATTTTAATATAAAGGCAATTTTATTACTTTCAAGGCCAAATAAGGCCCACGAGCTATTGTGGCCAAAAGGATATTATGACTTCTATTAATAAATCTCTATTACGTAAGAAGCTCTCTTCAGGCTATTTTCTTAAGTCAGAGAAATATTTTACTCCAGTAAAGTCACATTATTTCTCTAGTCAACAGTTACAAACCATGAACATATTATTAGAATCTAAAATGAGGTTTTATGGTATTACTTAAATTCACATATAGAAAATTCATAGTTCAATGTAGTAATTAGAGGTGAAAAGGCAAAACAAAATCAATGTCCTCAAAATCTGGTAGAATAAAATCAATATCCCAACATTACTAGATTCTGATATAGCTCAAGAACTAAAACACACATTTGATATACAAGTAACTGCCACACATTTTCAACACAAACCTTGTCCCATATGAGCTCAGCTCCATCCCCCTTTTCTGCTAAATGAACTCTCAAAGTCTCAATGCTCTTTGAAAAAAGACACGCATAGCTCTTGACATCTAGAACCTGCTGGTCTTTCAGACCTAACTGGGGTTCATTTTGTTGATCTGATGCACTGGTTTCTTCTCCTGGAAAAAAAGTATTAGAAAATTTACTAACATCTTTCCTCTACTCAGTTTAACATTCAATGCCTGACAATAAAAAAGTTATATAATATGAAACAAATTCCATTAAAATAATTATCATTGATACAATTATGCATACATATGCAAGAAATTGGTCAATATTATGCAAAATTAAGCAAGAAAATGGTCAATATTGACGTGGGAAAGGTGTGAGAGTGTCTCAGAATTTCACAGATTACTGGAAGATTCAATATAATGTAAACAAGCTAATAAGCATTATGCCCAGAACACAGTATCAATAAGTGGAAGCTATCAGAGCAATACTTGAATTGAGCTGTAAAAGGAAGTATTTATTACTATAGATAACTACAGGAAACTGCTTCAAACTGACACCCTAAATCTCCTGGGACCTTTTAAATTTCAATATGCTAAACATTGCTGCGTAAAACAAGTTGAGACACAATGTGTTGAAAGAGAGAGGGGTAGGGAAGCAGTCACCACTACATTAGTTTTTCCTTCCTTAAAGCTACAAATATGTCCCAAAGTTTAAGGAACACTTTACATCAGGGAGAATATGAAACAATTAAATGTTAACTGATAAGGGACTAGGTTAAAAAATACTGACTGAAAACAGCAGAGTATATAAATAGTATGATTCCATTTACGTTAAGTGACCACGCAACTGCCTGTGTCTATGTGCAGTTATCACCAAGACATTCTTAAAACGCAGTAGTAATTATTTCTTCAGGTGATGAGATCTCTAATGATTTTCCTTCTTCATACGTTTCTGAACTGTTTGAATTTCTTACCATGAGTGTACACCACTGTATACCAAGAAATAACAAAGCAATTTAAAGACTTCAGGTAAGAGAAGTTCCAACTTAGGAATCTCAAACAGAAAAATGTACCCTTCACCTTGACTTTGCACTTCAGCCCAATCCAATGGAACTGGAGGTTTCCTTTTCCGCCATAGTTTGTCCATAGTCAATAGATACCTGATATCATCTTTAAAAAGCTAAGACAGAAAGGAAGAAAGATAAATTCCATGAACCCTACTGTCCTTATTCTGATAAAATATATAACAAAATTACCCTGCTGACTTAACACTATAAAATCTGATTTAAAGATCTGAGGACATGTTATATACCAGTAGATTAACAATTCTCAAGGCGGGGCAGGGGGGGAGGTGCGCACCTAAAATCTTTGTGTAAAAACAAATTTTACATGCAACACTTGCACTTGAAACAGTTAACATCAGATATGCTGAGAAAAACAGAGTAAGGGAGCTCTGAACCGTGCTGATTGACCCCTTCCTCCCAAGCCACTTCCACTTCCCCATATTGGCTCCTCAGATCAGCTGGAACCACAATCATACCCTCCAAGTGACTAAGTAAATACACACTAACTCCACAAGAAGTGAGCCTAGAGGTACCAGTTAGCAACATCTTCAAGTTTGTGGGTACTTACCAATAAAGTATACACATTTTAAAAGTGCTCAAACGGAAATGAAGAACCACCTGCAACACCTCTGAAATGTGCCCCCCGACCCTGCCGCAAAGACTTCAAACACAAAAAACAATTCCTATTTCAAAACTAAAACCAAACACTACCACATATAGATTGAGACTATCACACGAATCACACTTTCTATGTGGTAGAATTTCAGATGATTTTAATAGTTTTACATTTTCCTTAGCTGTGTTTACTATTGTAGATTTACTCCACACATTTTTGTATATACCGGATATGAATTTAGATATGGCTAAAAGTTAGAACTATTTCTATCAAAATATACTCAACTGAGGATCTATCAAACATCCTTAATCTTTGGAAAACCAGCTAAATATACAAATAATCAGAGTACAATTTAGTGTGAAAATCACACAGCTCTGTTAAGTTATTCTGTTCTACTTGTGGAACAGGGACCATTGGTAACATCTGAAATGGACACAAAGGGAAGGAAATGAGGGGTCCTGTATGATTTGGGTAACAAATTTGGCTAGAGACATTTTATAGAGGACCCTTAGCGCTTGGCTGTAAAGCCTGCCAGGCAATGGGGAATTAGCACGGATCTCCAAACACCCGCTCCACAGCTTTCTCCGTTCAATTATTAAATACTAGGAGCCCCTCAGAGTTGTGTAATGAACTATTTTCACACTCTGTCTCTTTCTATAAACCTAACTCAACCAAATCTCTAAATTGGTTACTTACCCACAGAACCACGTGTCGTCTCTCTCATGTTCCATAGAGGAATCTCAAAGTCTGTCACCTTCCACATTCCCCCAATCCCTATGCACATATGTGTTTCCCACCCTACCTACCTCAGAGATTGGCACCACTAGTCACCTGCTGCCCAGCAGGAAACCAGGTAGTATTCTTGGTTCCTCATGTTATACAAAGTTGAGTTTGTAAAAAGTGGACAACCCACACCCCCAAGGGAATGCAGATGGGTTGTACTTCCGATTACTCCAGAAGGCACTGTCCCATACTGGTTACAAGGGCAACACCAGGGGAACACTATTATTTCCTACAAGAGTGCACTGCATATTTCCTATACCTTATACTGACCCTACAGACTACCCTTCAATGGATTCCTGCTGTCTTGGTGAAATATCCTTATCATGACCCAGAAAATCCTGCCAGATCGAGTCTCAGCTTACCTTTACAGTCCTCCTTCCACTCTCCCTTTTAATGGGAATTATTTCAGTTCTTCAGCCTGAGAAGGACTTTCTACATGCTGCATTCTCATCCCCACCCTTATTCTTTGAAGTCTTGAGTTGAAATGTCATTGCCTCTGGACAGCCTCTTCTGAACCCTCATTCCAGTCTAATAATAATGTTTAATAACAAGGAGGGTTAAGTCTACTTATTATTACAGGGTTCCAATACATTTGACCTTAATCTCATAACACCCTGAACTCAAAACTGCTTGTTCAATATTTGACTTCCCTTCTAGACTCTGAGTTCTCTCCCCTACAGAGAGCTAGGACCCTATTTTCTGTCTCTGTCACTGTTAAAGCTTCTGTACTTCAAAGTATGTGGCACACAGCAGATGCTTAAAGTTACCTATTGAACAACAGATTGGAGACGTACTTCAGATTGTCCTGGCATTCAACTGCTCAAATTGGAATGGAACTAGGTATATGGACACTAGTTTAGAAAATACTGTCACTATCCATATCAGAGTTAAGCACATTTGATTTTAAGCATAATCAAAACCAGCAAAGGAATATAAGAAGAGAAACAGCAGAAACCAAAGGTAAGTAATATAAAGAAAATCAGTGAAAGTGAGGGAAGGAAAGACAACTAGAGTGCATAAATAAGCCTCTGTATTTATCTTCTATAAAGATGCTATACTGATTTAGTATTCATGTTAAAATTTCAAATCTGTTTATCCCAACTACATCACAATGAATTCACTAAGACAATGCTGTGTTCTGTGTGTGTGTGCTCAGTGGTGTTCAACTCTTTGCAACCCCACGGACTACAGCCCACCAGGCTCCTCTGTCCATGGGATTTCTCAGTCAATAATACAGCAGTGGGTTACCATTTCCTTCTCCAGGGGATCTTCCCAGTTCAGGGATCAAACCCATGTCTACTGCATTGGCAGGCGGATTCTTTACCACTGTGCCACCCGGTAAGCCCAATTAAATCACACACTAGCTTAAAACAAAAGTAATAAAAATCAATCCACATTTATAAAAAAGGTAATCCTAACCTTGGTAAAAAGTTTAACTGGATCATATCCAGTTGATTTAGCCCATTCCTTGGTGGAAATACGTTTAATGTCACCATCTTCACTAGATGCTCTGGCTCTGGCTTCAGCTTCCATTGGTTCCCCTACAAAACAAACGCTGGTTTATTTTCAACTGTAGTTTGTGTAGAATGAATCTCTCATCCACCTTTGAGGGGTGGGGTCACTCATGGAAGCCACCAGCAAGTGACACATTCTGAATTCAAGCAGAAAGAATGCTCATCACCATTTTTTTCTACTTCAGTTTCTGAAGGCCACATGCAGAGTAGTCCAAGTATAGACCTGGAAACAACTCCTGCCCAGTTCTATTTACTAGATTTGTGAGATTTCTCTGCAGCGTGTTTCTTCACAAGTAGAATGGTACGACTCATTTTTTAAAACATCATTTAAAGATGAAACAAGAACATAATACATTATCTAGCATATAACAGCAATTATCTCCCCCTCCCCCTGCCTTGAGCTACCAATATTAAATTAGCAAAATAAAAATAGTGGTCGTCAGTAAAAAAATATATCCTAACTAGTTTACTCACAGGAAGCTTCAGGGTCAGCTCTGTCAGGAGATACTTCTTGATCAGCATCTTCTTCTCCAAACAACTGGCTATAATTTAAGAATAGTAAATATTTATGTACACCGAAATATTGAACAAATGTTACCTTTTCCAAGCTTCCTCAAATCTTCAGGAGGGATGAAAATTAAGTAATTGATAAATTACACTCCAGAAACCTCAAAGTATTTAAGCAATCTGTTTAAAACAGCTTGCATTCTCATTTGAACCACAACACAGAGAAGGCAAAATATTAGTAGACCCAGATTCATTTCTGTCAGCTAGCTTCTGCAAATTCCTGTTAAAATTGTTGATCAAGAGACAGGTGAGTGGCTTTACATTCCAACACAGACAATATTTCACTTTCAGAATAATAGCTGTGAGGTATACCTGCAACTAGCTACTAAACACTGACACACCCATTATGTGTGAGGCACTGCTGAAGGTGCACGGAACTCAGCAGTAAGACATTTTACCATAGTGGCATGTATCTTTACCTATCTTTACCACTTCAGAGTCACATGAAATAATGGCAAAGTATTAAGCTGAAACTCCCTCTTATTAATCAAGCTATCCTACAAACTGTTTAATAACTTTTCAACCTGTCATTAAGCACAGGACTTACATTAAAATCCCAAAGATTCTGATACATTTTACAAGAAAATGGCCATCTGTTTCCAACACTGGTTGTACCCCAAAATACACTCCCAAAATAGCATGCATGAGTTCCTACCAATTAATTTCCTCTCCAAACAACATTTTGCCAAACTAGCAAGTATAAAGTATCAATAGTATGTTACTGTGGCTTTATTCTTGATTTTGCAAGTTAATCATACAGTTGAACATTATCTTTATTTGCTTATTGCCTAAATTTCCCTTTAAGTAAAAAAAGTGTCTATTAGTAGTATTTGTCAGGTTGTCCTTCCCTTATTACAGGAATATATTCCAGACCACAATTTTAGTTCCTTATGTTGCAGTTAATTCATCCCATGTAATAGCTTAATTGTGTATACATCATTGAACCTCTCTTGATGATGAAATACTAAATGAATTTAAATATATCAATCCTTTTTTATAATTACCACTTTTATATCTTGAGAAATTGTTCTTTAACCCAAAAGATAAAGATTTTCTCCTATATTAGAACAATTTAAAATTTTTCCTTTCACATCTAAATAATTAATCCACTTTGACTTAATTTCTATACATTATTAAATTACACATATTGTTTTAAGTAGAGAATAGAATTTTTTCCACATTGGTTCCACTTAGGCCTTAGTCTTCCATGTAAATTTTATAATCAGATGAACAAGTTCCAATAAAATCCCTGATAAAATTTTAATCAGAATTGTACTGAATCATTAATATTTTATATATACAAACTAGAATAAATGTGTATTTTGCTCTGTCAGCTAAGAAGGCCTAAAACAAATGGCACCCCACATCTATGCCTAAGCAGTTGTATCCTGACTTCTAACATCATTCTTCAATAAAAGGAACCAGGGTTCCATGAAAAAATGTCTAATTCTAGGGCTGAAGCAGGAAATACACAAGATGAACCTGGAGCATCTTATAGTACCAGAAAGTAAGGAATTACTCCAAAAAAAAAAAAAACCCCATCATACTTTGATGGCTACATATCAAAGAGTACAAGGCCAATTGAAGAGCTCCCAATGGCCAAAGATGGAACAATCTGAGCAACAAAATTCAACAGTGCATTGGATTAGAGTGAAAGTCGCTTAGTCACATCCGACTCTTTGCCACCCCATGGACTATACAGTCCATGGAATTCTCCAGTCCAGAATACTGAAGAGGGTAGTGTTTCCCTTCTCCAGTGGATCTTCCCAACCCAGGCAATCGACCCAGGGTCTCCTACATTGCAGGTGGATTCTTTACCAACTGAGCTATCAGGGAGGAAAAATCCATTAGATTATAACCCAAACTATAAAATACATTGAATATCAATGAATCTATATGGATAACAAATACTACCTTAAGTGATCAAGGCCTACATTAATAGTCATAAATTATGCTGATAACATGTACCCCTCATATGATATGAGGAAAACAACACTTTACCTCTGAGGTCTTCCTCCCAATAACCTAAAACCACACTAATATAAGAAAAACATCACACAAATTCCAATAGTGGGGCATCCTACAAAATACTTGACTAGTACTCTTCAAAACTAACAAGGTCCTCAAAAACAAGGGAAGTCTGAAAAACTGTCACAGCCCCCTTAAGGGGGACCTAAAGACATAGTAAGTAATTATGTGGTATCCTGGAATAGAAAAGAAACACTGGGTAAAAACTAAGGAGATTTAAATAATCTTTGGACTTCAAGTTAATAAACAATGTATCAATACTGATCCACTGTTATGTATGTATCATACACTGGTATGATAAGATGTTGACAACACAGGAAACTGAGTGTGGGAACTTGCTACCTCCTCAATTGTTTTCTAAATTTGAAACTGTTCTAAAAAGTAAAGTCTATTAAAAAGAAAAAAAGTTTTCTAAATAAATAAAAGCTTCAAGTGTATTTCTCCTGAAATTCTGTCATTATACCATTGTATGTGTGAATATATTACAAAGATTTTCTCCTATATGAGTGAATATCTGAGTGAATATATTACACCTTAATCAAAACATAAAGCTGTTTGCTGCAGATTTCTAGAAGATATCAACTTGATAAAGTTCTCTTCTTAATTACTAAGAAGATGAAAAGGTGTTTGCTAAATTTTACCATTCTTCCTATATCTATGAAGATTATAGTTTCTCTTTCTTAATGAAGTAAATGGCATTTATAGATCTTTCCAGTGTTAAACCATGCTTGCATTCCTGGAATAAATACAACTTGGCATACTTTTTGTTTTATACCATTTAGATTTTTTAAAACTTATTTTTGGCTGCGCTGGGTCTTCGTTGCTGTGCTAGCACTCCCTCCGGTTGTGATGTGGTGGCTTCTCCTGTTGCAGAGCACAGGCCCTAGGCTGCTCAGGCTTCAATAGCTGTGGCGCACAGGCTTAGCTGCTCCGTGGCATGTGGAGTATTTCTGGACCAGGGATCCAACGTGTATCCCCTGCATTGGCAGGTGGACTCTCAATCACTGGACCACCAGAAAAGTCCCCCTCTTTCCTTTTCCTGATCAAACTTGCATTTTTCACTTTTATCTCAATTACGTCCTTCTAATTTTTCTGACTTTATGTTGTTCTTTTTCCAACGTAAGTTGGATCCTTTGCTGATTAATGTTCACCACTCTTCATGTGTGTAAGCCTGTAACTTCTTTCAACTACCACATTCAATGTGTCCTACAAGTTCCACATGTAGTATTGTCAGTATTATTACAAACTATTTTCAACTTCCATTATTTTTTATTTAACCAATGAGTTACTTCTAAGTGTGTTTTAGTGTTTCCAAATACAAAGATCTGTACTCATTTAGTTACATGCCTATTTCCAGTCAGAATAAGCTCCAACATCGTTAAGAACAATTTCTCCACGGTATTTAAATAAATAAAAATAATCCCACTGCCCATCACCAGTACTAAAAATATGCCCAGAAAAATATATATATATACTCTTACTTGAACAAATACTTCGCCCAGACAATGCAATGAATAGGTTCTGAAGGTGTGTTACGAATTGTACAGCCAGGAAAAGTTCTCTGGGTTGGTTTGGGATGACATTCGTAACACTCGGTCACACCCTGCAAAGTAAAGATGTGAGAAAAACATTTAACACATGACTATGGTTTCTCAATATTGTAATTCATTCTTTCATTTACATTCCAACTATCAAGAAAATTTTAAAATATTAGTGACTCCCAAAATCCTTACTTTACAGATAAGAAACTCTAACATAAAACCTAACTGAATCTACCAGTCACAGCAAAGGTGAAGCCAGGACTCTTGATTCCTGGCCCAGTGAGGAGAACACACAAGCATACCTTGATCATAGTGAATAGAGAAACTACTGGAAAGACAAATAACAGCTTTCCAACCAATGATCTTCCAAAGTTGTGAAACTCTATTACTTAAATATTATTTATAGTTTTACCTTATAAGCTCCTAAAGATTAAGTGAATTTAAAGCATTTAATTTCTAGAGCTAACTAGATACATGGAAAAAACCTTAGGTATTGCTAAACCAAATACTCTCCACTTCACTGCTAAAGGGTTATGTCTAAATGTACACTGGAAGGAATCTCTGAAGTCTACAACACCTGTGATAATTTTTCAAAACTTCAAATGAATGTTCTTCATTCTAGCAATTCTCTATCTCAGTCTTAACACACACTGGTGTCTCAGTAGTGGATCATGGTAATGAGCAATGTCTTTCTAATAATGGTTAAAGACCCCAAACCTGCAAATACTGTTTTAATAAAAATTGCAGCAGATCCAGGGTTTTCTCCATAATGCCATTTCTGGTGTCCTTCCAGCATGCTTTCTTGGGGCCAGCCATATAGCAAGCAGTCATCCCTCATAAATTAATATTTACAAGTCTTTGTAGAATGATATGAATTAAGCTCCCAAAGAGTAATACTAAACACTAAAAACAACTGAAGCAGAGCCACAATTTTTGGTATGGATAAACTGCCAAGGATCAGACAAAAATATCAAATTTCAAGTAGAGTATATAATTACTTTTAGTTTCAAAACCTGCAAATGATTCTTCCAATGTATTTAATTTCTTAAAAGAATTAAGAGAAAAAAAGATTTGAGCAGAAAATGAATAACAATACTGAGATTATAGAAAACTAAGTTATGAACATACAGGTACTTGTTCTTACTCTTTAGCTTTATCTAAATACTTGAAATACTTCACAAAGAGACCAAAAATTTTTTTCAAAGTACTCCAGACTATAAATCTGGACTCTAGCCAAAACTAACTTTGTAGAAGCTGGTTTAGCATACATGTCATGTAATCTCTTATTATGCTTGCCAACCTAAGGATTTTAATACATAAGCTACATTTTAATACATGCAAGGATTTTAACACATGATATCTTTGCCTGTACTCTCTTTCATACCTTCATAGCATCCTAAGTTTTAGAGGAGCACAAAGAAAATCCTTACATTCTGGAGGCTGACAAACCTATGTAATACATAGCCAATGTTTACTTCTTCCCTCCTTAAGGTCCCAAATAAATATGTGGGAAGCAAAAACAAACAAAAAGATGTTCTTTACCTTTTTGATAGTGGTTACTTGCCCAAGATAACCAGCAGTTCCACTCTCAATAAGAGGGACATCAGCTGCTAGACACATTCTATTAACATGGTTGCGGGCAGCTGGAAGAAAAATACTAGTTAACAGGAGTTCATAGGGAAAAAAAAAAATTATGTAGTTACCTGTAATCAGAATGAAATTGACCCAAACCATTTCCTATTGTTATTTCATGTACAATTCTCTTACAGCTATGACCAGCATAATACAACTATTATAGACATTTAAGAGACATGCAACAATAAAATTTCTAACATAAGAAATTCGTATTACAAATCTACTATATGAGAAGCACCCCTATATACTACTCTTTAATTCCAAAGTGCCATCTTCCTCTTCTACTGCTCTGGCTACCTTCTATTAAACTTGGCTAGGGAGGGGGGATCGGGATGGGGAACACATGTAAATCCATGGCTGATTCATGTCAATGTATGGCAAAAACCACAATATTGTAAAGTAATTAGCCTCCGACTAATAAAAATAAGTGGGGGGGGGAAAAAAAACCAACTTGGCTAAAACATTGTTTCAATGTTTTCCAAGCCCTTAACTTGCTCCTATTCTACTAAAATTATCAGACAATACACGGAAGTGAATGGAGAATATGGAATATCAACTTGAAACTATTAAGGCAGTTTAAGATTGGGGGCGGGGGGGGGGGGGCAGAAAACAAGATTGGAGAAAAAAGATGAGTCTGGTTAAAAGAGTTATCCTGCCTCTTTCTTATGCTACTTTGTATGTCTTTTCTTTTGATATTTCTGACCTGAAATTGTTACAAACTCACTTGATAGATGTACTGTTACATGTGGAAGGAATTACAGAAAAGGACTAAGTATTTTCATGCCACATTTCAGACACACAGATCTGTTAACAATAACTGGCTATACAGTATTTGATATATGAAATATCACCAACTTTTACAAGTTTAAATGGTCTAAACTGTGTACATGCAACAGGATCCAGTCTGGTATCTCACAGCGCCAGGTATACCAAAACTTAATTTAAGAGCCATGACTTTTACGCTAACTTTGGCATCCTGTTGCCTTACTCTCAAAACAGTGGTTTTTAGCCCTAAATACCCTTCAGATTATCTGGGGAACTATGAAAAAAATATGATCATTAGGTTCCACTTACAGAGTCTAATTTAATTGGCCTTAGGTGAAATCTGGGCCCTGATATTTCTTAGATCTCCACATAAACAAAGGAAGTCACTGTGTTTAAGTGCTGGGATAATATGAAACAAATAAACATGCACAAAACATATGCAGTCATCCTAATGATTTTAGCTTCCCCTATTTCACAGTAGTTCCAGTTAAAATTACAATCAAATGGCAATCTTTAAACCTGATCTTACTTCCCTTTAGCTCTTTTAAGATCTAACTTATAAGGAAATATTTTAATTAACACTAATTGAATAAACAACCTTGTTATGGAAGAAAGGAAGTACTTAAAATTATTAAAATAATCTCACCTCTGTTATCTAAAGCATTCATAACCAATATAAATTGTCGAAAAAATTCCACATTATAGTCAGGGCTACAAAGTAAAACAATAACAAAAAAAAGTCACCAAAACAACTGGCCTTATACATGAGCTTTACAGAATAAAACAGGGTACTAAAAAAGCATATTAAACTAATAACAGTGCAAAAATAACTGGTATTACGGGTCTCTACCATATATATAGGTCTGACTATTCCCAAATACCATCAACAGATTTAAAAGAAATTATTTCCCCTTAATCCCTGTGAATAACTACACACCCTTTTTGGCCAGTTACCTTGGGCACTGAGCAGAAAACTCAAACTGGCATGACTTACGAGTCCCACCAGGCCTTCTTGGGGCAGCAAGTGCCTGGGAACATACAAAGAATACATTCCCAGGATCTGCCTGGCCTGTGGCTTCACCTCACATGGTCAGGATTAGCAGGGTTCAGGCCCCTAGGGTCCCTGCTTTTAGCAGCACTGGGAAAGCAACACAGGGTAAAAAGGTTGTAGGGCTATCAGCAAGCTTGTAGAGCAAACATCCAGAGAATTAAAAGGAACCTGGAGACAAAAATTCCCTGAGAAAGCATAAGACTTTCTTTAATTCCAGGCTTCAAACAAGAACTCATTGTTTTTAATGCCATTTATACTTGTTAGCTGGACAACTACAGATAAAGGATATTTTAGACACAGGGTTCCTTTGCCCCAACACCTCCAAAATTATATATTTACTCTATCTCTACTGAGATCAGAGAATACTTATGTACCATCAGAATTACTGCCCCATCACAATCCCCAATGTTATATTATAGAACTCACAGCCCTAATAAACAAATTATTTGGGGAAGGAACCTTTTAAACTAAGAAAAGCTGTAGCTGAAGTCGACCAGAGTGAGTAATATATTTAGAAAAGTCTGAATCATCACATGTAATGATTTTTCAAAGAATTATCTATTTAAAACAGGAGTATAAGTTCCTTTTAAGTTTTCATACCTTATGATTTATAGAAAGTATTAAAGTATCTCACCTCTTATCTAAATCATTCAAACCATTATGTGTGTGTGTGTGTATGAATATATATATATGTATGTATATACAAATATACTGCTAAAAGAATGACACTTATGTGGGCATAACCTACTGCATTTTCATTATTCTAGAAAAACATTTTTTTAGAAAGCAGAATGACTTTGAGTTCATATATTTAGCTAATAAAAATATACTTTTGAAGGTTTAATTAAAAATTCAGAGCAAATGCAATTTTGCGGCATAATAATCAGAGCATACTTCATGATGCTGTCATGGTAGGCTATGATATTAGCTTTCGGGTAAAACTGCAGTACACTCTCTTTGGCAACCTGGAAAAACAAACAACACTAAATTACTAATGTACTAAATTACTATAACAATTCTAATTATATACAAAATCTATTTATGGAAGACAACTGCTACTTCACCTTACATAATATTTATATTAAAAATAAAATACAAAAATATAACAGGAAAATTTCCACAAGATTAAGCTATATACACCTATTTATAAACAACAGGACAGCTGCCTTCTCTCATACACACTTGTACATGAATGGCCAGCTTCAGCAAAAGTATCAAACGCTTTAACCAACTATCATTCATCCATTCAATGATTATTTACTAAGTATCTTCCATATATCAGAATTTGTATAAGGCACTCGGTGAATAAAACTGACATATATCAAATAACCATCTAGATAAATGAAACTACAAAGTATGATAAATGATACACAGAAAAAGCAGAGGTTGTAACGAAAGGAAGATCTGATTTAGAGATTTAGGAAAGAACTCCTAGAGAAAATGTGAAAAATGAAAAGGGGAAAAGAGTGAAAGTTCACCCAAAAGGCTGAGAGAAAAAGCAAAAGCAAAAAGTATTTCAAAACCTTGAATAAAGATGGAACATTCAAGGATCTAAAGAAAGGTCAGGATGGCAAGAACCGCAGGGCATGCTGTCTTCTTCTAAAGTGAACAATGGCCTAAGTTGTTAGCTTCACCTGCCCAAAATACAGGAGAAGCCAACCTCTGGGGAATGTAGAACACAAGGCTCACCCTAAGTAAACATTCCGATATTTAAGCAAGAAGGGGATACCACTTACACGGTCAGGAAAAGCACCTATCTTCTCTGCATACAAAAAAAGGAGAGCACAGCCTTCAATCCTTTACTAGACAGATCTTTCTATTCTTCCTAATCCCTCAGCTGAAAAAGAGATGGCTTCCCCCATATTCTCCCTACTACTAGAAACACCAAATTAATCTAATGCTATAAATAGAAGATCCCCCAAGGGCAGAAATAATAATGAACAGATAAATAGAAACGATATGAGAACTACAATTACCTGGGCCTTTGATCTTCCAACATGTTTCTTTTGAAACAAAAACTGCCTGTTGAGGTTGCTGACATCAATAGTATCCAGATCAATCTACAAATACATAAACCAGATAAATCACCAATTTCCTGGTATGTTTGAGCAATAAATATCACTATTCTCTGCATCCATAACCCAAAACTTTTGGTATTTGCTACATTAGTGGAGAAAAGGCTCTTAATACCAAAGTGTTAAATTGATAAAATAATTTAATACATAATAAAAAAAAAAAACAAGGTTTAATTTCAAAGATAACGTCCTCCCTCCCGCAAAAAAACTGATCCTTTTCTTCGTTTACTTGATTAATCATCCTGGCAAATATAGAAATTCCTTAGATGGCACAGAGTTACGTTGAAAATGCATTAAAAATTTTTTTCTTTTTTTCCTTTCAACTTCCATCACTTCTCTGTCAATCTCATCAACTACTCTTTCAAATCCAATATAATTAACTGTTCCTTGTTCTTTTTCTTAAATGATACTTAACAGATTTATTGAATTTTTACCACGTTCTTTAATTCAAAAGTCCTTACCCATCCACAATTTTATTTACAATTATTACCTGAGGCTTGTGGAGGGAACCTTCTACACAAAGTTAAGTGTCTCACGTTTTAAGTCTTACCTAATTGCTGTTTAAACGTTAAATACAAGGGAAGAAGAAATAATTATAACGAAAACCACTTTCATTCCATTTCAATAAATTAATATGAAGGGTAATCAAATGTTCTGTATAACATCCATGATTTTGGCTATAATTTGTGGAAATTACCAGTACATATACTCACATAACATTTTTTATTCGTGCTTTCTAAATTACTACGAAAATTAAACCAAATAAAAAAAGATCAACATTTATTTCTCAGGTGCCCCAACTCATTGTCTATTACAAAATGAACCTTTTAAAGGAGTATCAGTAATTACCAGCTATGCCACATTCATATTTGGGATTTGTGATACAGAACTGAATGGAAAGACAAACCCTATAAAAACCAAAGGAAAATGCATAAATGCTTTTCCCTCCAATCACTCATTTATTAGTTCAGTCGGTCATCTCTAATTCCATGTTTTCACTACACCTTAAAACGCTATTAACTCACAACCAAATTGTAGGTTACAACTCCAAACCTCTTAAGTTTACATAACAGAAATAACCTGACTCAAAATTGCAGTAGATTCCCACCACTGCACACCAATGCAAAAGTTAAAATCCTAACCAATACCTTTAACGAAATAATCTATGGTGATAAAAATGACTGTCACGCAGATTGTCTGTACCCAGAAGAGAGGAGCGTAAGCCCCAAAGAAGTCCTACCAGTTGCCTGGCGACCCAAAGTAAGTTACCAAACGTCACTGCATCTCACTTTTCCTCTTATTTGTTAAAAATAAAATGGGATGAAAACAGCGTTTACAAAGCCTATGATAGCAGTGAAGATTAAATACATTAAGGCGAGTAAAAAGCTCAGGACAGAGTCGGGCTCGGGACAAGCGCTCAGTAGGTCCTGATTATTACCGCGCCAGACTCTGCTCTGGATATTGAGTTAAGAGGGACTTTGCATTGAACACTCGCAACATCCCCAAGGGACTCGAAACAACCATCTCCTGCCTCCCGTTCAAACTGGGGTACTCCTCTGAAGCGAAAGCACGAGGGCTCCTCCACACTCCAGAGCCGCCACAAATTGGCGAGGGGGAGGGGGGGGAGGCCCGCCGCAGGACGCCCGGAAGACCCGGGCCCTCAGCCTCAGCGTGCGGAGCGGGCCCGGCGTGCGGCAAGGCCCGCCCCGTCGCTGTGGAAGAGCTCCCTCACCGTGGACAGCCACGACCCCGGGGCCTCTGAGTCTGCCCCCGTGCTCTCAGCTCCGGTCCCAACCTCCGGGCCCCAAGCCCCCCAGCCCCGGCTCCACGGCCCGCCATTCAGCCCGCGCGCCCTCACCAGGTCGATGTGGGAGAAGCCAGTGAGCACGAGGTTTTTGAGGAGCTCGCAGCCGATGCCGCCCGCCCCCACCACCAGGACCCGGCCCCCGGCCACGGCCTCAGCCAGCTCCCGGGGCAGCCCCCGCGACAGTGCCATGGCGGGACGACCACGAGCCGCGGCGGAGGCGGAGGCGGGAGAAGTGAGCCGCGGCCGGAAGCAGGTGGGGGAGGGGCGGCCCAGCTTCCGCTCCTGCGCACTTCGGCCGCCTATCGGCGCCGAGTGGGCGGAGCCCGAGGGTGTGGCCAGTCCCTCGGCTCCGGACTGGGCTGGACTGTGAGCGAAGGACTTCACACCTCAGGTGGTAGTGTTTCTCCGCGACGCGCACGGTTCCGGTCTTCGGCTTAAGTAGCCTAAGGATAGTCTTCGGCCTGGGATTTGGAACTCCCAACCCAAACTTCTAACAGGTTAGAAAACTGATGTCCCTCTATGTAAAGAGCTCTTACAAATTAACAAGAAAATGAATGTCACACAAATAAAAAATACAGGCAATGGATGTGACGGAGCACTCACGAAGACAATGGGCAATATGATCAATGTTGAAATTTCATCAAAGAAACATGCAGAATAGTTTTCAAGCGCTTTTCACCCATTGAACGGCAAAAACAGTGTAACACTTTTGTTAGGTACTCCACACACTGCAGGTATACTAAGGCAAAGCTTTCTAGAGAGTTTTGTGGCAATTTGATTTCAAAACCCCTAAAATTGTGCATAGCTTTTGATTCATTCATTCCAATTCTAGGAATTTATCCAATGGCAGTTATCACTGGTTAAAAAATAATTAAATTGGAATAGAGAGGCTGATGTACAGAAAGGACTTGTGGACTCAGCAGGTGAAGGGGAGGGTGGGATGAATTGAGAAAGTAGTATGGACATATGCACACCACCAGGTGTGATATAGTGGGAAGCTGCTGTATTACATAAAGAGCTGGATGCATACTTTCCTTTTTTGGAAAAATACTTTGCAGCATTATGTGTAATGGAGTAAAGGCCTCTTGTGCCCCAAGCGAAAAAAGCCAAACTCTGACAGTGGGAATTTGTAGCGAAGTAGACTTATTGCAGGGCGTCAAGCAAGGAAGTGGGAGGCAAGCCTCAGGTCCCTTCAACTTGGTCTTTGAGTTAGGGGATTTTTTTGAGGGGAAGAACAAAGAGGGATTAATCATCATCTTGTGACATTTTTAAATAGTTTGGGGAGTTGGGATATGTCTCTGGTTTACAATTCTCTGGCCACATGGTCCATGGCTCAGGGATCTGTTAACTCACCTTCCTCTGGAGAAACAACCTGAGTTTGTACCTTAACAATGACATCTATAATAACAAGTTTACTATATTAATGAGGTTATCAACAACAACAATTTTAGTCATCTGACTCTGGTTGATTAGTGTTCAGTTAGCATCAGACTGAGATCAGAGGAGGTAAGAAAGGGAGTAAAGTTGTGGAGAGAGAGATTTATCATAAACTCAGTAAGGGAACTTGGTTTCAGAAGGGGGGAGGCTCAGTTTCAATTACAAAGTATATCCTAGGAGAATACTGATGGGGTAAACACAACATAATGTTAAATGAAAAAGATACAAAACCATGTATGTGATTAAATTTTGTTAAAAAGCTCTCTCAAATGGCAAGAAAATAACCGTGGCTAGTATTTTTGTATTTATTTATGCTGGAATTATTTTGTATTTATGTATGCTGGAATTGTGGACAATTTTTATTTCTTCTCTAAACTTTACTGTATTTCCCAGATGCTCATGCCCCTCAAAAATGTGAACTTTTAAATTGGAAAAAATTATTAGAAGAAAAAAGGAAAAGATGGTGTAAAAGGAAAATCCAAATAGAGTCATTATTGCTAAGAGAGCTCTCTAAAATGGAGCTGGAAGGCCACTAATAAAGTGTAATTTATGCAAGGCTTCCATAAGACGCCCTTATCTGTCCGTAGTGTCTGAATCTTCTGGACCCCAAGGGCTTCCCTGGTGGCTCAGACGGTAAAGAATCCTCCTGCAATGCGGGAGACTTGGGTTCAATCCCTGGGTTGGGAAGATCCCCTGGAGAAGCAAATGGCAACCCACTCCAGTATTGTTGCCTGGAGAACCCCATGGACAGAGGAGCCTGGCGTGCTACAGTCCATGGGGTCACAGAGAATCGGACACCACTGAGTGACCAAGCACAGCACCGCAGTGAAGTCTGACCTTCCGACCACTCACTGTCCTAATGAAGGCACTCAGAACATCTGCCAGAAACTCAACGCTTATTACCCTTACCCAAATATGACTCATGACAGCCTATCTATTTATCAGACCCTTGCCCTAAAACAACTCATGACCATCATCCCTAAAGGACAACTATTTCCTTTTCTTGTGTCAGAGTACAGCCTGGTGGCATTTGTCTTCGTAAGCCCCTGATTCTTTCTCTTCCCTGGAACTCTCTTTCCATTATACTCAAATCTGTGTCTTCTGAACTGTAACTTCTTTAAGACTTATTGATTTATTTAATTTTGGGGGCTGCACTGGGTCTTTATTGCTGCACATGGGCTTTCTCTAGTTGCGGTGAGCAGGAGCTACTCTTTGTTGTGGTACATGGGCTTCGCGTTGCAGTGGATTCTCTTGTGGGAGGGCATGCGCTCTAGGATGTGTGGACTTCACGAGTTGCAGAACATGGGCTCAGTAGTTGTGGCACGTGGGATTCCTTGCTCTGAAGCATGTGGGATCTTCCTGGTCCAGGGATCAAACAGGTGTCCCTTGTATTGCAAGGCAGATTCTTAACCACTGGACCATGACTGAAGCCCCAAATTGCAATTCTTATGATGCCAAATATACTGTTTTCTTCTTTGTTTTGTTGGTTGACAATGGAAAACAGGAGAAAATTGCTTTTGACTTCTCTGGTCTTTTTCATCAGTTGATTGGTTCGCCAAGCACCCACCAAGCTTGGTCTGTGAGAAGCACTCAGGCTGTGGTCCTGAACCACAAGGTAAAGGAAGGGCCAGGGAACCCAGCCATGGGCGGGGGGCACACGCCTGCATAGTAGGCTGCTGACGTCCCTTCCCTACCATTGGCCTGCCTCTCCTAAACAGACATCCTGCGCAGCATGCTCACCTTCCTTCTCCCTCGAAACACACTGTAGGTAGAGCCACCTTCCTTTGCTTCTCTCCTGCCCGTAAAACTGCACACCTAATCCTACTCCTCAAGGCCTTGCTGGTATTTCTATTTTCAGACCTAGATCTTCTACACAGCACTTAAGTGGGTTCACACTGGACTTGTTTTCTCACATCTTGCTTCCTTAACAATTATGTTGCAAACATTTCTACTGGAGGATGGGGATGCCTCTGCAATCTGTACTCTATTTAGATACGATCTGATACAAACATGTATAACTAGATTCAAGAACGCATTTGGTTGGAAGCACAAGTTGTCTCCACCTAAAAGAAACATGACATCTAACTCGTATCTGAAAATGGCTGTATCAGCAGTTTAAAGCAGTAATTATACCCCATCCTCTCATCAAAGGAGGGTACTCTCTGGCCATTTAAATAAATCCAAAGGAATGTACCTGCAGTCCGATGTACCTGATGTGGGCAGTCTGTTTTCTGCTCTAGTCGGAGTGAGTGGTCTGAAGTCTGAGGGATTATCTGCCCACAACAGAAGTGCCACAAGGGAACTGGTGATGGCTTCTCCAACATGACAGAGAGGAGGAATCAAAACCTCTCTCTGCAGGGCTTCCCTGGTGGCTCAGTGGTTAAAAAAAAAAAAAAAAAGCCCGCCTGCCAATGCAGGAGACATGGATTCAATCCCTGATCCTGGAAGATCCACATTTTAGTTGCCGTGGAGCAACTAAACCCATGCACGACAACTACTGAACGTGTGCCCTAGAGCCCAGGAGACGCGACTACTGAAGCCCGCACGCGCCCTGGAGCCCGTGCTCTGCAATAAGAGAAGCCATTGCAATGAGAAGCCCATGCACCACAACTGCAGAGTAGCCCCTGCTTGGTGCAACCAGAGAAAGTCCTTGCAGCAGTGAACATCCAGCACAGCCATAACTAACTAAATAAATAAAAACGAACAAAAAACCTCTCTCTGCAGGTCCACACTCAGCCTCAGCCCTACAAACCCAGTGTTCCTGAAATATCTATAACCAACATCCTTGCTTTCTTCTGCATAGCCAGCCACTTTCCCCTGGTACCTCTGTTACCTTGGGAAGCAGGGAGGGCAAGGCAGCATCACAGGGGGTTCTCACCAGTCACAGACTGCCCAGGAGAACCACATCGCACGATAATGTGGGCCTAGTGTGTTATTTACCAGAGTTGATGTTTATTAACATAAGCAAACCAAATTCTCTGTGTTAATACCCAGTTTCCTCATCTACACAGACAAACGGCAGGTCTGTATACAGCTGGTGGGAGTGTTTTCACGTGGCTGTCACGGGGGTAGCAGAAAGGAAACAGTCAATAACATAAAATCTAAATAGAGAAAGGGGAGATGAGTGGTGGACAGCTGGGTGGAGGGACAATGTCCAGAAGAGACAAAGGGGCAAGAGATGAGAGTAGATGAGGGTGGGAAAGTGGGGTAGGCCTCAACAGCTCACGCCACAGGGCAGGAGCCTCAAGCAGCTGGACCAGTCCCAGCAGTACGCTCTGTCAGCGTCCAGGGACAGCAAAATACAGAGGCTGCAGGGCTAATACGTGGCTACCTGCTGCTCACAACAACACTGCAGCTGCTCGCCCTCCTAGAACCCACCAGGGTCTTCCATAAGATCACCTGCCCTGCGGGCTACAGAGGAGCCACGTTCTGAGCTGCCTCTGTGGACGCAGGCCACTGACCCTGAAGGGCTAACCAGCCCATAAACGGGAAGTTCTAAATCCTGGCTCCAGATCCACCACAGGTGCCAAAAAGTAAACAGAAACAAGAGCTAATAAACTCTGAGTCAAAATGAGGTAAAAACACAATTTAAACATTAAAGTTTAATTTATATAAATAAAAGGAAATGCACTACTTAAATAATAATTCATCTGGGTCCTCTTGGATAATACAAAATTCTTCCATGGGCGCCTGATCATTGTGAGGCCAGCAACTCTTCTCACATGTGTAAATTAGAATGGTTCCAAATTCCACAGAAAGATCTGAAAAATACAACAAAACCAGGATTCCAATAAAGAGAAAGTGTTATGAGATACACTCAATATTCAGTTTGCTTAGTGGATATAGCCCAGACACTGGAACAAGACTGCTTGGGTTCAAACCCAGCTCTACCACCTAGCGATTTCACCTCTATGATATTATTATGTATTTATCATTATGATAAGATTATTGTGTGGAGTAAATAAGCTAGTACATATAAGACACTTGGAACAGAGCCTGGCACACCTTGAGTGTTATCTGTAAAGCAAAAAGGTTAAGCAGAAGAAGCTAATAGGAAGGAGAAGGATTGCTCAGTATCAGGATAACTGATGTTGCCATAGGCAGTGGTTTTACCTTACAAGCTGAAAAAATAATTACTTAAGGCAAAAACAGTGCTTATTAGTTCTCAGTCACAATACAGTCACAGTATTCCTACAAAAAGTGACTGCCGATTAAAAAAAAAACAGATTAGCAAAATATACTTTAAAAATATGACACTTCCCAGGTGGTCCAGTGGTTAAAACTCTGTGCTTCCACTGCAGGGGGCACAGGTTCAATCTCTGGTCAAGGAACTAAGATCTTGCATCCTGCGTAGTGTGGCCAAATCCAGACTACTTGACATTGAAGATCATTTTAAAATATGTCATACTAACAGAACACTACTTCCAAGAAAGGATACAGGCAAAAAGCTGAAAATAGAGCCTAAGAATTTATAGAAATGTATCAATGGATGGAGTCAGGAAGAATGGCATCAAGAGAATGTGAGTAATAAGAAAGCCTGTTGATATCAGAATAGGAAAACAGGAGTCAAGAAGATGAATTGAGCAACTGGTTTGGAGCAGCAAAGGAAAAATTAAAAAAATATAGGCAGGGCCTCCCTGGTGGCTCAGTGGTAAAGAATCTGCCTGCCAATGCAGGGGACGTGGGTTCAATCCCCAGGTCAGGAAGATCCCACATGCTGCAGAGCAACTAAGCCGGTGAGTCATCACTGAGCCTGTGCTCTAGAGCGTGGGAGCCACAGCTACTGACGCCCATGTGCTGCAGCTGCTGAAGCCTGAGCACCCTAGAGCCCTGCTCCACAACCAGAGAAGCCACTGCCAAAGAAGCCCTGTATACCGCAACTAGAGAGTAGCCCCCACTTGGCGCAACTAGAGAAAAGCCCACGCAGCAACAAAGACCCAGCAAAGCCAAAAATAAATAAATAAACAAAATTAAAAAAAAAAAATGTAGGCAGTTGGGCCTTCCCTGGTGGTCCAGTGCTAAGACTCCGTGGTCCCAATGCAGGGGGCCTGGGTTTGATTCCTGGTCGGGGAACTAGATCCCACATGTTCCAAATAAAGAGAAAGCATGCTGCATGTCACAACAAAGACAGAAGATCCTGCATGCTGCAACTAAGACCTGGAGCAGCCAAATAAATATACATATGTATTTTAAATGTAGGTGGTGATAATGGAAAGAAAGTCAAAGACATTCCCAAAAAAGGGTAAAATAGAGCTGAGTGGAGAAATAACCTGGTGAATTTGAGAAAATTCCCAACTAAAATGTCTAACAGGCAGTTTGTAGAGGGCATGAGAAGGCTGCAGCCTCAGTAGTAGTAACGACCAGGAGAGGAAAGAAGGAGGTGCAAAGAATCAGAATAAAATATGAAATAGCTGAGTATTATACATGAACCCAGAGACCTCCCACAGTGGGGGCTGAAGGGTAGAGAGGAGAGAGAGGCATAAGGAGATCGAAACAGTCCCATTACACATGTAATGAAAAACATCAGCAACCACAAGAAACAGAAAAACAAGGTGAAATCTAATTACAGGTAGAAGGGAAAGGCTTCTGAGAAGTTCAATGAATGCAGAGGGAAAGAGAAAAGATGTTATCATGGATTTGAGAAGAGAAAGATGACCAAACCAACTGGTGTTGCTTCTACAGAAAAGCTACAAACTCAACAGAAAAAATATTCAGGGGAATTCTCTGGTAGGCTGGTGGTTAGAACTCCTCACTTTCACTGCTGAGGGTGTGGGTTCAACCCTTGGTTGGGGAACTGAGATCCTGTAAGCCGCACGGCATGGCCAACTTAAAAGCAAGAAAGAAAATGAAGAAAAACTAAATATGCAGGTCCGAAGACCCATCCTACCCCACAATAAACAAAACTGCATGGGACTTCCTGGTGGTCCAGTGGCTAAGACTCTGCCCTCTCAACACAGGAGACCAGGGTTCGATCCCTGGTCAGGGAACTAGATCCCACATGCCTCAACTAAAAGTTTGCATGATGCAGCTAATGGTCCTGCATGCCACAATGAAAATCGAAGATCTCTCATGCCACACCTAAGACCTAGCACAGATAAAAAAAAATAAGGAAGTAAATAAGAATTACAGAATAATGGGACTGCAAGACGTGTTAGTTCAGTGACTGGGCTTCGTGGATAAAGAAAGTTCTATGGTGTTCATTACAAAGGGTGGAGGGGGATCAGTCCACCCTCAGACTTCTACAAAGCAACATTCAATGCCAAAAGATATCTAAATGATCATGAAAGATCTCAGAGATTTTCAGAAAAACATACTTCCCAATGAGGCCCAGCCATGGGAGATGACAGGAAGTACCAGATAAAAAGGCTGGTGGGGCCCTCACTATTAGAAGATGACAGCATGGGGTTTACCAAGTTTTGAAGAAAGAAAGTGGGGCTTAAGAACTTTACACACAAGTTGTCCTTCAAATAGAAAGGCAGACTAGCACCTATGAGCCCTCTTTGAGGCAATTACATGATGGAATCCAACTAGGAGAGAAGAGTCAGAATAAAGAATTCACAGGCTAAACAGCTATGAGAATTATGTTTATAGAATACAGATTGATAAACCTTGATAAAGCAAAAATGACACTAAAATATGTGGAGATGGAGTAGGGTAAACATTTCCTTATCTATTAAAGGGTCAAATACAAACTATTTAAAATTGAAATATAGGATGAATATAATTTTCTTAATTTTAGAGGATCTTTTAGAAACTAGGGCCTCTTTTAATAACCCATTACCTAAAAAGCCCAGCAACTGCTTCACTTATACTTAATTTTTCTTATGTTAAATTTTCATGAATTTATTTTAGTCCCTTAAATTAATATTACTAAATCTTTTTAGAAAAAAATTTTCTAGTCATACATCTATTTTAACTTTCTGTCTGCATTTATGCCAAGAATGATGACTGGAATGAACCTACACATGTGCTAATAATGGGGATTTCCAAGGTTTACCAGATATTCACAGAAAATCTCTAATAGAAAACTCAGTGATCAAAACAAGCAGAGAAAAAAAGGTAAATTGCAGGAAACAAGTAAAAATTTAAAAAACAGAACATGTCCCAAAGATATGAAAGAAGATACTGAACTCATAAAAACAAACCAAAAAAGGGAGCTTATAAAAAGGTTTATACCCTATGAGCCAATGAGATTTATTCCAAGAATGAAAAGATGTTTAAACATACCAAAATCAATGTAATATGCCACATTAATAGAATCAATAGAATTACATGGTATCTCAACTGATGCAGAAAAAAGCATTTGACAAAATTCAATACCCTGTAGTGATAAAAATCACTCAGTAAAGGAGGAATAGAAGGTAAATTCCTCAATCTGAAAAAGGCCATATACATGAAACACTCACAGTTAACATAATACTCAATGATGAAAAACTAAAAGGTATTCCCCTAAGACCAGGAACAAGACAAGGATGCCCACTTTTGTGACTTATATTCAATGAAGTTGTTCTATACAAAGTGATGGGACAAGAAAAAGAAAGAAAAGGCATCCAAATCAGAAAGAAGGAAGTAAAATTATCTCTATTGATCTTTTTTCCAAGAAAGCTTGTTTTTATTTTGTCTCTGTACTTAATATTTCCACACTAACAGAACAAAATCAAATTAGCTGCAGCTCAAATATTCATATTAAAATAATGATAACAGAATGTGACCACAAATATTCAGTGTTTCATCTTGATGTTTTCAAATAAGAATTGTTTAAAAAATATGTAGAACTGATCAGTTCCTAGGATAGTTACTAGAAAGTGATGATTTTTCTTTTTTTGGCGGCACCAAACGACTAGTGGAACTTCCTTAACTAAGGACTGAACCTGCACTCTGCCATGGAAGTGGAGAGTCTTAACCACCAGACCATGAGGGAAGCCCCTGAAAGTAACAAATTTAAAGAAACTGAAACAGTAGACAGTTTCGCAAGTTATTTTAGCTGTTGCTATATTTTGTCCTAGAAATAACTTACCCCTTAGAAAAATTATACTAAGATCAAACCTTGAAATGCTTTTCAATGTGGTAAAACTTACATGTTATTATAATGTCCATATAGCTAATGATGTAGGTAAAGATAAAAAGCGATCTCTTCTTATGTGTTTTTAGGACTTCCCTGGTAGCTCAGCTGGTAAAGAATCCGCCTGCAATGTGGAAGACGTGGGTTCGATCCCTGGGTTGAGAAGATTCCCTGGAGAAGGGAAAGGCTACCCACTCCAGTATTCTGGCCTGGAGAATTCCATGGACTGTATAGTCCATGGGGTTGCAAAGAGTTGGACACGACTGAGCAACTTTCAGTTTCCCTTTCTTATGGGTTTAATGCAATTCAAAGAATATATAAAATGGTCCTAAGAAATAAGGTTAAATTTGAAATATAAATTTAAGTTGGGAATATAAAAAGCAAACAATTTTCCTTGCTTTTGATGGTGTACAAGAAGTAGCCCACATAACAAATATGTCATATGACAAAGTATGTTCATGTCAAGATCACTTCCATCACCACAGAGGAAAGATTTACTGATTGTACTGAAATAAAAGAAAAAATGTATATGATGCATCTTACATAATTATTGGTAAACTGGAAAAAGATAACATTGACATAAGAAAGCCCATCATCATGAGTGACTATAGCAGCTGTGCAAAGAGGTAGAAGCCATTATTCCTCAACTGTGTATGACTGTGCCAGCCATGTGCCTTGGTTAGCTCTCAGAATCTTAACAGACAAAATTTCTTCTCCTAAAATTAAACCACAATAACCTTTAAAGTATTGTACAATGGATAAACATTTTTGTGAATTCAGTAAGTAGATGTGATATTTTCACGTCTGTTCTAAAAAGTACTTTAAATACACATATGAATACTCAGTGGTCACAAAGATCAAATGTAATCAGTCACTATTCCATGTAAAATGCTTACATTTAGCAAATAGTAATATGAATGTGTACGTATATATATGTACATATATATATATGTATAAAAAGCGCTAAGTCGTTTCAGTGGTGTTCAACTCTTTGCAACTAAGCAAGAATACTGGAGTGGGTTGCCATGCCCTCCTCCGGGGGATCTTCCCGACCCAGGGATTGAACCCAAGTCTCTTACATCTCCTGCATTGGCAGGTGGGTTCTTAACCACTAGCGCCACCTGGGAAGCCCAATAAAACATATATATTAGTAAATACAGATGATCTGATATTTTATGTAGAAAATCCTAATGAATCCACAGCAATCTGAAACAGTTTTCTGTTGTTTTTATATTATCCTTAAAAGCTCTGCCCTAGCCTTTATTCTTTCCTTATTTCTTTTTGGTTGGTTGGTCTTCTTTTTCTAGCTCCTTAAGGTAAATTAGGTCACTGACTTAAGATTTTTTCTTTGTTTTCAACATATGTGGTTACAGCTCTTAAGATGACATGGTTGGGGACTTCCCAGGTGATCCAGTGGTCAGGATTTCATGTTTCCACTGCAGGGGGCACAGGTTCCATTCCTGGGCGGGGAACTAAGACCCCACATGCTGCACAGTGCAGCCAAAAAATAAAAAAATTAAGACCCAGCAATGCCATTTGGAGGATATGCCCAAAAAAACTAAAAACAGTGACTCAAATGTATCTGTATACCAATGTTCCAAGCAGTGTTACTCATAGTAGCCAAAAGATGGAAAGCCCCACCAAGTTAAAGAACTAAAAAAAATCTGTATTACACAGTGAAATCTGTATATCATGAATGAACTATAAAAAGGAAAGAAATTTTGATATATGCTACAACATAAGCCCTGAAAACATTATGATAATGAAATAAGCCAGACACAAAAGGACGAATATCACATGATTCTACTTATGTCAGGTATCTAGAATAGGCAAATTCAAAGAGACAGAAATAGATAGAACAGAGGTTACCAGTAACTAGGGGAAGAGAAAAAGAGCCGGCGTGGGGGGGTGCTAATTCTTTTAGGGGAGGGGCGGAGTAGTTAATGAGTACTGATTTTTTTGTTTGGGATAGCAAAAAAAGTTCTGGGAATAAAATAGTGGTGACAATTACATAACACTGTGAATATACTTAATATCACTAAATTATACACTTAAAGAAATGGCTAAAAGGGTCAATTTTTGACTGTGTATTTTATAACACATTTTTTCAAAAAATCAATTATATTTAAACATATTAATACTAGCAGCAAACATCAGAAACTGAAATTTTTAAATGCCATTTACAATAGCATAAAAAAGCATTTAACACATACAGACAAAACTGAAAAAAGATATGCAAGACTCTACACTGAAAAGTATAAGACTCTATTGCAAGAAATTAAAGAGAACCTAAATAAATGGAGAGATATACTAGGTACATGGGTTGGAAGACTCAACATTGTTAAGACATCAATTCTCCTCGATCTGATCCAGAGAATCAATGCAATACCAAACAAAATCCCACAAAGTCTTTTAGTTTTTTTTAAGAAGTTGAGGAAATAACAACCCACTCCAGTATTCTTGCCTGCAGAATCCCAAGGACAGAGGAGCCTGGTAGGCTGCACTCCATGGGGTCCCAAAGAGTCAGACATGACTGAGTAGTGACTGAGCATGCACACATAGAATGGCTACCTTATTGGACAGCTCAGCTAAAGAATTAAGAAATAAAATGTAATTTTAGAAAACCCCACAGAAATGCAAATGATCTGGAAGAATCAAAATATTTTTGGAAAGGAAGAATAAAGCTGAAAGACTAATACAACCAAGTTACCAATCCAACACTTTGGCCACATGATAAGAAAAACCAACTCACTGGAAAAGACCCTGATGCTGGGAAAGACTGAAGGCAAAAGGAGAAGGGAGTGGCAGAGGATGAGATGGTTAGATAGCATCATGGACTCAATGGACATGAATCTGAGCAAACTCTGAGAGACAGTGAAGAACGCAGAAGCCTGGCATGCTGTAGTCCATGGGGTCGCAAAGGGTCAAACATGACTTAGTGACTAAACAACAACAAATCTTACAAAGCTACAGTGGTCAAGATAGGGTGGCAGTGGTGTCAAACAGAAAACAGATTAATGGAGCAGAATGCAGAATAAAGAGTACAGAAACAAATTAACACATATATGGACAACCAATATTCAACAAAGGTAAAAGATACTTGAGCAGAGAGAGAATATTCTTATCAATAAGCGGTGCTACAACAACTGGATATTCACATGGAAAAGAAGGACTTGAACCATACCTCATACCATATATAAAATTTAACTCAAAATGGTCATAAATCTAAATGTAAAACTAGAAACAAAACTTGTGTCCTTGGGCTAAGCAATTATTTCTTAGACAAGATATCAAAAGCATAATCCATAAGAAAAGATAAATAAATTGTGCTTCAAAATTAAAAACTGTTTTTAAAAGGACAGTTTAGAGAATAAAAAGACAAATCAGTACCTTATGGAAGGGGGAGAAAAAGGCACTGTTTTCAAGTGAAGAAACCTAAAATACCAGCCAACATCAACAATCAATGTTTAAAGAGGCACACTTGATAAGATGAGTGACAGGAAGAAAATGGCACTTTATCCCCCACCCCATGATTTTCTTCTCAATAATCCGTAGTCTCATTCTAATTATGAGAAAAAAAAATCAGATGAATTCCAACAGAAGGGCATCTTACAAAATAAGTGACCAGTACTCCCACAAATTGTCAAGGTCATCAAAAATGAGGAAGTCCTGGGATGTCACTGGTGGTCCACTGGCTAAGACTCCACACTCACAATGCAGGGGGTGCAGGTTTGATCCCTGGTCAGGGAACTAGACCCCACATTCTACAGCTGAAAATCCCGCATGCTGCAACAAAGACCCAGTGCAGCCAAATAAATAAATATTTCTTTTAAAAAAATCTTGCTTAAGAAAAAATGAGGAAGTCTGAATTTTCATCACAGGCAAGAGACACTCCAAGGGATATCCTGGATGGGCTCTTGGATATTAGCTAAAAACTAAGGAAATCTAAATAAACTGATAATGCATTAACATTGGCTCAGTAATTGTAACAAAAGTACTGTATTGTATTAGTATAAATTTATTTTAATAAAGGGGAAACTGGACGTGAGGTATATGGGAATTCTATGTACTTATTTCTCAATTTCTCTGTAAAGTGAAAGCTTCTAAAGTCTACACCAAAAAAAAAAAAAAACCCAAAAATAAAAATTGGCAAGCTAGACTTAGACAAAATATTTATATATTATATACCAGATGAAGGACTTGTATCCAAAATACATACAAAACTCTCAGAATTCAGCAAGAGGACAAAGTACCCAATTTTTAGAAAGAGAAAATGATTAGAACGGACACTTCACCAAAGAAAACATATAGTGATAAATCAGCACATGAAAATGATGCTCAAAATCATTAGAGAAACACAAATGAAAACCATGAGATATCACTACACACCTATGAGACTGAAATGAACAAGACAGACCATATCAAGTATTGCCAAGGATATGCAACTCTCATGTACTGTCAGTTGGGATACAAGTGGCACAGGCTCTTTAGAAAACAAGGTGGCAGTGTCTTAAAAAGTTAAATACACACCTACCACACGATTCAACTGCTTTTCTCCTAGATACTTAACCCAAAAGCCTATGTCCGTACAAAGGCTTGTAGGCAAATGTTCAAAGCAATTTTATTTATAATAGCCCCGAATGGAAGCAACAAATATGTTTCCTAAAAATAATTCTAATTTCCCAAATTTTCTGTAATGCTTATATTTTATAAGAAAACAAAGATGAAACACTAGATTTTCATTTTAAAAAATAATCCCAAATTAGTGCCAGAAACCCACAAACTCAAATAAATAAAGGGCCTTTTACCTAAATTAGCACTTCTGAGCATGCTGACCAGTGCTGGCATAAGCTGAAACTCAAATATCCTTCGGGCTCCACAGTGGCTGCAGGCTGGGAGCTCAGTGACTACTGATGTAGTACAGGTCAAAAAAAGTGGTTCTCCATCCCAGGAGTACCTAGAACAAGGAGAAAAAGAACCCTGAATTAGGGCCACATACAAGTCACATGTTAACATCCAAGACTACACTTTATCAATTTTGTTTCTTTCTTGGAGAATATCCAGAGCAAAACCAGAAAGCAAAGAAAATCCAAAGGCCCAGAAAACTAGCTGCAAGACTGGAAATCATAGCAAGACATCTGAATTCTCATCAATGCTTGATTTAAAGTCTAGATGAAGACACTAAAGCTAATGTTGAACTGAATTTAACTAAAACTGCAACAAAGCCCAGACTCTGCTCAACTGCAGATTGAGACTCAGCTCCCCACAGTTCTGGCCTTACAGAAGAAGGGGCGTGCACCCCTAAGGGATGAGTATTTAACTTCAGAATCTATCGTCCTCCAACATATAGTTTCCAGTAAATAATTTTTTAAGTTACTAGATAGGCAAAGAAGCAGAAAAAACTAACCCATAAAGAAAATGAATACATGGAGAGCCAGAGCCAAAATGATGAACTTTTCAGACACACTTTATGTTTTTAAAAATTTCATTGAAGTCTAGTTGATTTACAATGTTGTGTTTAACTTCTCCCGTACATCAAAGTGACTCAGTTGATTTAGTTTTTATTTCATTTTGGGGAAAATTTCCTATTTTATCTTTGAGTATTGTTTTGGATCCATTCGTTGAGTGCTCTTCTTTGGACACCAGTTATCTTTATAGTAGTTATATTTATCCACCTTCCAAGATAGCACCTTCTAATTGCTTTGTCTTTTTGTTCAACATTCATGAGATGTTTGAAACTCTCTTCACATCAGTACTTTGATTTTCAGCCAAGTCAACTACTTCTAAATTTATTAGATATGCAATGTGTGGCTTGATTTCTTTAGCAATTCAACTTCCCTTGGCATCTTATTTTCTCAACTTTGAGCTCTTGGTTTTATTAAACACATTGTCTTACAAAGTTCTTCTGTATCTTGAAAACTCTGCTGGGAATTATGTGTTCCTCAGATTATCTTTTCTTCCAGATATGGTTCTTGGCTCATTTTTGTATGCACTATTCATTTCTCTAATTTTACTGCCAACAGTATGAGTACATGGGTGGCCTGCCACTTTTCATCTAGTTCATGCCTCAAGACGGCAACTCTGTTTAGACCACCTGTTTGCTCCAAATCAGTGTGTGGGTTTTCTTGCTGACTTCCTGTCAATCTCACATCAGAGGTCTGTTCTTTTCCCCTTCTCCAAACACATTTTTCATTTCTTCTACTCTTCTGTAGGTGAATCGGGGTGGGGGTATAGTTCTGTAAGACTCAATGCAATCTACTAGAACACCTGGGCTTCATCTTTACTTCTGAGATAGTGTTAAATGTCTTACATGTTGCCCACTCTAATGGGCAAGAAATTGCCCTTGACTTCTTTATCATTTCTATAACGCATCATGGAACCCAACAACTTTTGCTTCTGAGAGGCAATTCCTAATTCCCTGTATCTTCACCCGCACCACACCCAGTTGTGTGGCCAAAAGCCCTACAGAAGAAGATACAGATTCTTTTCCTGTTTGTTTCTTTCCAGATTCAACATTACCGCAATTCTCAGGATGCTGTGCACTTATCAGTGTATTTTCAAGAAGTGAGAGAAGGTTGAATGGCTAGAACTCACACTAAAGGTACAGAAATGTCTCTACCTTCCTCTGTGAAAAGTAAGTTAACTACATAAATAAATAATGTGAGGCACCCAGAACTGCATTAGACTTTTGGTGATATTACATCCCAGATTGCCACTTTGAGTTTTATGGTATTAAATTTCCCTTCTTATTTCAATGCAGATGGAAGGGATTTTCTTTTTAAAGTTTGGTTTTTTCTACTTTATTTTTGGCTGATTTTTACTTTTTATATTCACTGTAACCAGGTATTAGGATAGAGAGACCACTTGATTTTACTCTGACCACTGTATCTAGACCCATTTTTCCACGTTTTCCCTGTGTTGTCATTTTTATATACTATAACCTGCTGGATATGTCATTTCCTCTGAGAGCCTCTGTGACATCCTATTTAGAACAGTTATGTTGTATTTTCCTCATTTATCACTTGTGGAAATCATACAATGTATCTTTTTACTTTTAAACTGTCTCACTAGAAGGTAAAATCTATAAAAACATGGACTCTGTATCATTTTTTGTTGTACCTGCAGCATCTATAATAGCACCTAGCATCAGGCATAGACTCAGTAAATATTAGCTGAATGAATGAAGGTGCTCACTGAATCCTTCCAAACAGTCTACCAAGTAGGCATTAGGCCCATTTTATAGAAGAGTAAATAGTCATCTGCCCCAAGGCCAAGTCTTCTAAGACCAAAACCAAGGTTCTTTTCATCCCTACCATGTTTGAAAATGTACTGGTATCACAAATACCTACTACATGTAGGCACTATGCTTTGCATGAGAATAACATACTGTCCTCACTGCCAAAGATCATGAATACCTAAGTATACCAATACTATTAAGAGATCCTTATAGATCTCTGCTTCCCCAAAACTTAGCACAGTGGGTTTCAAACAACAGTCAGTATTTATGGATGTTTTACAGAGTATTTTGATCATCACCTCATTTAGTTCCCAGAGGAATCCTATGAAACAGGTATTATCATCCTCATTTTAGAGATGAGGCACTGAGGATAAGAAAGGTTAAGTGAATTGCCCATGGACCTTCAACTAGAAATGGAAAATCCAGGCCTTGAACTTCCAAGACCTCTTATTCAACATCCTCTGGGCAGTTGTTACTTGTCACAAAGTATTACGTCTTCCTTATAAGAAACTTGCAAAGTAGAATGCACAAGGGAAATAAAACCAAAACTACTATAACAAAGATTTAGTTTCAAAGATGTAAATCAAACTGACAAGGACACATTCTGTAGTCTAAGAATAATCAAGACTCCACACCCCAAATAACACCCTCCTAAATCCCTATCTCCAGCATTGCATCAACACTCTTCCAATTTCACAAGCCAGCTCAAAACCACTTTGCTGCCTTCCAATCTTTTACTCTCATATCCAAGGGTCACCAAGAATTGCCATTATACAAGTATCTCCCAAATGCATTCCCTGTTTCCCATATCCTCTGCCTTGATCCAAAACCTTATACCATCTCTCACCTGGATTCCTTGAATCTCAAGTGATCACATCACTCTCCTGGCATCCACTGGCTACAGAATAAAATATAAATTCTTTAGTAAGAGATGGATTGAAAACATACCTAATCCATGCCAGTACTAGACACCAAGTCTGGGGAGTACCCAGTCTGTTAAGGACAACAAGGGTGTGTGTCCTAAAGGAGGTCAAGGTGTGGAGCTGCGGGAGGCAAGAACCAAGCTGTTCTCATTTCAGACACCATGGTGTCCAGCCCATTGACTTGCCCCTATCCCACCATTATGCACTTGGCTATCTTTTTCCTTCATCAGTTACCTCTGTGACTCAAAGCATCCTTGGCCTTTAGTCCTACAGGGTAGGGGCTAGGGGCTCCAAGTGTGTCTCCTGCATGGTGCCTTCCCTGATGAAACAAGGCAAAGGCCCCTGGTCCCTCCTCTGGGTTTCTGGCATACTTGTTCACATCTCTGTTGGGCACCTATCAGAGCATATAGTGTCCTGTCTCCTCTGACCAGACCAGGTACTTTTGTGGCCAGCACCAAGAGTGGCTGTTAGTGGACCAACTCCAAGTCCAGCACACAGTAATTCAGCCCTGTAGGAGGAGTGGATCAGTGTGAGCACTGAGTCTCATCAGTGAAGAGGCCCCTCCCAAGGGGTGGTCTCCATCTAAGAATTACTGCCACTACTGAGGGGCCACATGCTTAAGTAATTGGTTTAATCTGAAAATTCTGTTGATGGTTTCATAATTTGGGCATGTTTTCAACACAGCATCTCTAGTTGTCATGCCTAATTAAAGTAAGGAGAAATAAAGTGAATTATCATCAATAAAATTAGGATGCAAGAATCAAGAGTAAAGTCTGACTTTGTACTTAGGAGTAAAAACTACCATCAAACAATATATGTCAAGAACCTTTAAACTTCAAAATTTCGATCCTCAATTTCGCTCTTAGAACTAGATTAAAGAGAAATCACTACCACATTCCAGGAGTTGTGAACAGGATGCATATGCAGCACTGAACTGCGCAAAACTGAAACGAACCACGTGGAAACAATTAAATACCCAACAATACTGCCACAAGCAAAGTCAAAATACAAACAGGCCCAGAAAATAAGTCATAATAATGTTAATCATATAAAAGTAATCGTTAACAATCTAATATATAAAAAGTTCCTAAAAATCAAAAGGCACAAGAACTTAAGGAAAAATGGGTAAAGGTTATGAATAGACAATAGGGAGGCCAAAAAGGTTTCTGTAAAGTCTTAACAGAAAAACCTGAACAAACTTTTGGCCCACCCAACAGAAGTAATTCCACAACACAGAGGAAGATATTCATAAGAAAAAAATCAGGTAAAATTATACCAAGATGCCCTTTTTCACCTTGAATTGACAGAACTACAAAAGCATGAAGCTCACCCTGCTGGCAAGGCTATGGGAAAATAGGCACTTAAAGGTTGCCAGTAGGAATTAAAGGTCATATATTGCCAGCAGGAATTAAAGTCCAATGGGAGAAAACTGGGTGCTATCAGTTAAAACCACGCTTACATAAACCCTTCTGCTTAACTACGCCGCTTCAGGAAACGCATCCTAGAGAAACACTTGCTCACTGAAAGTCCATCAACAAGTAAAATGGACATGGGACTACGGTAACTTTTTTAAAAACCTAGTTCTCAATGTTCTGAAAAGATACAGTACTAGATAATAGTACAGTTAAAAAGGCAGGACACAGAATGTTTCTTGAGTGCTTTCTTATGATTAAAAAAAAAGGAAAGTAACATGTACTATTTGCTTTGACATGCATAAAGAAATTACATAAGCACACATAGGAAACTAACAACAGTGATGAACTGAGTAGATCTGAACAGTAGGAATTATTTCATTATATTTATACATACATGCATATGTACATACTTTCATGTTTTTGAGTCTTAAAAATGTGTTATCTATTGAATATTTAAATTTAAAACAGAAGAAAATCACTTGGAAGAATTTTTAATACATAGGGAAACCCTCAATACCAACAAATTTTTATGAAAAGTGAATATATTCCATGACCCCAATTAACAGCAACAAAAAAATACACACAATACCTACTTACACGTATACGTCCAGATATGTAAAAAAAATAACTAAACTTAATACACTAAAATATTAGCTTCTTGGTTTGGGGAATATTGTGGATTTTGGTTTTCTTGTTCTATTTTTCTGTGTTTTCCTAACTAACACACATTACTTTTATCACCAAGAAAAACAATAAAAGAAAATGTGCCTTTACCTTAAAATCTGCTCCTGACAAGCAGCAATTCTCTTCATAAATTTGTAAAATATCTTATCTCCACTTTTAATTATAGTCTTCTCATATTTTTCATCACCATCACGAGACAGACTAAAAAGAGAAGCAGAAAACACTTTTGCGTGTCTACATTCAGAGAATTACTGTGTTTAGAACAGGACACAGGGAATTCCCGATGGTCCACTAGTTAGGACTCCACATGCTCACTGCTGAGGGCCCAGCTTGAATCCCTGGCTGGAGAACTAAAATCCCACAAGCTGCTCTGGGTGGCCTAAATAAATAAACAAGTTTTTAGAAAAGAAAAGAGAGTACACAACTTTTAAAAACTTTACCACAGTAAAATATACATACATAACTTAAAAATCATAAATTTAATACTTTATAATGAATAACAGTAACCCCCTGCCCAACTTTCTCCCAAGCCCTGCTTCTTAGCCATTTTCAACACTGGATAATTATTTGCAATGTAAAAAGTCACTATGGGGCTTCCCTGGTAGTCCCGTGGTTAGGAATGCGCCCTGCAGTGCAGGGGATGCTGGTTCAACCCATGGTCCAGGAAGACTCCCCCATATCTCAGGACCACTAAGCCCATGCACCACAACTACGGAGCCCAGGCTCTCGTGTCCCTGCTCTGCAATAAGAGAAGCCGCTGCAATGAGAAGCCCGCACATTGCAAGAAGAGTAGCCCCCACTCGTTGCAACTAGAGAAAGCCTGTGTACAGCCACAAAGACTCAGGGTAGCCAAAAATAAAACAAATAAATAAACAAAATAAAACGTCATATACCCACTGGCTCTTGCCATGTCTTTCTCCATTATGGAGTATTTTCAAACACCAACACGTCTTCGTGCACTCCAACACTATCTTGAAAATGCTTATAAATGAAACCATTCTGGTCATTTTCGTGAGAATCCTTATAAATAAAACCAAGTGTTTTCAAGCTAACTCAAGGGTGGCTCATAAGATTTCCTCGTCTCTGTCTCCCTTTCTAGCCCAAGAGGAGTGAAGCAGACAGGTCCTACACACCTACGTGTGTCGGACATGAAAAAGTTCTGCCTGAAAAAGTATCCCCAGTTTTGAGGAGAAAACCAAAGAGTACCCACTCTGGCAGCCTCCTGATTAAACCACCTCTCAAACTCAACAGCACACACGCTCACCTATGGGAAAGCAGCTGTTCCATATCAACTCCTTCTCTCTGCTGATACTCCCTCAGAAGGCTCTGAGCATGGTCCAGACTGACAAAGTCCGTGTAGTCGTCCTCATCTACGACACAGATGTAATAGGGCAGGAACTGCGGCACCGCAGGAGGCAAGGCCAGCCCTTCCCCGGGAGGCGCAGGAGGAGCAACACCTGGGACAGTATCCTGCAGGCGGAGGTCCTGGAGCTGGGAGGTCCAGTCTCTGTCCTTGGCATTGCTCGAATCATTTCCAAAATCCGCGACAGGCTGTGGTGGAGACGCTTCCTCACTGTCACTTCCCCAGTCATCTGCACCTTCACACCAATCCTCAGCTGTGAGGCCATTTTCCTGTTTCTGGGAAAATACCCAGTGAATGAGGTATTCAAGCACACTGTTTCCTTGGCTTCCTGAGCCACCTAATCCTTCACCTTTCCGAAGGAACCTTACTTAACACCTCCCCTCTCACTCCGGCACCTCATGGTTTACTCAAAAGCATGTTGGAGGTGACATATGTTGTGCTTCCTTTTCAGGGGCACTGTGGCAGATATACTATGGTGGTTTCTTCAACACCTCTTTCAGCTGTGCTTCATGAACTGCAAAAGCTGGTAAGAACGAACTACATTTCCCAGACTCCTAAGCAGTTAGGGTTCTAGATATGGTCAGGGGGTCTGCTCATAAGGAACATTAGAGAGACAGACTTGACGAAGTGAAGTGGAAAGAGTGACCAAAAGGCAGTCTGTGTGTAGATGGAGACAGAGCAAGGCTCTGGAGTCAACAGTTCTGACAAGGGCAACTTTCGTTCACCAGAATACATCTGGGCTTCCCGCCTGCATGAGAAGTGGCATGGCAGCTCCCTGACAGGCCAGTTCTGAGCTGTAGTTCTGCAGGTCACTCCTGGAGTCATTTCCTCCAGCCTATCTACTAAAATAAGGAAAAACTTAACTTTAAATCAGTCTCAGCTATAAAAAGTCAAAACGCTTTTCTATCATCTACAATTGAACCCCAAGAAATACAGGCAAACGCCACCTTTTTATTCCCAGTATTGCTAGTACAATGCTTCGCACACATTAAGAACTCAGTGAACATATAAAGCAACATTTACTGGCAAAGAAAAGCTGGATTTTATTCTGCAGTCCTATCTTTGCAGGCAGTCCATGGGGTCGCAAAGAGACACGATTTAGCGACTAAACAACAACAATATGATAGTCACAACCGCGTTACCTGAGCGTCCTGAGTCTCTTTCTCTCTCATCTGCAGGCACTGGGAGCGGAACACCTTCCAACTTCATAGTAAAGAAAAACTGCGGTGAGGACTCCATCGCCAACTACCAGAGGGCTGGCCAGTCCCCTCCCGGAGACCTGGAGCAGCCGCCGCTCCCGCCCACTCGGCATAAATCCCGTCGGCAGCTCAGCCTCCCCGCCTACCTGCGCGCCCCGCCGCTACCGCACTCAGGCCGAGGGCAAGCGAACACGTGCAGGAGCCGATGAAAAGGAGAGCCTTCCAGCGGGCAGTACACCTGCACGACGAGGGCAAGCGGCTGCCGGCACAGCTCACACACCGGCCTCGGAGCTGCCACGGCGGGCAGGGCGTCCTGAAGACAAGGAAAGCGCTCAGACCCTGACTTTGTCCAGGGACCTCGCCCACTCCCTCACCCCGTAGCCCAACACCAGCTCCAGCCGACCCCGGCGCCCGCGCCCCACCTCACCGGAACGCCGCCCAGCTTGCTTGCGGTCCAGGCGCTCGGCCCAGCGGGACGGCCGGGCACTGCAGCATCTCGAAGCCCGAGCAGCACTGGCTTCCGAACGGCCGCCATGACGACCGGGAGAACACGTGAAGAGGCGGGCTACGGCAGCCGAGAAGGTGCGCGCCTGTGCGCATGCGCACCGCTGACGCCTGTGGGACAGCCCCGCCCCTCCTAGACCTTTTGGGAGATGTAATTTGGAGTTCTAAGTTCAATATCGTGGATCCCAGATGGTTTTTTTTCCCCTGATAATGCGCCGCGGAACGAAGTAGGTACCATCTACTGTGAGGTATCTTCCCGAGAAGTTTTATCTAAAATCAGGGGGACTTCCCTGGCGGTCTGGTGGTCCCGAGCTTCAAATGTAGTGGGCGGGGTTCGATCCCTGGTAGATTCCACTTGCGCAAGGGGCGGCCCCCCAAAAAAATTTGGGGGGGGGAAATAGCACTCTCCTAAACAACCCCCCACCCCACCCCACCTCCGAAAAAAGGGGGGCGGGGGAGAAAAGAGAGAGTCCTAAATTTTTAGAGAAAAAATGTATAAAGTATTAGTCGTTCAGTTGTGTCTCTTTGCGACCCATGAACTGTAGCCCACCAGGCTCCTCTGTCCATGGAATTTTCCAGGCAAGAATATTGCAGTGGGTTACCATTTCCTTCTCCAGGGCATCTTCCTGACCCAGGGATCGAAACCCGGTCTCCTGCATTGCAGGCAGTTTCTTTATCATCTGAACCGCCAGGGAAGCCCACATTTTTGAGACACATTGAAATGCCTTTATTGTAGATGAAATGATATATCTGGAGTTTGGTACGTGATGGCAGGGGTCGTAGATGAAATAAAATGGGCCCTGGGTTGATAATTGTTCGAGTTTGGCGTGAGGCACAGGGTGGTCTGTTATGCTATTTGACTTTTATATGGTCGAGCTTTTCCGTAATAAAAATTTTAAAACACCTGTGGCACACGCAGGGGAATTTAAAAAACATAGTGCTAAGTGAAAGAAGCTAGGTACAAAAGGCCACATTCTAGAAAAGGTAGGCTTTGTAGTCAAATCGATGCTTGCCAGTTTGGGTTTAGGGGGCAGAGATTGACCACAAAAGGGTGCCAGAACTTGGGGTGATGAAAATGCTATAGATCTCACTTGTGCTGGCTACATGACTGGACAGAATTGTCAGAACTGTACACCAAAGGAAGATGAACTTTTACTATATGTAAATTACACCTCAATAAATTGGACTTAACAAAAGCATGTTGCAGAAGTACTTTTTCAGGCTTTGTACCATGGTATGTAAAAAAATAAAAATAGACACAGGTGCCTCCTTATGTTTGACTCTGGCCCCAGCGAAGACTTGGAGGTGAAACCTGTTTACTCCTAGTTTATTACTGCCAATCTGATGGCTTTACAGATGCTGTGAAGTCCAATCTTGCTGTTCTCGTCATGTCTAGCCAAAATGGCTGGATGACTTGGTAGATACTTGTTATTTTAGCTAAATGTTTCCCAGGATACATTTCTAAATTACTGCAATAAGAAACAAACTTCAAAATTCTTCTTGGGGATTTCTCTGGTGGTCCAGTGGTTAAGACTCCATGCTTCCACTGCAGGAGGCACAGGTTCAATCCCTGGTCAGAGAACTAAGATTCCCAAAAAAGACTGCCCCCCCAAAAAAAAATTTTTTTTAAGCCCTATTCTTGCTAACATAGCAAGATCTCCTCCAGCAAAAGGCCACATTCTGGAAAAGGTAAACTTTTTGTAATCAAATTGATGGTTGCCAGTTACTGTGCTCTCTCCAATGTCATCTGATTATATCATAACACTACCTATCACAGCCTCTCCATCAACGTGTGATCACAGCATGAAGGCTTATTACTTAAGAGGAATTTTCAATATGTGAATTACTACTGCATTCCAGAATTCCAGAAGCAATTTAAAAGCAATTTTGACACTGGCATTATTGTGAAGTCCTTGGGACGAGTGCTTGCATGTGTGAGACTTGGAAGTGTCTAACTTAATTCATGATTTTGTAGAGTTTGGGCCTCCTGACAAACTCACAGAAATCATCAAATGGTGATACATTTGATATTTGAGGAAATACAGAATGAAGATGTTGAACACTGCTTCAGTCTCACCCAAAGAGCTGTTTGTGATGGTTAATTTTACATGTCAACTTAACTGGGCTAAAGAATGACCAGATAGCTAGTAAAAACATATTTTCTCTGATTGTCTATGAGGGTGCTTCAGAAGAGAATAGCACTTGAATTGGTAGACTGAATAAAGATCTGCCCTCTATAATGTGAGTGGGCATTCTCCAATCTACTGAGAGCTCAAAGAGAACAAAAAGATGGAGAAAAGATGAATTTTCTCTCTTTGAGCCAGGACAACTGTCTTCTTCTGCCCTTGCACATCAGAGCTCCTGGCTCTCAAGCCTTCAGACTCTGGACCTTAACATCAGTGGCCTCTTAGTTTTCATGCCTTCAGGGTCAAACTGAATTATGCCCCTGGCTTTCCTGAGTCTCAGCTTGTAGACAGCATATTGGGGGATTTCTCAGCCTCCATAATCGTGTAAGCCTCCTCCCATAGGAAATCTCATTCACCTCTGTAGAGATACACAGACATATATCCTATTGGTTCTGCTCCTCTGGAGAACTCATATACTATTCAAGACTCGCAACAACTGGCAGCTACACAGTAAGTGGAAGCTGTAAGTGATGACAGTGGCAGTGATGAGCAGAACAAGGTAGGGCCAAGGGACATGTGGCCAATTGTTTTCCAGGTCCTCTTCCTCCTGACGTGAGACTTGGCAGCTGGCCCAGAACTCAGGGGTCTCACTGCTACAAGATCCTTTGTGTGAAACCAAGTCAGCCTGAGACAGTCTGCTGCCAGAACTTTCCTCTAAGTTTTTTGTGTGTGCTTGCTCTTTTGTAAAGAGGAAGTGCCTCTGCTGGGAATATAGCCCACTTTTCATCAGCTGTATTAAGGTGGGTCAGCAGGGGTTTCAACAGAGCTTGAGTGTTGAAGAGCCTCTATCAGTTCTGCAAAAGTGGGGAGAGAAGTGGACATTCACTTTGGGAATAAAAAAAGAATCTCACTTCACCAACAGGAGGATGAGAAGTGCTGACAATTTCTGTTACTTATTTTAGGTGGATATTTGCACCTATATGGTCATTCTCTACAATCAGGGTATTCCTTCCTTTCATGGGTACAGTTTCTCTTCTCTTTATAAGAACAAAAAAATACAAGTCCTGACTTTTTCCTGTTTTGAGGAAGGAACATGAGCAAGCCAGAGGACAACTCAAATGCAGGCAGCCCAGAAGATGCGGTGAAGGCCACCCTGATGACAGGGTCGAGGGCAGCAGGGCCTTATGAGGGGCAGTAGTTTTCCTGGTTCAGATCATTCTCTGTCATGGTCTAGGGTGTAGGTCTGGAAAGCTCAGCCTCTAGCATGCCCATTGGTTCTGTTCATCATTGTTTTTTTAAATCTTATTTAATTTTTGGCTTATTTACTTACTTATTTTTGGCTTATTTATTTATATCCCTTGTGGCTTAGCTGGTGAAGAATCTGCCTGCAATGCAGGCACCTGGGTTCAATCTCTGGGTTGGAAAGATGCCCCGGAGAAGGGAAAGGTTACCCACTCCAGTATTCTGGCTTGGAGAATTCCATGGACTGTATAGTCCATGGGTTGCAGAGAGTCGGACATGACTGAGCAACTTGCACTTCACTTCATTTTTGGCTCTGGTGGATCTTCGTGGCCACTCCAGGTCTTTCTCTAGTTGCAGTGAGCTGAGGCTACTCTTTAGTGATGCACGGGCTTCTTATTGCAGTTTCTGCTGTTGTGGGGCTCAGGCTCAGTAGTTGTGGCTCCTGGGCTCTAGAGTTTAGCTCAGTAAGAGTTTAGCTCATGCCCATGTGGTATATGGGCTTAGTTGCCCCGTGGCATGTGGAATCTTCCTGGACCAGGGATTGAACCCATGTCCCCTGCATTGACAGGCAGATTTTTAACCACTGGACGACATGGAGAGTCCCATCAATTCTTTATTTTTTTTTTTTAATATGGAACGCTTCACGAATTTGCGTGTCATCCTTGCGCAGGGGCCATGCTAATCTTCTCTGTATCGTTCCAATTTTAGTATATGTGCTGCCGAAGCGAGCACCCATCAATTCTTTAAATGAAATTCCTTTTCAGCTAAGTTGGCCAGAAGTATTAATATATTGAATAGAAGTACCTTAAATAGAAAATAAAAAAGCAGTTTGTTCAAAATTCCTTTTTTTTCAATGTCTACCTTATAAAAGGAAAGAATTACCTGGGCACCTGGCCAGGAGTTAGCAGTCACTCTTGCTCTGGGCCAGGAATCCACCCAAAGAGACAAAATCTCACTGTGGTTTTAAAAACCGTTCATCAAACAGAAGGATACAGTCCCTCCAAAGCCACAAAGGTGAGCAGTGTAAGAAGACGGAGAAGAGATCCGGCTGCAGAGGCCAAGCTGCCCTTGAGACATGGACAGTGCCCTGCTCCACCCACTCTCTCCTCAAGGGGCCATCTTCCAGTGTGGATCTGCTCACCAATTACAGTCAAGCCTCAGTCAAGGCAACCACTCTTCCTACTGGGCACCTTGACTTCTGCAGAAAGCCCATCTCACAACAAAGAGGCTAAGCCCATGACCTCCTTTGTGACATATTTATTTTTCTTCCTGGTACACGAACAATAAACATAGATCAGAAAAATCAGTTGCACTGAAACACTTCAGCCAATTGTAGAACAGAGAGGGTGTGGACACTGAAAGGGCAGGGGTGGCAACTCCAGACTAGCTTCCCCCAAAGGGCTCGTGGTCCAAGCCCAAAACCAGAGGGTGCTCTGGGCAGGACCATGCAGTGCAGACTCTGGGCAGGCAGACAAGAAGGACCAGTCACAACAGGGGCTACTGCTGGGCACGAGTTTATTAGCTTCTGGCCTCGCGCTCCTGCTTGATGAAGTTGATCAGCCCATTGGTGGAAGAATCGTGAGAAGTCACTGGGCTGCTGCCGTCAAGCTCAGGTTCAATTTTCTTAGCCAGCTGCTTTCCCAGCTCCACTCTGCCAGGGAGAGGAGAAATAAGGGTATGAGGAGGCTTCCAGCATTACTAGTGAAATCCACAAGCCAACTCACCTCGGGTAGGCATTCCCTACCCTCCCCTCGAGCCAGCAACTCACCCCCACTGGTCAAAGCTGTTGATGTCCCAGATAACGCCCTGAATGAAGATCTTGTGCTCATACATGGCTGTGGAGGGGGTACATGTGGAGGGAAGCACGTTAGGGTTCCCCTAGCCCACTCAGACCTACCCCAAGCTGAGACCTTCCCCGCTTACTCACCAATCAAGGCTCCAAGAATGAATGGCGTGAGTTTGGTGAACACTATAGAATTGGTCGGGCGATTTCCTTCAAAGACCTTCAGAAAACACCCAGGAATGTCCGCCAGTTAGTCGTGGTCCCCAGCTCTTCAGAAGGGAAGCACCCCCTGCCCAAGGCTGGGGTGGGCAAGTCCGTGAGGACAGCCCCCCCTACTGTGCAGGACAGCACAGTGCTCCCCGAGCCCCCGTCCACGGCCACACAACTTCATCCTTCCGGCTCCAGGATGCCACCCCAAAGCCCAGTCCAAGAGAAGCACTGACCTTGTGGGGCAACAGCTTCTCAAAGTCCTCTGGACTCCTTCCAGCAGCCTGTAGCTCCTTCCGGGCCTCCTCTGTCGACTTCCCCCTCATCAGGGCCTCAGTCTGGGCCAAGAAGTTGGCCAGGAGGATCTGATGAGAGAGACATCAAGTACCATTGTGAAGCACTGTATGAGCTTCAGGCAGACAGATGAGACTGCCTGGCACTGCCCAATTGGGGTGAGTCTCAACAGTTGGGGTCAGCCTGATTGCCTCCAACTCTAGAGCTTATTTGGAACAAGTGGGGACAACAGAGCACATCCAAGGACACCAGAAACTAGGTAACAACAATAAGTACCCTTCAAGGACTATGTACTACTTGCTGAGCAGCCATTTAAAAACTTTTCCAATGTTTATCTTTTAAGACTGTGAGGGGCAGAGGCATCATCTCTCTTTTCTAGCTGAGCCTCAGTTTCTTCAAGTCAACAGCACTGAATCCAAGACAGAGGAACAGACGGGAAGAATCAGAATTCAAACCCAGGACACTGAGTCCAAAGCTTGTGCCCACAGTAACCTGTACTACTCTGCACACTGGAGATAAGGCAGGAGCAGTCCCCTTCAAGGATTCTTGTCACCTCCGGAGTGGGGTGGTTTTCCCCTTGCTGCTGTGGCAGACAAGATCTTGAATCCCTGATCTTTGCCCCCTGCTGTTAATGCCTGTGTGCACAGCATGGCAAAAGGGATTTGGTAGAGGGATTTGGAGCTAAGGTTACAGACCTTAAGATAAGGAGATTATCTGGGTGGACCCAATGTAATCACATGGCCCTTTAATTTTTTTAAAATAGAGACATGCAACTGAAGAAGAGGCAGGACAAAATTGAAGCATCAGATGGACTTAGCCCACCCCTGCAGGTTCTGAGACCAAGAGCCAAAAGGGTTTCTAGAAGTTGAGCACAGCTCCCAGCTATCAGCAAAGAAACTGGACCTTGGTCCTACAACATAGGGAAATGGTAAAACTCAACATTCCAAAAACAAAGATCATGGCGTCTGGTCCCACCACTTCATGGCAAACAGATGGGGAAACCAAGGAAACAGTGAGAGATTTTATTTTTGGGGGCTCCAAAATCACTGCAGATGGTGACTGTAGCCATGAAATTAAAAGATGCTCGCTCCTTGGAAGAAAAGCTATGACCAACCTAGAGAATATATTAAAAAGCATAGACCTTTGTTGACAAAGGCCCATCTAGTCAAAGCTATGGTTTTTCCAGTAGTCATGTATGGATGTGAGAGTTGGACCATAAAGAAAGCTGAGCACTGAAGAACTGATGATTTTGAACTGTGGTGTTAGAGAAAACTCTTGAGAGTCCCTTGGACTGCAAGGAGATCAAACCAGTCAATCTTAAAGGAAATAAGTCCTGAATATTCATTGGAAGGACTGATGCTGAAGCTGAAACTCCTATACTTTGGTGACCTGATGCAAAGAACTGACTTCTTGGAAAAGACCCTGATGCTGGGAAAGACTGAATGCAGGAGAAGGAGATGACAGAGGATGAGATGGTTGGATGGCATCACTGACTTGATGAGTTTGAGCAAGCTCTGGGAGTTGGTGATGGACAGGGAAGCCTAGCGTGCTATAGTCCATGGAGTCACAAAGAATAGGACACAACTGAGCAAACGAACTGATAGGGAAATAGATTCTACCAACAATCTGAATGAATGAGGAAAAGGCTGCCCCCCAGAACCTCCAAAAAGGAACACAACCCTGCGGATACCCTGACTTCAGCCTGAGACCCTCAGCAGAGACCCAGCAAGCATGATGGACTGCGGCCCAAAGAAACCCAAGACAATAAATGAGTGTTGTTTTTAAGCCACTAAGCTTGTGGTGACAGGAACAGAAAACTAGTCAGTGCTGACTAATTCATCAGTCTTAAGAGGTCTGGGTGTGATGTGAATCTAAGACAGCTGAAGAGGGTCAGGAAGAGTGTTTTTACCTTGTGATGCAAACCATTCCTTATGGGGTGCTGGCTCTGGACCGGGATAAGGAAGTCGCAGGGTATCATCTTGGTACCTGTGAAGGGCACGGCAGTCACTCAGGTACCTACCCCCACCATGGGAGCCACCCACACGGTCTACAAGGGAACCCTCATCTGATGGAGGGGGCTCTGCCGGCAGGCCCTCCCCATCCCTAGTAGCACTCCTGCCCTGGCCAGGTGGGCCCTACCTTGGTGGATGAGCTGGTAGAAGGCGTGCTGGCCATTGGTCCCTGGCTCCCCCCACACAATGGGGCCTGTCTGGTAGTTCACACGGGCGCCGGACTTGGTGATGTACTTCCCATTGGACTCCATGTCACCCTGGAACAGGGCCAGAAACCCAGCCCTCGATCTGCAAGTCTTGCTCTTCACGCACCATCCCCAAAACCTGCCTGGGACGCACCAGACATGCCTGCCCTGCCCCGTGAGATCCTGTTGTGTCCTCACCTGGGAGGGGAGAGGTCACAAGCTTTTTGCCTTTGACCCATGACCAGGAGAAGGTAGGAATGGAGGTCCAGGGAGGACCCATCACTAGGGGAAGGCAGGTATGGCAGTACAGGGAGGACCTTCCTAAGAGCAGACACTGGTCACAAAATCTTTAAGTGATTTCTTAAGGCAGGCTGGGGTCCAGGCTGTACTGCATTTGACAGTCATCACCTCAACCAGACTCTGGTCTTGGGGCTGGCCTCAGCCCCTCCTCCAGTCACAGAATCCACTGCTTCAAGGGGGCTATGGAGATTCCAGGGGCAGAGGGCTGTGAGAAGCCCAAAGAGGCACCACAGCCTGGGTGTAACCTTGCTTTTCTGGAGGGAGGCAAAGGCAGTGCAAACTATGGGGGTCGCAGGCCGTGGCCCCAGTCTTAACAGGTGATGTCCAAGAAAGAAATGACCCGGTTGAGGCACATGCCCTGAGCCAGGCCAGAGCCTGACCGGCCACGACGCCATGGCAGCCAGTCACGCCCCTCCCGTGGTAGCCCAACCTGACTGACATGGATCCTGGTTAGAGATTCACCAGGAGAGGGGGAGCACAGGTGGGCCTTGGACATGCCCGAGGCTAGCGAGGGAAAGGCCCTAGGAGGAGAGGTAACCTGGGCTCAGGGGCCCTGACCCACGGCCCGGCCCGGCAGCGGGTACCTGCTGGAAGTAGGCAGCAAAGCGGTGCAGGTACTGGTCATAGGGCAGCATGGCGTGCGTCTCACACCCAAAGCAGTTGATGTACCATATGCCCAGCAGAGCCAGCAGCACGGGGGCGTTCTTCTCCAGGGGCGTCGTGCGGAAGTGCTGGTCCTGCAAGGAGAGCAGGGTGGAGGGGGCTGAGCAGCTGCCGAGGGGGAGGGAGCCGCACCAACCTACGCGCCGCTGGCCGGCGCCTGCCGCGGAACTCGGGCCTCAGCACTTACCATCCAGTGAGCCCCCGACAGCAGCTGCTCGAAGTTGTCAAACCCTGCGACACAAAAGCAGCGTCAACAGAAATGATCGTGCCCTGTGCCTCCAGGCCATGGACACAGCTGCTTCTAGAACCAGGGGAAGGCTGGAGGGGAAGCCAGAAGCAACAAGTGGGAGGACGAGGGCCTGTGGAAAGCCTCTCTAATCAGAGTCAGTCCTGAGCTCAAAGGCAGTTGTAACTCCACCTGGCATGGGGAATGAGCCGGACCACAGGGGCAGGGAGAAAGGCCAACCTGCCAATCCCAAGCGTCACTCGGCCTTTCCCATCTGACCTGGGAGAAAGGCTCCCATCAAGGGCAGAGAGGCCAGCAGCCTGTGGGAACAGAAGGGCATCTGGGGACATGAGCCCCCACCCCTACCTCAGACTGCAGCAGCGTCTCCCGGGACAGAGACACAGAACACACACACTCACCCACGTGCAGGGCAATGGAGAGTCCGATGGCTGACCACAGCGAGTAGCGGCCTCCTACCCACTAGAAGAGACAGGAAAAGGCGCTGAAGAAGGGTTGGCACACCCCGCCCCCCCTCCCTCCTGCCAAGAAACTTGTCCCCGGGAGCCATGCTCTTGTACAGGTGCAGCCCACCTCTGCAGAGGGCCTGGCCCAACCCACCTCTGAGAAGCAACAGCAAGCCAGGCGCTGGCAGCTGTTGGGCTGACCAACAGTACTAACTGCACATGGACTGACCAGAGCCACAGACTCGACCGGAGACCTTACTGTGGCTGGTCCGGCCTCCCCAGACACCGACAGACCCGAGCCTCCTACCTGCACAGGTCCAGACTCACCAGACACTGACAGACCCGGGCCTCATACCTGCACTGGTCCGGCCTTCCCAGACACCAACAGACCCGAGCCTCATACCTGAGCAAGGTTTAGCCTCCTCAGACACCGACAGATCTGGGCTTCATACCTGCACCAGGTCCGGCCAGCCTCCCCAGACACCGACAGAGCTGGGGGCCCTCATACCTGCACAGGTCCGGCCTTACCAGACACCAACAGACCCGGGCCTCATACCTGCACAGGTCTGGCCTCACCAGACACCGACAGACCTGGGCCTCATACCTGAACCAGCTCCAGCCTCCTCAAACACTGACAGACCCGAGCCTCATACCTGAGCAAGGTTTGGCCTCCCCAGACACCGACAGACCCCGGCCTCATACCTGCACAGGCCCAGCCTCCCCAGACACCGACAGACCCGGGCCTCATACCTGCACAGGTCCGGCCTCCCCAGACACCGACAGACCCAGACCTCATACCTGCACAGGTCCGGCCTCCCCAGACACCGACAGACCCAGACCTCATACCTGCACAGGTCCGGCCTCCCCAGACACCGACAGACCCGGGCCTCATACCTGCACAGGTCCGGCCTCCCCAGACACCGACAGACCCGGGCCTCATACCTGAGCAAGGTTTAGCCTCCTCAGACACTGACAGATCTGGGCTTCATACCTGCACCAGGTCCGGCCGGCCTCCCCAGACACCAACAGACCCGGGCCTCATACCTGTACAGGTCCGGCCTCACCAGACACCGACAGACCCGGGCCTCATACCTGAGCAAGGTTTGGCCTCCTCAGACACTGACAGATCTGGGCTTCATTCCTGCACCAGGTCCGGCCGGCCTCCCCAGACACCAACAGACCCGGGCCTCACACCTGCACAGGTCTAGCCTCCTCAGATACCAACAGACCCAGACCTCATACCTGCATCAGGTCTGGCCTCCCCAGACACCAACAGACCCGGGCCTCATACCTGCACAGGTCTGGCCTCACCAGACAAACAGATCCAGGCCTCCGTACCTGCACAGGTCCGGCCTCACCAGACACTGACAGACCCAGGGCCTCATAGCTGAGCCAGGTCCAGCCCTCCTCAGACACCAACAGATCCAGTGCCTAGCCCACCTCCTTGGACACTGACAAATCAGAATCCCATACCTGTGTCTGGTCATGCCTCCTAGGACATCAACAGAGCCAGTGACTCATACCTGTGTCCAGCCTCTGTCAACACCAACAGACCCAGCACCTTCTACCTGTGCCCATGCTACCCTGAGCAACCAACGACCTACCTGACTGTGGCCACTGCTCCTCAGACCCAGTGCCTCATACCTGGGTCTGGCCTTGCCTCTTCTGACAACGAGAGACCCAGTGCCTTGTACCTGAGCCCATCCCCGACTCCTCTGTACTGACAGACACAGGTCCTCCTACCTGTGCCAGCCCTGCTTCCTGGGACACTGACAGGCCCAGCAGCTCATACCTGGACTTGACTGATCTTCAGCCTCAGCCCAAGACACACCAAGACCTACCATTCACACTGTGCCCTCCCACGGCACACTGCAGATTCCACTTTGTACCATCGGAATCCTCAGCGCTCCAATCACATCCTCCTAACAACTATTTATGGAGTACCCACCAAGTTCCTAGCATAGGCAATGCCAACAATCCATGGGGGTGAAAGATATAAATGAAACAATCATGCCAATAAATGTGAAAATGAGATAAAGTGCTTAGAAGACAGGAATACAATACTGAAACCAATAATAAAAGGACTCTGAAGGTGCTTCAGCCCGGATGTGAAGAATGGGCAAGTATTACTCAGGGAAGCACAGAGGGAGGAGGATTCCAGGAGCCACAAGAGCATATGCAGGGCTTGTGTAGCAAGAACAGCCCTTCTCAACAGTGAGAGAATTAAGCCCCACAGAAAATGCTTTGAATGACTTAGTTTCTCCATACTCCCAAGGTTGGTCGAAGGCTAGCATCCTTCCAGATGCAAGAGAGAGATGCTACTTCATTATATCCAATGGCTGCCTTGGGGCATTAGGATTTAATTCTCTCCTGAAAGCCCACTGAGAAAGGCTGGGCAGGAAAACAGCACAAGTTTGAAGATGAAGGAAGGAGTGTTAAACTGGTGGGCAGAAATTGAGAGGCAAGGCTGGAGAACCAAGAAGTCTGTGGGTGAGGTGGGAATGGAAGCAGGAAACCACACAGGAGCCCCAGAGGTCGTCCAGAGAATGATGTCACCCTGGATGGGGGTGGCGGGGATGCACACACTGACTCAGGATGTTCAGTTAAACAGGAGGAATTGGAAGGATGAGAGGATCAAGAGAGGATCAGACGTTTCTGGCTTGGGTAATAAAGATGAATTTGAAGGTGTTCTTTACTTAGAAAGGGTCTGGGGTTTGAGGGAACCTGACCTGACAGTCACAGTCCCACAGACCACACTATGCCTGACAGAGGCTCTCAGATCTCACCCAACAGACTCAAACCCAGGACTGAGTAGATGGCCAGGGCGCAGACTGACAGATTCCACACTGCTGACCTTGGCTGGGGGCAGGGTCTCAGACTTGACTTTTGTTTGGGGAAGAGCCCAGCAAAGCCAGTATCTGATTTGAGCCTCTGAAACCTCAAGCTGCAGACACAGATCGCTATACCTCACCTTTTCCTGCAGTGAGTTCAGAACACACCTTAAAGATGTAGCACCTGAGTCAGTTCTAAGTTCTGAGCCTCACTAGCCTCAGACCTCACCTTCTCCAACCAGGTATAATGCAATCTCTTTCCACACATGGTTAGTTCAGACCCTGCCAACCAGACCCCAATGTGACAGACTACACCCCAGACTGGTTACAGATCCCCTGGCCTCCGCAACACTGCCCATCACACCAGACCAGGGTGCTGGGGACAGGTGGCTGACATGGCTCAGCGTATTCTACCTCTCCTACCTGAACCCAAGGGCTCCACAGACCTCCCCAGGCAGACCTAGGTATACACACCTACGATCACTCTGGCTTTCCCTCAGTGACAGTCCACGCTACCCACTTAAGTGTTCTGATCGACCCTACCATTGAGGGTCCCACCTGTGTCTGAACCACCTTCTCAGGCCTTACCAATCACACCAATTATGTATTTCTTGGCTAGATCTTGCCCCATTCATTTCATTTAACAGGTCCAGGGATTCCAACTTGTACCTGAACCCTGGGGGCAAAAACCCACCTAAGATCATGTTTATATACCTCTGCCCATGTGACGGACTCACTGAAAAAGGCAGGTCCACATAGAAACCCTGGGCAATGATACAATGGCTTCACCTGTGACGTTAACTCTGCCTACCTATGTCTGACTCCAGTACCTCATACCACAGGGTTATATACCTGTCAGAGACAGGCTCCAGACAGCTCAGCTCATGAACCAGGCTTCACATACCTGGCTGTGCCTAACCTTGACCCCTTACATCTCAACCAGCAGACCCAGGCCACCTCCCTGAGCCCAACTCCAGACTCCTCACACCTTCCCAAAGGATCTTGCCAAGAGATCTGATGCTGTATCGGTCCCTGCTTAACCTGGGCATCAAAACCTCAGGAGGGAGTCTCAGACCTCATTAGAAGCAAAAATCTCTGCATATCTGTGCTCAGCAGGCCCCACCTAAGAGCTGTGGTTCTACCTACTTGTGATTAACCCCAGGCCTAACCTCTATGACCTGGGTCAGAATCATGCTCCAAGGATTTCACCTGCAAGACCCAAGCATACATATGTCTGACCCCAAAGTCCTTGCTTGAGAGAGTCACCTCCACCTACTCATGTCCAAATAAGAGCCCTCAGGTCACCTATGACCCCAGAGTTCCACCTACCTGCAGAAGACCCCAATGCGTGACCAGAAGTCACTCTACCAATCCAGGCTTAACCCCAGTCCTTCAGCCATCACCAAAAGACCAGGGGTATATACCTCTGCCTGAATCCAACACCTTAAAGAGTCACATCTACCTATCTGTGTTCAAGCCTGGTCTTACCACTGAGGGTCCCACCTGTGTCTGAGTCACCTTCTCAGGCCTTACTAGTCACACCAATTATGTATTTCTGGACTAGATCTTGCCCCACTCATTTCAACTAACAAGTCCAGGGATGCCAACTTGTACCTGAACCCAGGGGTCAAAAACCCACCTAAGATCATGTTTACACACCTCTGCCCATGTGACCCTGATCCTTAGGCCTTCTCAAGACTACACTTGGCAGACCAGCTTTGCCTTCCTGCCTCTGACCTGGGCTCCTCAGAACACACTTGCTGGGCCAGCTCTGCCAGGTTACCTGTACATGACCCTGGACCTCAGTTCATACCTGGCGAACAGCTCTGTCTACCTGTACATGACCCTGGATCCTCCGATCATACCTAGTGGACCAGCTCTGCATACATGTACACAATCCTGGATCATCAGACCATACCTAGGGGACCAGCTCTGCCTACACGTATATGACCCTGGCCTCATGTGCAGTACCTGATGGACTAGCTCCGCCTACCTGTGCTTGATCCTGAATCCTTGGACCATTCATAACCAGACAGCTCTGCCTACCTGTACATAACCCTGGACCTTCAGACCGTACCTGACAGACCAACTTACCCACCTGTGTATGACCCTGGCTCCTCATGCTGTGCCCAGTGAACCAGTTCTGCTTACCTGGGCTTAACCCTGAGTCCTCAGGTCATACCGACAACAATTCTGCCTACCTGAATGTGACCCTGTCTCCTCAGACCATACTTAGTAGACTACCTCGGCCAACATGGACATTACCTTGGATCCAGTCTATACCTGGCAGATGAGCTCTGCCTACCTGTTCTTGACCCTGGGTCCTCAGATTGCACTTGGCAGACCAGTTCGGCTTACCTGTACTTGACCCTGGCTCATCAGACCACATCTTACGAAGCAGCTCTGCCTACCTGTACATAACCCTGAGTCCGCACCTGGCGGGCCACCTCTACCTACCTGTACTTGACCCTGGCTCCTTTTGCCATACCTACCAAACCAGCTTTGCCTGCCTACCTGCCTCCGACCCAGGCTCCTCAGAACACACTTGCTGGGCCAGCTCTGCCTACCTGTACATGACCCTGGATTGTCAGACCAGATCTAGGGCACCAGGATGTACATGACCCTGGTTTCATGTGCTATACCTAATGGACCAGTTCTGCCTACCTGGATACAAGCTGGACCTTCAGATCATACCTGACAGACCAGCTCTGCCTACCTGGGCTTGACCCTGGCTCCTCAGACCATCCATTATGAACCAGTTCTACCTACCTGACCATGACCCTGGCTCCTTGTGCTACCAAGTGGCCCAGCTCTGCTTACCTGGGCTTAACCCTGGATCCTCAGACCATACCTAGCAGACCAGTTCTACCCACCTGACCACGACCCTGGCTCCTCAGACCACCTCTTACAGACCAGCTTTGCCCACGTGTATATGACCCTGGGTTCTGAGGCTGTGCCAAGAGGGCCAGCTCTACCTACCTGTATGTGACCCTGGCTCCGTGTGTGAACCAGCTCAGCTTACCTGTGAGTGGCTCTATCTCCTCAGATCTTACCTAGTGGATTAGCTCTGCCTACCTGTGCTTAATTCTGGGTCCTCAGGCCATACCCAGCAGAACAGTTCTGCCTACCTGTACATGACACCAGCTTCTTATGCTGTACCTAGCAGACCAGCTTTGCCTACCTGGATCCAGGATCCTCAGACCATGTCTAACCAGACACCTCTGCCTTCCTGTACACCACCCTGGACAGACCATACCTGACAGACCAGCTCTGCCTACCTGTACATGACCCTGAGTCCTTGCGCTGTCCCGAGTGGATCAGCTCTGCTTACCTGTGCACTTGACCCTGGCTCCTTATGATACACTATGTGGGCCAACTCTGCCTACCTGTGCTCGAGTCCTCAGACTCAAGCGGACAGTGCTGCCTACCTGTACATGACCCTGGATCCTTAGACTGCACTTGGCGGACCAGCTCTGCTTACCTGTACGCAATTCTGGACTCTCAGACCATACCTGACAGACCGGGCTCTGCCTACCTGTGCTTGACCCTGGATCCTGAGACCATACCAGACAGACCGGGCTCTGCCTACCTGTATGTCCCTGGTTCCCCAGGCGGCACCGTGTGGGCCCCTCTACCTACCTGCTCTCGACCCTGGCTCCTTGTACTGTACCTGTGCTCACTCTAACCTGTGCTTGACTCTTAATCCTTGGACTGTACTCAGAGGACGAGTTCTACCTACCTGTGCTTGACCCTGGATCACTGGACCATACCTAACCATGCCCTACCTGCCTACTTGCTCACGACCCTGGACCTTCAGACCATACCTAGACCACATCTACCTACCTGTTCTTGACCCTGGCTCCTTGTGCAAACCAGGTCTGCTTACCTGTGCACGACTCTATCTCCTCAGACCTTCTGCCTACCTGGGCTCGATTCCAGGTCCTGAGACCATACCCAATGGAACAGTTCTGCCTACCTGTCCATGACCCTGGCTTCTTACACTGTACCTAGCACAGGCTTTGCCTACCTGTGCTTGACTTCAGTCCCCAAACCATACGGAGCAGATAGCTCTGCCTACCTGCACATGACCCTGGGTCCTCAAACTATACCTACCCAGCCAGCTCTGCCTACCTGCACATGACTCTGGATCCTCAGACCATACATTACGGACCAGCTCTGCCTACCTGTAGTTGACCCTGCGTCCTCAGATCATACCCAATGAACCAGTTCTGTCCACCTCTACATGACCCTGGCTCCTTGTACTAGCAGACCAGCTCTAGTACCTGTGCGCAACTCTGAGGCCTCAGACCATACCCAACAGAACAGTTCTGCCTACCTGGACATTCCCCTGACCTTCAGTCCATATCTGGCAGACTAGCTTGGCCTACCTGTATATGACCCGGATCCTCAGACCATGCCCAGCAGACCAATTCTGTCTACTTGTTAATGACTCTGGCACCTCACACACCGTACCTAGCGGACCAGCTCTGCTCACCTGGGCTTGACTCTGGTTCTTCTTGGCGTGTGACCAGTCAGCTCTACCTACCTGAGATTGACCCTGGTTCCTGAGCCTGCAGCTGGACGGCCTTGCCTCTACCGACCTGTGCATGAGCCTGCAGCTGGACGGCCTTGCCTCTACCGACCTGTGCGTGACCTTGGGTCTTTCAACTGCACATGATGAGCCACCTCTGGCTGCCCGTGCTTGTTCCTGGCTCCTGAGGCTGCCCCTGGCAGGCTAGCTCTGCCCCAGTTCAGCTCGCCAGAGGTCATCTAAGACATGTGGTTCTTTCCTGGACTCACCTGTGACTTTTGAGATTTCACTGGACAGACCCAGTTTCCTGAACTTGTTCCACAGACTTACCTGACAAACTCTACTCACCTGAGCTTAACTCACCCTGTGAGATGCAAGAATAAAACCTGTCCCCTATGCAGACTCCATAGATCTTACCTGAGAAACTCAATTCCACATACCTGCACCTGGGCACAACTCATCATCATAAGACATCTGCCAAGAAGCAGTTCTACCTACCTATCCTGACCTTACCTGGGAGATCCAGCTCCTGAGATCTCACCTGAGACACCTCCCTCTATCCACCTGTCTTCACTTTATATTCTCAGAGATCATCTAAAAAACCCAGTTCTTTCTAGATAAACCTAACTGGCTCCTCAGGCCTCACTTGACAGATCTACCTACTTGTTCCTGACCTCAACTGTGGGACAGAATTTAATGAACCCAAACGTGGCTTTCCAACCTACTTCCAGCTTGCCTCTGGCTTAGAGACTTAACCTGAAAAACTCAGTCTACCTGCACTGAACCTCAGTTCCTCAGATTCAGGATACAAACCAGGGACTGACCTCAACAGCGCAGACCTCACCTGTTCAGGAACCAGGAGTACAAGCCTGTCTCTCACCTCAACTCCTCCAACCTTACCTGACATACCTGCTCTGCACACCTGAGACATAGGATTCCCGAACCTTCCAGATGGATGGATGCAGTGCACCATCTCTTTGCCTGACTCCAGTTTTTCAATCTTTTCCCAGGGGCCCGTGGGCCATTGCCCTGAGATCACCAGAACTGCTCGGACAACTGACGACACAATTCTGACCTGGACCCAACCGTGGATTTCTAAGCCCACTTGTCAGACTCAGCTCTGTCTCTATCTTTGGCTCCAGTGTCCTTATCTAACCAACCCACTTCTGCCCAGATGTTGTCTAATCTCAGTTCCTCGGGTCTCCCCAAAACACCGAGTTACACACACCTAGTCTGATTCTAGCTTCTGAGACCTCAAACAGATGTGGCTTTACAGATGACCCCTAGCAGACCCTGCTGTACAAACCTAACCTGAACAGACTCTTCCCGAAGACCTGACAGATTCCTGGCTGCTTGCCGTGGCCTGAGGGAAACCTGGTGAGAGTCAACTGGTGTTAAACGGGGTCTGAGTGACTTGTGCCTCTGACACTTCTGGAGACTTTTGTCCACCGTGAGCCTCTCACACCACATCTTAGTGACACAGCTCCTCAGCAGTTCACCTGTCTGTCTTCACCTGCCCCGACTCCCCAGTCCTTACCTTTGATAACCAGGTACATTCCGCCCACTTCCTCATCTGGGCACCTCAAACCCTACCCCAGCCAGACCCCAATACCACTGACACGTCCTGGACTGGTCATGGAACCCCAGAGGCCTCAACAGCACCCTGAGCTCTGCCTGTTTCACTGGGTCTGGATGCTGAGAACCCAGAGGCTGACCTGGCTCAGGGGACTTTCCTATGTTTGTCTCATCTGAGTTCTAATAGCCGCGCTTGAGTGATCAGCCATCCAATACCTGAGGCTCACTCTTCAGAGCCAGCCAGAGAGATCCCACCGTATACAACCGTCCTGAACTCACAGATACAGGTCTAAGTTCCTGTCCATAATTTTGGCTCCTCAGATGCCACTCGACAGAATAAACATCTGAATTCTTCTAGAATCTCCCCTGTACCTTTACCCATCCTGGGGTTGCCTCTTCAGACATCACCTGCACCTGTCCTGGCTCCTCTTCAGACATCACCTGGACCTGGCCTGGCTCCTCTTCAGACATCATCAGCCAAAATGAGTTCCCCAATGTGTGCTGACTCTGGCTGAGCCCTGACAGACCCCCCAGTTTACCACCTCACCTCTGCCTAAGCCCGATACACAAGAATGCGCCATGGACCCTGGGCCGTGGCTGCGCCCTCTGGACACAGATGAGCCGGCCTCACCACTTACACATGCCTACGCCAGACTGAACTCTTCCAATCTTACCTCAGAGCCAGCACAATATCCCTGTATCTATTCTGATGATTCTCTCTCACCTGAGAGACCCTAGGTCCAGAAACTTCACCTATCCCTGGCTCCTCAAATGTCACCTTCTCAATGCAGCAATATACAAGCAGGTCCCTCCAGGTACGTCTGGCCTGGCCCCAGAGGCCTCCACTGTGCCCACTCCAGGCACTTGGGCCTCGCTAGCCAGTCCCAGCTCCATGTTCCTGTGTTCCTAGGCCTTACCTAGAAGACCCAGGTCTCTGTTTAAGCCACACTTCATCTCTTCAGGCTGGGTGGTTACAGGCAGTGAAAGCCCAGGCTGGGACACAGCCCCGCTCTGCCGGGCTCCTTGGCTCACGGGAGCCCCCGCACGGCCCTGACCACCACCTGCTCAGGCTCAAGATCCCAGGGAGGAGGAGGATGGTGCCCCCTTCCTGTATCAGGCATGCATGCATTTGTTAGCAGCTGCACAGTCTCTCTTGACCAGGGCTCCTCATCTGAGCCACGGGACGCAGACAAGGATCTGAGTGACTCTTCTCAATTCTTCCAAGGATGGTACATAACTAGTCCCATTCTGGAAAGAAGTTAACTCATTACACACAAGAGACGCCTTAGGGTACGAGGGCTTAATTCTCTCCCAGACTCCAAGGCCTTTACAGCTTTCAAAGGAGGTTACATCTTCAGATACTGCCACTCAGCAGAGAGCTTGTGGTATAAAGGCTTGGAATCGGCCCCCGGGAAATCCCTCGATTAGAGGACGCTCTCTTAGGTACACCTGCCAAGGTCATGTGTTAGAGCCACACCCACTGCACCCACACCACTCCCTGCACTGCATCCCTGCATCCCAAGCCTGCCTGCATTCTGCGGCCAGAGCCCTTCCCACACCACGGCTGCACTCAGGCCAGCCGCAGGGACGACTCTGGCTTGCTGCTTGGCACCCACGGTGCTCCAGCAGAGAGGAGCCTGTGGGACCGCCCGTGGCTAGACTGACCCACAGCTCCGCCCCCAGCGGTGCTGGCTCTGCAAGCCGCCCAGCGGGGCCCCACCTGGCCCCAGACCTGGCACCTCCTCTCTGCCACCTCCAGCTGCCCCTGCAGCTCCTTTCCAAGCCTGCCCAGTCACACTCCTGCCTTGCCCTGCCCCTTGGCCTTTACAGACTGCGGCTGTGGTTTAGAAAAAGGTCATCACTGAGAATAACTCACAACCTCAGCTCCCCGAGGGGGATGGGGTGGCTCTGGTTACCCCACTGTGGGTGCTACTGCAGGCACCCAAGGGAGTGTCACTCTGGCCCTGAAAGCCCCCCTTGGTGGGAGGGGGGCCATATCCTGACTGAGCGAAGCTGCTCTTGCTCCCTGAGGACCTCCTGGCCTGTCCCATACCCAGGCATACAGCAGGTGCTCAATAAACATTGACCTGACTCCATGGGCCCCTCGTCTATGGCTTGACTTAGCAAAGGACATAATTCACCCACCACAGGCAGGTGCCTTTACTTACATCCCAGAACTCGAACATATTTTGAGGATCAATTCCAAACTCCTTCACTTTGGCCTAAAAGGGGAAAAAAGGAGAGAGAAGGAAGAAGCCAGATTAGCTGCACGAGAACCAGAGCTGCAGGCATGAGGAGTCATGCTGTCCAAGCTTCAGGAGCAACACACCTTCCCCAGAGCCCCCACTGGGGCGAGGCTGGAGCCGCCTGTGAGCCCAGGGCAGCACCAGGAGACGCCCAGCCCAGAGTCAGATGTCCAGCCAGCTCACACCCAGCACACCGGTGGCCTGGTACTGGCCAAGCCCTCCTGCTGAAGGGGAGCTGCACACTCACTGCGAGGACCTGGCCCCCACACTGCTCTGCAAGAGCCACCGCCCAGACCCAATCCCCAGGACGTCTGGGAAACCGAGTCCCGGGCTGGAACCCGAGCACAGGCAGGGGCCACCTCCCAGGCCAGGGAACAGACAACCTGGACACCTGCCCAGCCCGTCCGATAAAGGGTTGGTGACTACACCCCAGGAAGCCTTCAGGGGCTGACCAATCTTATTCTACCCTCTACACAGACAGGGCCAGCAGCTCCCTCCCTAGACCCCAGAGGAGACGCCCTACTCTCCAGCTCTACCTGCAGGTGGCGGACAGCTGTGCTGTGGTTGGCCAGCCCTAAGATGCCCTGCTGTCTCCTCTCACGGGCAGGTCAGCACTGGAGGCATGGGTGGGGGTGGCATGGAAGGAGTGGGAGTCCAGAGAACCTGGGTGTGGTTCCAGCTCAGACCGCCCAACGAAAGACCCACCACACAGCCAGTGTTCAACTAGGTTTGCCTTCCTTTTGATTCCTGGAGCAAAGCCCCAACTCCCACTGGCCTGCCCTCAACCCCACCTTGCACAATCTGGGGTCAGCAGGAGCTGGCACATGGGTAACCACGTTCTAATCCTTACATCACGGACTCATGCAATCACTGGGCAAACTCACATCCCTTCATTGGGTTTAAAAGACTCTTGAGAGTCCCTTGGACTGCAAGGAGATCCAACCAGTCCATCCTAAAGGAGATCAGTCCTGGGTGTTCACTGGAAGGACTGATGCTGAAGATGAAACTCCAATACTTTGGCCACCTCATGCGAAGAGTTGACTCATTGGAAAAGACCCTGATGCTGAGAGGGATTGGGGGCAGGAGGAGAAGGGGACGACAGAGGATGAGATGGCTGGATGGCGTCACCGACTCGTTGGACATGAGTTTGAGTAAACTCCAGGAGTTGGTGATGGACAGGGAGGCCTGGCGTGCCTCGATTCATGGGGTCGCAAAGAGTCGGACACGACTGAGCGACTGAACTGAACTGAACTAAACATGCTTATGTGAGAAATAAGCCTGGTGTGCTACAGTCCATGGGGTCACAAGAGTCGGCCATGACTTGGTGACTGAACAACCACCCCACCCATACCTGGCACATCTTGTCTGGGGGGAGGCCAGTGGCAGAGGCCAAGGGAGGTCACACGTGTGGAATGTTGTGGCTATCAGTCAGGCCCCGGGAAACAGGTGGGGTTAATGTGATCCCAGTGATTGCAAGCTCCTCATGGAGCAGCAGCAGTTCATCTGCCTGTAGAAGTGGCAAGTATGGCTTGCAACTCATATCCCCTATAGGCAACCAATCCTTCTTGGCTGAGCCAAGATCCATGACGCTGTCAGCACATGTCAGCTCATGCACTTGGAAAGGCCATGACCCTGACCTGGCCGGGGCCCCAACCCAAGGTGGTGGTACAGGAACCCCTGTGGGCACTTACAGTGTTGGTGGACAGGGCAACAAAGTGTTTCGCGACTGCAGAAGGCTGCAAGAGATAAGCCAAGTTAGACCACACTCACCCTGGGGACAGCCCCCAGGGACAGTGACCCTCCTGCCTCTGGAGAAACCCAGGCCCTGGGTGGGGCCCACCGCCCCCAGTTCTCAGTTCTGAGGCTGCTGGAGGAGGCCCAAATCAAGGCAAAGTGGGCAGAGCGGTCAGAGGCGGGCTGGCCCATCCTACCTCACAGGCACACGAGGCCCAGGCTGCCTCCCCTGTCAACTTGGCAGGGCCAGGGGTAGAGAGGCTCCGCAGGGCCAGTAGCCTTAAAGAAAGGGCCGTCAGCCGTTACAGCAGGGTCTGCACCTGGGGCCTGTCTGGGCTGGCAAAGCTGAGTATCTTAACCAGAAAGGCTGCCTCCTGCTGCCAACTTCAGGGGAAACCGGCTACAGGGCTGGGCAGACCCACTCTGTCCTTCCCAGCCTGCCCACTGCCCACGAGCACTCACGTCCTTGGCCGACAGCAGAAACCACTCCTTCGCCGTCTCTGCGTTCGTGATGGTCTCCTGGGTGGTGAAGGTCTGCAGGCAGAGAGTATATAGCAGTTGGTTCCTAGCTGATACGGCCCTGAGCCAGAGCTCAGCAGCAAAGGCCACATGGATGCTCAGTTATCACAAGGAGCAGTGCATGCGGGTCAGTGAGTTACTCCGCATCACCTCCACCCACATGTCCACAAAGCCCCGATCGGTGTGTCTCTGGGGCAGAGGCCTAGAAGAAGCAGTGTCATCCTGTGATTCCAGAACTTCACAGAGGAACCACAGGTCAAAGGTTAGAACATCCGCCAGGAGAGCTGCTGTGGCCTGGGGCTCCTTCAGCCCAGACTTGGCTGTATCTCAAAACCCAGGTGGAATTAATTCTTAATATTTAATGTGTACGGATATGAGTAAGCAGAGTGTAAATGACAAAAAAGCAAAACGCTTACGTTATCTGGGCCTGGCTATGGGATGAGAAAGGAGCAGACGTTAGGGACAAATCTCTGACAGAGACAGGAATGGTCCTGGGCTGAGCAGATTCAGCCAAGTGAGCGGGTGTTGCCTCAGACGGAGGCACACGTGGACCAGTGTGGCTTTCATCGGGTGAACTGTGTTGGCCACCAGGTAAGGAACGGTCTGAGGGTACCTGTGCCCACCAGAGCCACAGAGCACAACTCATTCAGAGCAGGCGGGAGGGTCCAGTGTGCAGGGCGGCGGCAAAGCACCCACTCCCCCCACCCCTGCTGCCACCCCAACGCACACAGGGCTGGGAGACAGGCCGGGGCTGAAACCGTACCTTGGAGGCAATGATAAAGAGAGAGGACTCGGGGTTCAGGGTGGCCAGCGTTTTGGCAATGTGAGTCCCATCAATGTTGGAGACAAACCAGACCCGGGGACCTTCTGCAGAGTACGGCTTGAGGGCTTCGGTCACCATGAGGGGTCCCTGTGGGGAGATGGAGCGTCAGAAAACAAGATTCCCCAAGTGGCGAGAACAGCCAGGTCCTATCTCTGGGGAAACTCAGGCCCTGGATGGGACCCCCTCCTCTATCCCAAGTCAGCCCGCTCCTTACCAGGTCAGAGCCACCAATGCCGATGTTGATGACGTCCGTGATGGCCTTGCCCGAGTACCCTTTCCATTCACCGCTCCGGACACGCTGGCACAGAGCAGGGAGATGTCATCAGCCCAAACCCCTGAGTATAAACTGCTGTTCAAAAGCATCATTACTTCTGTATCCTTACACCTTAGTTCCAACTTCCCGGCCCTCAGAGAGGCCTACTGAGACCACAGTGTCACATTCCTGTCACTCAGGCAGGGACTAGACCCTCATCAACTAGACCCTCATCCATCATGAGTAAGGGTGCAAGGGAGAGGCAATATCCCCATCTCATAACCAGCAACATTAGCAGAATTAGCAAAACAAGAACGAACTTTCAGCAGAACCTAACATGACAGAGGCCAAGAGATGTGAAACGCCAACTACTGTGACCAGTCTATGCCAGGGACAGGAATGACAGACAGGCAGCCAACCTCCATGTGCTCCGAGGGCGTCTTGCCTCCTCAGCCACACTACTCTAGAGGCACGGGTGCAGAGTAAGCCCACAGAGGCGTGGGCGCAGAGTGAGCCCCCATGGAGTACAGGGCTATGAACTCACCGGAACACTGCAAAAGTGGTGGGGTGGGACTTCAGAAGCCAGGTCATGAAAGACCATGCAGCTTCTGCCTCGCTCTCTTAGATAGCTCGCCTTGGGGAAACCATGTACGACGTTATAAGATGACTCAGTTGTGTGAAGAAGCCATTGCGGTGAGGAATGGCAGCCTTCTTCCAACAGCCAGAGCCAACTCACCACCCATGAGTAGGAACCACCTTGGAAGAGAATCCTCCAGAACCCTTCAGATAACTGCAGCCCTGGCCGACATCTTCAGTACAACCTCAAGAGAGACGCCCCCCTAAACCAAGACCAACCAGTTAAGCTTGAATTTCTGACCCATAGACACTGTGTGTGCATGCGTGTGTGCAAAGTTACTTCAGTCATGTGAGACTCTTTGTGACCCTATGGACTGTAGCCCACCAGGCTCCTCTGTCCATGGGATTCTCTAGGCAAGAAGACTGAAGTGGGCTGCCGTGCCCTCCTCCAGGGGATCTTCCCAACCCAGGGATCCAACCCCTGGCTCTTACGTCTCCTACCCTGGAAGGCGGGTTCTTTACCACTAGCACCATCTGGGAAGCCTCCACAGAAACTTCAAGACGGTAAATATTTACTGCTATTTTAAATCAAGTTTTGGTGCAATCTGCTATATAATAAATAACTAGTGCAGATGTTGGCACTAGAAGTAGGGTATTACCATAAGAAAAATTTAGAAATATGGGTAAAAGCTAAAAGAGCCCTCAGGAGAGTTAATAAAAGCCTGGAAGAGACTGTTAGCAGAGGTTTAAAAGTCCTTGAGGGGGTTGCTGATGTAGATTTAAAGAAATAGGAGCAAAACATTATTGGGAATTGCAAGAAAGAAAATCCTTGTTATATAGTCAAAGAAAACTTAATAAACATGCATGCATGTTAATAATGCTGCCTGCATTAATCAGGGGAGGGTGAAGTAGGGCTTCCCTGGTAGTCCAGTAGTTAAGAATCTGCCTGCCAATGCAGGGGACACTGGGTTCAATCCTTGGTCAGGGAGGATTCCACACGCCGTGCGGTAACTAAGCCTGTGTGCCACAACTACTAAGCCCAAGCACCTAGAGCCCGTGCTCCACAACAAGATAGCCTCCCCTCACTGCAACCAGAGAAAACTCACACGTAGTGATAAAGACCCGGTGCAGCCAAAAATAAATAAATAAATAAATTTTTTAAGCAGGGCAAGTAAAAGATGCCCTATGATCTATTACTATCTATTATGATCTGGATGACCTAGCTACAGAGTTTTCAGGCTGTTATAAATTGCCTGGCTTCTTAGTGCTTACAGTAAAATGCAAGCAGAGGGAAATAAACTTAATGAAGAACTTTTAAACAAGAAGAAGCCAGGAACTGTAGGATCTGAAAATTCCCAGCCTCTCCAGGCAATAATTGATTCTGAAATTAAGAGATGGATGTGGCAAAGATCACATCCAAGGTACTGTAACAAAAACTTCAAAAGGTAAAACAGATTGTGTAGCTGTAAAACTTTTGTTAAGACCTCAGAGAGAAGGTGGTAACAGAGAATATTTTAGCTGAAGATAAGGCTTCCAAAAACTTTGCTGTCCAGTGGTTAGGACTTGGCGTTTTCACTGCCAGGGCCTGGGCTCAATCCCTGGTCAGGGAACTAAGATCCCACAAGCTGTGTGGCACGCTAATATTTTTAAAAGCCCAGGTTTCTTTTAAATTTTTTTTTTAGCCACACTGCATGGCATGCGGGATCTTAGTTCCCCAACCAGGGATCGAACCTGTGCCCCCTGCAGTGGAAGTGTGGAGTCTTAACCACTGGACCACCAAGGAAGTCCCCCTCAAAACCCACATCTCTATAGGCAGTGAGCAGACCAGGCAGTTACAAACACAAACTACCTTTCATGTAAAAAAGATAACTAAAAGCAAAGCCAAAAGCTTTGAGGAATGATGCCTACATCTTGAGTCCTAATCAAGCATCTGGTGAATTTCAGAAATGCTCTGGACCCAGTGCTCTGTGACAACCTGGAGGGATGGGGTGGAGAGGGAGGGGGGTAGGGATTCAAGAAGGAAGGGACCCATGTATGCCTATGGCTGATTCATGTTGATATATGGCAGAGGCCATCACAAAATTGAAAAGTAATTATTTTCCAATTAAATAAAAAAGAACTGCTTTGGATCAACGATTCCTGTGTGCCTCCCACTTTCCTCCGTTTTTGCAAGGGAATTATCCTATATAAGTATCCTATGCCTATCTCACAACTGTATGTTGAGTGTGTGTGAGGAAAATAATCTATTTAATTCACATATCTTCAGATCAAAAGGAATTGCATTTGAGTTATGTTAAAAAAAAATACAGACATATCTGAACCTAATTTAGATTATGAAGTTCTTGACTTCTGATACTGTAATCTGATATGGCATTAAGAGAAAGAGAATGGGGTGTTTTGCATGTGGAAGGAACAGGATGAATTACTGGGAGCCAGAAGGCAGACTACAATAACCAACATCCAAGACGGTTCCCAGAGATCCTCACCTCCTGGCACTGCATTCATGATCTTGTGCAGTCCCTTCCCACTTTGGTCAGAGTTCACCTGTACAACCAACAGGGTATTACAGAAAAGAAAGAGTAACTTCTAATGCTAGCTCAAGGTAATAAAAGGCCTTGAGGCACTCTGCCTTGCTTTCTGTTGAATCAATCACTCCGGGAAAAATCAGCTACCTGGTCATGTCGTTGTTGTATAGTCGCTAAGTTGTTGTTGTTTAGTCTGACTTTTTTGATCCTATGGACTGCAGCCTGCCAGGCTCCTGTGTTCATGGGACTTCCCAGGCAAGACTACTGGAGTGGGTTTCTTGCCAAGATCACTGGAGTAGATTCCAGATGCCATTTTCTCCTCCAGGGGATCTTCCTGACCCAGGATCGAACCTATGTCTTCTGCATTAGCAGATGGGTCCTTTACCACTGAGCCAACAGGGACGCCCATACCTTACTTCATGCATTTCAACCTTACTTTCACATTGTTCTTCCCGAAGCAGCTTTCCATACATCCATGTTGGGATGAAATGGGGCTTCAAGCCCCAAGCTGAATATATAATCATCAAGAAACAACTACATGGTATGTGTAAATAAAATACAGATACTTTTCAAGAATGCTTTTGGAGACCAGAACACTGATCAAAAGCCCCTAGGAGTATGAAACTATACCAACAGGCTTACGAAATAACACTGTGGAGTTATTTTTTTTCACTCATAGAACTTTCATGGTCCTTTTTCCTTTTAAACTTTTTCTTTATTATAGCAAAACACCGTTAAATTTCAGAAGGGAACAGAAGTACTTATGGACCTGCTGATATCTATACATTACATCCTGCTTGTTTTTTTTAAGCTATCTGTAAAAGATACTACTATATTCACCTTTCAGAGGTTTCTAAAAAGTATGCAAGCAGCCAGAGTGTAACCATGCAAATATTCAATATAATTAGGACACTCAAATAGCCTGTGGAGAGGTTCACAAGGTGAGGAACTAAAGCATCCCAAAAGTCAGCACCAACTGCTGGTGAAACATCTTGGGAGAAGGTCTTCCAGCCCCCTTCAAGCCTTCAGATGAATGTGACCTTGGGCCAACACCTTGACTACAACCTTATAAGACCGGAGCCAGAATCAATCAACCGAAATGTTGACTGTCGTTTTCAGCTGCTAAATTCTGAAGTATCTGTTACATACTGATAGGAAACTAATATACATGGATTTCCCAAAACCAGTAAGACACGGTAACTTTATTTCTTTTAGATAATAATCAACTGCCATGAGCACTTTGCCATCAATACAGAAAGAAAAATAAATTACTCAGCTTTTCAACCCTCAATCTCATCATCAGTTTTGTTATAATAAAGCATCCAAGAGGGGAAACTTCGTGTATCTTTACTAGAACTACACATACCCTTTATTTGACCAGATGGTGTCTAACGAAACCCACCAGCTCTGTAACTTCCCTTTTTGACTTCATAGTATATCCTGAATAGAAGAGCAGGTCAACGGAGCTATAGGTACCTAATTCCTAATGGTGCCCAGGACTACAGTATATGAACATACACTGATTTTACTGGTCAGTCCTCTGATAAATAAGGGCAGGCTGTTTTCAGGTTTTGCCATGGCAATCAAGGTCACAGTGAATATTCTCACCCAATCTTGGTGAACTTTTGAGAGCACAGCCCTGGGGAGTGTTCCTCACCAGGGAAATGCTGCTATTCAGCAGCTTTTTTGTACTATAAATACCCATCAGTCTGAGTCAGGTACTTCAGCAGCCAGCTGTAAGGGAGGGTTCTCCTGGAAACAGCTTCCCAGACAACCAGGGCCACACACTCTCCTCCTGGCATGCCTTTGCACACCAAGGCTGACCAAACAGAGCACCAAGCTTCATACAGAGCACATCAGTTCTTGCGCTCACACCTGATAGCTGGAAACACCCTTTGTTGTTGTTGTTCAGTCACTAAATTGTGTCCCACTCTGTGACCCCACAGACTGCAGCATGCCAGGCTGCTGTCTTCCACCATCTCCTGGAGTTTGCTCAGATTCGTGTCCATTGAGTTGGTGATGCTATCTAGCCATCTCACCCTCTGCCGCCTCCTTCTCCTTTTGCCTTCACTATGAAACGTCTGACTTCGGTGGCCCTGCACGGCATGGCTCATTGCTTCACTGAGTTACAAAAGCCTCTTGACCACGACAAAGCTGTGATCCATGAAGGGGGGAAACGCCCTCCCCTCCACCCAAAGCCCATCAGCAGCACCATCCACTGTGAAGGGACATTCTGGAATTCAGATTCCAATCAGGATCCCAAGACTTTCTCACCGTGTGAAGTCCTACTTGGCTGCCTTTGCCTCTAGGATGGATGCCCAGATCGCCTCCCGCTATTTCAGTTGGAAGATGGCTCTCACCCAAAGTAACCAGACTTTGACCAGCCACACGTGGTGGACACTGCTCCCAGGGAAAAGCTGACCACAGCTTAGATTATCACTCCCAGAGCACGCATCATCCACACACACAGACATGCACAGGCCCAAACAAACAGTCCAGCCCACAGACATCACCCTTGCACCACAGGCTTGAGGACATCCACGGACTCTTGCAGAACCATCTCTGGGGTAGATACTGAGGCAACGGCAATGTATGTGGGGAACTCTCCAGCCGGTCTCTGAGGCAACCCCAACACCCACGGAGGAGAAGGAGCACAGTTATGTGCATTAATGCTGCAGCAGGGACAAGCTGCATGTGTGTGTACATGTGTGGGTGTGTGTGCTTCAAAGAAGAGACGACTGATAAGCTAGTGCATGCACAAGAAACTTCTGCAAGATTTACAGTAAATAAAGACTGCTCTGGAAATCTGGCAGGGGTGTGGTCAAGAAAACCCTAAATTTTAAATTTTATCTAGTTCTAGGCCAGGAAATAAAGATCTATGACTTAAGAGGTTACAAAAAGCAAGTATTTCCCCGACTATTCCATCCTCCAGAGGCCTCACTTTTCTTTTCAGATCTCTGGCCTGGCCAGACTGTCACTGTGAGCCTACAGGTGTTCAGTTCAGGAAGAAGGCTGCTCCACGGCTGCTAGTAGTGGGTTCCCCAAGAACAGGGTTAGGGGGAATCTGTGCCTTAGCAGAGCCCCCCATGGCCAGCAATCACACCCACTGCCCCCACCTCACGTTACTGAGAGCTGGGGTCCTCTCCAAGGAGAGTGGAAGGGCGGCCCATCCAGACCCCTAGATTCCCAGATACAAGCACAGACATGGCTACTGGGAAGTCCAGCCCATACCTGACAGAAAGACTTCATCTTCTCCAGGACTCTGTTGACCTCTGGCATCACATCCTTACCATCCACCAAAATGGGTGTGTTTGAGCGGTTCCGAAGGGCCACGTGCAGCACAGCCCGATCCTGGGGGCGAGAGTCAGCGTGTGAAGGCCCTCGGCCCACTGCAGCCACACACCCAGCTGCACCCAATGGACATTCAGGCCCTAAGGTCTTTAAGTGTTTGGACTCATACAGAGAACCCACTGTGTGTTCACAGAAGTAGGGACCACCCCAGGATCCAGGGGAGGTGGGGACCAAGGCAAGTGCCCCTTGCTTTCTGTGCTGCAGATAGTCACAAGGGGAGAGAGACCAGAACGGGCCTAGGACAGGCCCCAGTGAGCCCCAGATGTTCAGGGCATGCAAGGTCAAGGAAAGCTGAATGGAGTGAGCGAAGGCAGGCTGGTGGCAACACAGGCCAGCGACAAGCAATAAGTGGCTACAGAGGACCAACGCTCATGAAGCCCAGTCTCATCTTCCTGGTAAAAAGTTCATGGTGCTCGTTGGCACCTTTTGAAAAGTATCCCGGCCCCTTGAAAGTGGAGCAAAGCAGGCAACTCAACCTTCCCTCATCAAGGGTTTCATCACACCCACCACCGGAAACCAAAACAGATCCTAAGTCTGTGATAGGCGCCAGGCAGCTGGCCTTATCAAGTTGAGAACAACAGTCCCATCGAGCTTCGGGCAGCACAGGCCTTGAAAGAAACACATCTGAGACTCTGGAGGAACAGGAAGGGATGATCTTAGGACTCCAACCCAGGGAGAGGCTCGCTAAGGTGGAGGGCTTCATGCCACACTACCCTCACCCTGTCCAGCCTCACTTCTGAGCCATGTTCTGTAGGCAATGAAATGACCCCTCCAGGAAGCCCTCCTTCATTGCAGCCTCCCTCAGGCTGCCCAGCAGTGAAAGACAGGATGTGTTTGAATCCTGTCTCTGCCACTTAAAGAGAATGACATTAGATACGTGACTTGATCTCTGAGTTTCAGGTTCCCCGTATGTAAAAGGAGACTAAGAACATTATGAGGATGACGCTCTGAGTGCTCGGTGATTCTTATGCCTCCAAGGCTTCCACAGCGATTCAGGAACAGGGTGGCCCAGACCTGGCCCTGCCATAGCTTCCTGCTGACTCCGCCCAATGAGACTGATTTTGACAGGAGTCTGGTTTTCACTAACTAATGAAACTTGCAGCAAGAACAGATCAGAGTTCATTTCTCTGACCATGTCTTGAGAAGACCTCTCCCTGCAGGCTTGAGAGCTGCTGTCCCCAGGCAGACACAGACACCGGAAGCCATCCACGCTCACCAGACCTAGACTGCAGGCTTGGGGGAGACACACCCCAAACCCTGCAACTTGCTTGAGGAAACAGACCTTCAGGGCCCTCGTTAAGCAAAAGCATTGCCTAAGAGGAGGAGTATGACACAAGGCGATGCTGCAAACAGCCAGATGCACCCCAAAGGGAACCAAGAGGCTGTGGAGGGTGTGCAGAGACTGCTGTCCACCGGCCAGCTCACCTCAGTGAAGTTGATCTTCTCACCGGTAAACATGCGCTCCCGGGCGGCCTCCACACCCCTGGACTTAGCCTGAGAAGAGAAGACATTGAGAGGCGGTCCCACCCACGATGGTCATCAAGAGTCCAACCCCCAAGCACAAGGCTTGGAGCAGCTCCCCGTGGGACTGACGGATGGCTGCAGCCCGCCGCCCTCCCCCATTGCCTGGGAAGGGTCTGCTCGGACATACGGGCACTGGGTCCCCTGGGATGCCAGTCAGAACCTCTGCCAGGGGCAGGGGCACAGAGGCAGTGACTGAGATCCACTAAGAGAAGGAAGTAAAGATGCTCAGGGATCTGGGGGCGCCAGGAAGCCCTGCTCGCCTGCCACATCGTGGATCACCGGTCAAGCCCTCCGAAGCAGAACATTACCAGGTCCACCAGCATCTGCATCACAGTCTCCGTCACCAGGTTCTTGGAGTAGTCCACCAGAATGTGCCCATGGTTGGTGTTGAGGTTCAAGCTGCAGAAAGATAGCAGAAGCTGCCCACCACACCCCAGACTGCTCCCCGACGATGCTTCCAGAAAAAACATCCTCCCCGTGCCAAATCCAAACAAGCCTCAGCTGGCCAGCACAGTGGTGTCTGGCACCGGCCCGACCACCCAGCTGATGTGCAGCAGGGGCAGCACAGTGCAAGATGCAGACACTGGGTGAGGGGCCCTTCCTCCGCGAAAACTGAGCTGGGCGATGGGGAGACAGAGTTGGGAGCGCTGCCACCGCCTTGGCCAGAGACTGACCATTCTAGCCCAGGGCTCCTGAGACCCAACCTACTCAGGGAAGAAGGCCCTGGAGGTCAGGGCTGGCCATCAGGGACCTCAAATCTGGCGCCACAGATCTCCCCTGCCCAATACCCGCACCAATGGGTTGGCCATTCCCAACCGCCAAGATTTCCTCTTTTACCGCTCGTTCACGGGTCTCCGGATCTAACCTCCAGGGTAGGAATCACAGCCCCACCTCTCCAGCCTTCCAACGCGGCTCCCTGCAAATCCCGCGGGCCTGTCCCACCCTTGACCACACTCCGCGAATGGTCCATTCTAAGCCAGGACCGCATGAAGTGGGAGCAGCCCTTCCGCGCCTGCTGCGTCAGCGAGGGCCCTTGCTCACAACCGCGGAAGGATGGGCTGCTTCAGCCGGCCGGGACTGATGCGGGGGTAAGGGAGGGAAGAGAGATGTCCCCCTGGAGGGGAAGCGGGGAGGGGGCACTCCTCCAGACGAAGCTGCCGGGGCCCTGAGACCTCCGGCGAGCACCCGGAAACCTGCTTCAAGGAGGCGTCAAGGACGAAGTGCGGCCTGGGCGGGCCCGGATCCATGGCCGCCCACCCCCGGGGGACCGCCGCCCCGCCCTCTGGGCCCCGGCCCTGCACCTCACGGCCCCGCGAGCCGCATCCCGGTGCGGCACGTCCGCGCCCGCGTTCCCGTCCCGCGCACGCACCTGAAGCGATTAAAGCGGTCCCTGTCCCCTTCGAAAAGGCGGCGCAAGTTGAGGTCAGAGCCGTGCTGCTCGTACCATGTCTTCAGTTTCTTGAACTGCGGGTTCTGGGTGAGCGCGGCCATGGCGTGAGTGGCTGGGAACACGGACCTGGGCGAGCACCGAGTAGGAAGCGTGGAGAGCGGCGCACAGCAGGCGGAGGGCCCCGGAGCGCAGCGAGCTTTATGGCGCAGGCGCCCGCCCCCGCCCCGCCCCTGGCCCCGCCCCGGCCCGCTCCTCCGTCCGCGCCCCGGGGGCAACCAAGCCCACAGCCGAGGATCCGGAGCCTCAGCTCTTCTCTCCTTGCTAACTGGCAGCCACTTGGACTACTGCTACTCTGCCAGCCTCTGCCTGGAACTGATTGGGTAACAGAGGCCGAGCTTCTGCCTGCTTCATTAGTTTATTCGTTCATTCATTCATTCACTTGACACAACTCCCTCCAAAACCTTCTGTGTTACAGGCAGTGTTCCAGGTGTTCGGGACGCTTAGGTGACAAGTAAAATACACGGCTTATCAGATGCTGATAAGTGCTACTGAGAAAACGGAAATTGAAAAGGGTGCTGGGAATAGAAGATGCAATTCTGAATAGAATGGTCAAGGCGAAACTCACTAAGGAGGTGACATTTCAGCAAAAGCCTGAAGAAGGTGAGAAAGCAAGCCACTTGGAAATCTGGGGGAGAAGTGTTCAGGCAAAGGGAAGAGGAGCTGCAAAATTCCTAAGGAAAGCACGCTGATATTTTAGCAACAGCAAGAGGCGAGTGTGGCTGGAGCGGAGTGAAGGAGGGGAGAGTGATAGACGATGAGGTCAGAGAGGGAAGGAAAGCAAGAAGTTATTGTGAGAACTTTGAGTTTTATTCCCACAGATTTGGGAAACCATTGAAAGGTTTAAACGAAGGGGGGACATGGCAAAGGATCAGACCAACAATTCAGTAGGCATGAAAGTAAGGACAACAGATAGGATGCTACAGCAAGAATGCAGACCAGGAATGAAGGTGTCAAGGTAGGAGGAGTTGGGCCTGGTGATCTATATATATGGAGTGAAGAATTAAGAGAAAGAAAAAGAACAGTCAATGATAACATCTGTTTTTTAACCCAAATTCCTGGAAAAAATGGAATTGCCATTGCATCTTGGAGAAATGCCAGTTTTAGGGGAAAGATCATTGTCTTGTTTTTGACAAGTTTTAAAAACCTATCAGACATCTAAGTGGAGGTGTTGGGTGTTCATGTCTGGAGAATGAGGAGGGATGGTTCAGGCAAGAGGAAAAACTTGGGAGTCATGAGTGAATAGATAGCATTTGAAGTCATGAGCCTAGAGGAGAGTGTGGGTAAGACAGAGTCAATGTAGTCAGAGAGAAGAGGTCCAAGGACTGTGCACTCAAATTGAGCTTCTCCATCGCCCAGTTCCCCCAGAAATGCCATCCATCCAGGAGTGGCCATGTCCTGCTGCAGTCCTAGGCTTAGCTCTTCCTCTGACCTACCTCCCAGTACCATGCTGTCACTGCCACTTCTGGCCCAGAATTATTTGAGTTCCTAAAGATAAAGAAGGAAAAGAGAGAGGGGTCAGAGATTGAAGAGATGGTCACAGGACTTTGCAGGGAACAGCCTTGCCACATGGCCCTTATTTATTCAGAGTTTTGGGTCATCTGTCAACTCTGAGTTTAAATGGGCTTCCCATATCCAGCAGAACCCTGACAGTGCTGAAAACATCTGTTCCACTAGATTCTGAGAAACCCTCCAATCACAGAGTTCCCATCCAAGCAGCTATCTGCACAGAATAGGACTCTCAACCCTCAATCCTGTTTCAGAACAGAACTCCATCCAACAGGAAGGCCAGTCTCAGTAGCTATTACCTATAACATCCACTTGCTCTATGATTCCTTTGATGACTCTCGACAGTAGGAGCCACGGCCTCCCTTCTTCTCAAGCAGGCTCTTTTCAGTGACCACAGGAGACATCTGTTTATCTGTTGTCTCGATCCAGAGCCACTACCTCTCACCCTTCGGTTTCTTCCTCTGCCTCCTTGACTGAATCAGAGATGAACATATGACTTAAGCCAGAGATGAACACATGACCTAAGTAGTCAGAGGTGAAAGTCACTCAGTCATGTCCGGCTGTCTGCAATTCTGTGACTGTAGCCCGCCAGGCTCCTCTGTCCATGGGATTCTGCAGGCAAGAATACTGGAGTGGGTAGCCATTCCCTTCTCCAGGTGATCTTAACCCAGGGATTGAACCTGGGTCTCCCACATTGCAGGCAGATTCTTTACCATCTGAGCCACCAGGGAAGCCCAAGACAGCCAAACAGGGACCCAAAGCCAGTAGGAAAAACTCAAGGTTTTTTTGTAGTGTTAAGCTGCCTGTCAGAAAGAACAGACCATGAAGAGAACGACCTCCAGAGAGATGGCAGAGTGAATCCCATCACCCAAGTTCCTGGGGCCAGGCCAACTCGGTCCGCAGCTGCAGCATGAACCACTGATTTCCCCTCATCTTGATGTTGTTCTGAGCTAAGCTGTCATTTACAACTCCCAATCTTTCCAAAGATTTTATGGGTGTTCACCTGCCCCCTGCCACACTATCTTCCCCAACGTCTACTTTCATCTACCTGAAACCCACAGGAGCAGCTTAGGTCCTAAAGACGAAGGAGGCAAGGCCTCCAATGATTACCTTTTTAAAGGTTTCATCTTCTTTTTAACATTCGCTAGTGTACACCTCCAGCAGTTTGGCCTCTGTGATTCCCAGCAGCTTCAGTTATTCCAGATTTCCCACCAATTCTCAGATCTCCCCATAATATTTTAACATTGTACGTCGAAATTCCAGTTATGTGGATTTTCTATATTAGCAGGAAAGTATGGTTACTTTCCTACTCCTGCTAGTTTACTGCATGCAGAACTCTGTGCTAAATTCTGCCACATAACCCTCATAGCACCCCATAAGGGATATCCCATTATCCTCTCCACATAACAGACAAGCTAAGAAATCTGAAAATAGCCATTCTGCTCAACTAAGAAGAGAATCAGTTCAAGGTTGCCCCAGTCTTGAACCCTGTTCTTAATCACAACCCTGCCCTGGTTCTGTCCTAGGCCACTTCCTGACTCTTCAGCCTTGGGAAAAGGGTACAGGGAACGAGGAGGAGCAGGCAATTCTTTCAGGCCCTCTCCATCACCCCTCCCCCCCCGCCACCCTTCTCTTTGAACATCAGTTAAGCCTTTAAATCTGACAGGGTAGAATTTTACAAGTGGAAATGGCCAAGAATGACATTTCCAAAGGCAAGGACAGCAGCATAGGCAAAGGCAGAGAGGTAGGAGAACACAACCACTGGATCAACACTGCTCCCCTTGGGCTGGATCTGAGCCCCTGAGTAGGGCAGCAGAGAGGTTCTTACCAGGAAAGGAGCAGCCGGGGCTGGGGGTGATCAGACACTGGGATGTGGAGGGTAGCCTCTCTAATCAAACCTTGGGGAGTGGGATGAGGTCTGCAGTTTAGAAAAATATTAAGGTAATTTTATATTTATAATGATAAAGTGGCTTCCCTCATAACTCAGTTGGCAAAGAATCTGCCTGCAATGCAGGAGACCTGGGTTTGATTCCTGGGTCGGGAAGATCCCCTGGAGAAGGAAATGGCAACCCACTCCAGTATTCTTGCCTGCAGAATCCTATGGACAGAGGAGCCTGGTGGACTACAGCCCATGGGTTAAGAGTTGGACACGACTTAGTGACTAAACCACATACTGATAGAAGTTAAACCTGTTTTCTACCACCATCCCCACAATCGGCTCCACATGCTGAGCCAAGCCCTGTCTGCAAACCGCACAGTACCAGTGTTCAGAAGTGGTTCTCTCAGAGGGTTCTATGCATCCAGACCTGGGGCTGACAACCTCCATCCAAAGAAAACCTGGCTCTCAAAGTTCAATAGACCGTTCCAGTGCCAGGCCCTTTCAAGTGCCCTTGGCAAAATGCTAGGAACCGAGAGAGAGGGCTGGATGAAAGGGTGGACCTAAGTCAGGCCTCTATTCAGGGCCGTTGGACAGGAGTCTGGCAGGGCATGGAGACCAGATCACCAGGACAAGGGCAAAGGGTAGCAGCAGTTCTAGGGCTCGAATTTGAAGGAGGTCGGGTGTGGGGCTATACACGCCGATGGATTTTCGCGAGCTGCTCCGAGGAGGCGCACCCACCGAGGATGCTGAGTCACGGTGACCTGGAAAGGGTGTGGAGTCGCGGTTCTCAGGAACTCCGCGAATCCCCCGGCACCCGCCACGCTCTCCAGAGGGGCGGTGCGCACGCGTCTAAGCACTGGGAAGGCGGGACCAGCGTAGGTAGCGAGCGGGCGGGGAGCGCACGCGTCTGCGTGTGGGCGCGCACGTCCGGGGGTGCACGTGTGCGCATGTCCCCGCTCTCAGACAGGCGCCGGCTCCTGACCGGTGAACTTGCAGACGCCTCTGCCCGCACGTCTGGGATGGACATATGCGCGAAAGTGCGCAGACTCCGGGTCGGGGCGGACTGCGCGTGCGCAGGCTAAGAGAAACCCGGAAGGCGGAGTCAGCGCCGCCAGGAGGCTCGAAGCTTGTGTTGCGTGCTCGCGGTGATCGCCTGCTCAGCTGAGTTGTGTCGCTTCGGAAAGTCGCCAGATTTTCCTCGTGAATCCAGTTACGTCTTTAAAAAAAAATTTCCCCTCCGCACATGGGCGTGGGTTTTCACCCTGAGAAAACTCTGTACTTGGTAAAAAGCTAAACAGCCCTTCCTTGCGGCTCTAGTACAAACCCTGGTCATTGCGTATTCTTTTAGCCCGATGTGAAAACCGATTCAAGTCTAGCTCTGTGTTTTGGCTTTGTATTAGAATTCGCCTCTGGCCTTAGCAGCACCTCATTTCGTGTGTATTATCGGGAGTTGCTTCGCGCTGTTCTGCACCCTGCACTTGTGGCCCTGAACAAGACTTGCTCCTTGCTCTACTGTGGCTTTGATTCTGGTGAGAGGGACATGCGCAAAGACACATAGCGGAGTACTAAACAAGGCCGGGTAGAGGCTGAGCTCTGGCCGGACAGAACTGATGGAAAGGCCCAGGCACGTGGGCACTGTGGGTAGGCTTCCTCGAGGTAGCAGGGGTGTACAGGAGACGTTAGGCCTCAGAAGGAAAGGCAAGAGATAGGGAGGACCAGGTTGATGGCAGTGGAGATGTAAGAACTTGGTGGAATTGAAATATGCTTGCAGAAGCACTTGTGCTGTGCTGTGCTTAGTCGCTCAGTCGTGTCCGACTAAACTCTGTAACCCTATAGACTGTAGTCCTCCACACTCCTCTGTCCGTGGAATTCTCCAGGCAAGAATATTGGAGTGGGTTGCCATGCCCTCTTCCAGGGGAATCTGCTCTATCCAGGAATTGAACCGGAGTCTCCTGCATTGCAGGCGGATTCTTTACTGTCCAAGCCACCAGGGAAGCCTGAGAATACTGGAGTGGATAGCATATCCCTTTCCAGGGGAATTTCCCGACCCAGGATTCGAAATGGAGTCTCCTGCATTGCAGGCGAATTCTTTACCAGCTGAACTACCCGGGAAGACCACAGTAGCACTTGTGGGAGTTGCTAATTAAGTGAAAGAGGAGAGTAAAGAACATCAAAAGTGTCTTCTAGGATTTCTGCCTGAGCATTGAGTGCTTGAATATGGATCTCTTACCAAGAATGGGAAAGAGGGAGTTGTCTTCCCTAAAAGACGGAGTTTATGGGCAGAGACTTCATTTTATATGCAGCCTGGCTCCTATACTAGCAAGGAGCCTGACAATAGGAAATGTTGAAATGAATATGACACTCGTGAAACAATCCTTCCTCCTCACCTAGGCCCAAATACAGTCCCCCTCACAGACAAGCAGAGGCCTGGGCCCAGCCAGCCAACCCCTGTGGATCCTAAGGCCATCTGTTTGTGTTACTTCCAAGAGCCGGGCCCCAGAGGCTCCTCAGACTCCCAGGCCCATGTGGTTGAGACCCTGACAGTCACTTGTCCACATACATGTCTTTTTGGGAATCAAGGAGCTGACCTTTGGCAGGGTTTATTTCTTGTCTCCGCATGAGGAAGCAGATCGTGAGAGGGGTCACACAGTGGGCCGTCCTTTCCCAGCACCATGGCTGGGATGCAGAGTTTCAGCTATACTCCCAGAGCTGGATGCCCACTCTCCCAGGAACCCCAGATGGAAAAGGAGGGTCACCAGCCTCATAAGGACCTGCCTGTGTGTCCTCCTCCATTTCTCAGCTGAGCCAAAGCCCCCAGGGACCTTCTTGAGGCTCTGGTGAACATCTGTCTGCTTCCATCCCCACCCACTCAGGACGGAGCTGGGTTTACAGGACTCCTGTCTCCACCACGGTTGTCAATTAGAAGTCAGTGAACAGGACCATCTGCGTGGGTGCTAAGTCACTTCAGTTGTGGCTGACTCTTTGCGACCCTCTGTAGCCCTCCAGGCTCCTCTGTCTATGGGATTCTCCAGGCAAGAATATGGGCTTCCCAGTTGGTGCTAGTGGTAAAGAACCCGCCTGCCAATGCAGGAGATGTAAGAGATGCAAATTCAATCCCTGGGTCAGGAAGATCCCCTGGAGGGGGGCACAGCAACCCCATTCCAGTGTTCTTGTCCGGAGAACAGCACTGGGTACTAATGTTAAATAGGAACACATATGAATAAAGTGTGTTCACACTTCAAACACTTTATAAAATGTGTACATTTTGTTATAAATGTTTAACATTTAAATGTTCTGGCTAGCATTTTATTATGAATTTTCAGTGTCTTCCTTAGCAATACTCATACAACATGGCTGTTACTAAGTAACCTCGTCCTGAGGTGTATTTGTCCCCATGCTCAGCTTCTGGGAGTCTCAGCAGAAAGAAGCCAGAGTGGTACTTGTGTACTGGTAGGTTATATATTTATACTCATTTACTCCATTTTCTTAAGTTCATGGAAAAAGTTTCAATCAAATGCTGTCTTGCTGTAAGTGAAAATGAGTTGAAACTCCCCTGTAACTCCCCCTCCTTTTGGTTCCCACTTTACAATCTTTCCTTCTCCACAGCAGAATGGCGCCATCCAGTGTGACTAGTCCTTCTTGTACCTATGAGGGAGGGTCTGCCACATGGAGGGTCCCTGGCGGAGTGAGGGGGGAGCTCATCCTTGGGTCTGCCTCTTGGAAAGGCTGGCTGAGCAGCTCACAAGTGCCCACACTTGGTGGAATGTGTGTTGGCAGACCACAACCCAAGGAGAGGCCGCATTCTTCAGGTGGCCTCCTTCACCACAACAGTGGCTCTGACCACAGAGAGGCTCTTCCAGCTTTGGCCTCAGGGAAGCCAACAGGAGAGATGTGGTAGGTTGTCCCACTTTCTGTACGCCAGCACCACCCCCCGTGTCCCAGCTTATCCTAATACCCCCAGAGGTATTACCCTTGCAAGGGCTCAGAGTCAGAGGACAGGCTGACCTAAAAACCTATTCGTGTGCAGCTTTTCAAAGTAATGAATCAGACAGGGCTTCTGACATGATTATCTGCTGCAGTTCATTTTAGACAGAGATCCGAAAATTATTAAAGGTATATTTTAATAAAGCCAATAGTTATTTTACTTATAGGAGCTTTAAAAGTAAGATACAAAATGTAGAGTTCCAGTTTGGAAGCGTTGTAACTAGTCACACGAGCAAGGCAGCCACGCCTGGCCACACAAAGGACACACACACACACACGCACACACATGCGCTTCGGCGAGACCCCTCTGCCGAGCGCAGCACCTGGAATTACCAGTGTTCAGAGGAAGGCGGTGCTGAGAACACAGCACCCACAAGGAGACTACACAAACAGCTTCACACAGTCTCACAGCCCATGGAGACGCAATTACAAAATGTCTTCCTTAATCGAGAAAAACAGACTGGAAAGTGACAGTTAGCAATGTTGATGTCACCTGCGCTGGAGCATAAAGGACTGACCTCTGTCCAGGGTGAGGTCTTTGGGGAGGCACTATTAAAACAAGGGTACTTCAGTATAATAGAACTCGAAACACAGGGTACTGGAGACACATTACTGAAGGAAAGAAGAAAACCATCTTACAAGTAAACAGCCACAGACAACTTCAACGGACGTTAGTGCACACACTGACGGCTAACACGGACAAGAGCCACGCACGGTTGGTGCAAAGCACGAGCCTGAAAAGTCTATGTACAAAATAGTTCTCTGTAAACACGGTGAGGTGAATGTTCAGAACCCACGGCGAAAGGATCATGACTACAGGCAGCACTGACATCCCCACTCAGCACAGAAGACAACACCCGAGGCCTGGAGACAGCCTGGCACCACAGTACTAAAGATTCAGACGGCTGGGCTCAGACACCCTAAGGGTCCTCTATAATTAGTGTGTCTACATACATATATATATATATATTCTTTTTGGTATTTTTAAATATAAATTTACCTATATTCATAGAAAAATGAGAACATAACTGTGTTATTACAATCTTTGCTGGAAAAGCTTATATGGAGTTAGAAAGAATAAACCATTTATTAGTAGTTAACATATATTAAAATGGTTTAATGATTTAAGAAAATATAAAAAAAAATATTAATACTGTCAAACTTTCATACCAGAAAATATTATGGATTTTTCTCAATTAGACTTTTTCAAAGATGAAATATGAAAAATTTAAATAAGTTTTATATAAAGAACTTCTGTAACCTCAATTAATATACAGTGGAATATGTCTAGTCTATATAGATATATTTATTATTTCTCAATTTAAGCACCATTCAATTCTTCTGGATCCATTCTGGCTGGAAAAATATCCCTAAATCCACAGGATGTTATCTATTTAACAGCACATGTTAACTGAAAATGAGGTGGTTTATTTTTTTCTTTAAAGAAAAACTTTTAAATTAATTCCTATCTACATCTTAATTGGTTTGTCTTGAGCCAGCTCACAATGTTACTGCAATTTCAAGTGTCTCTCTGCAGCCCCCCTGACCACACCCTCACGCTCTGAAACCTATCTAAGCCTCTGGCCGTGTGTGGAAAGATATGAGGGCAGAAGGTGTAGCTGTATCCCGCACGCGGACAGCAGCCAGCGGGCTCATCTCCACGCACCATCAGGGCTATGATCCTGCTTTTGTAAATCCGGTAAAGGTCACACCCCTTGGGTGCTGCTGGGGGTGGCGAGGGGCTGTCCATCTACAGAAAACCCAGGTGATTGCTTCTCATCACAAATATGCTATCCTTTGCCCAGTTCGTAGAAGCTTAAATATAGTGTTGAAAAACCTCCAGCCACTCTATTTGTTATCTTAAAATATTCAATGCATTTTAGGCAGGAGATATTTTAACTAAAAACCTATATGAAAAATAGCTATAAAATACAGTGATTGGTGTGGTCATCACTCAACGTGTTAAGGAGGGAAAGGGAAGGTTTCAGAAGAATGGTCAGTTTTGCTCTCAGCCTTCAGCCCCAACGCCTTCCCAACACATGCAGTGGGGTCTACAAACTTGAGAGCTGTGTTTCTCAAAGTGTGGCCAGTGGCCCACCTGCATCAGAATCACCAGAGGTGCTTATCAAACTCGAAGATCCCCCAGCACCTCCCTGAGGAGGGTCAGAAAACTCCATCTTCATCTGGCCCTCCAGGTGTCTGATGCCTCCAGAGTTTTGAGAAGCCAGGCCTTAAAGGCTTCGAGCTGCCAACCACCTCCATCCCCAAGGATCCCTGCCTGGGACAGGGGTGCACTGGTCCTCTGGGGGGGTTGCTGCCAGCCAGTCAGCCCTGGGCTGGGGCCCCTGTCCCCAAAAGCTCTGGGCGGGCGGGCAGGCAGGCCCGGGGTCAGTACTGGGGCAGGTAGGCCGGTCTGCGCTCAGCCTTCCCAGGGAAGGCCTTGAAGCCCTTGGGGGCTGCCTTGTGTGCTGGTGGGGGCGGGGGCTGCGGCGGGGGCTGCACGTAGGTGAAGGAGGCAGCGCTGCAGTCGCTGGTGGCGGCCCACACCGGGGACTGCAGCATCTGCATGGTGTCGCTCCACTGGCTGCCGGGGCTGGCGACTGCATAGAGAGGTGCACTTGGGCCAGGCAGGGTGCTGGGCAGCGGGGAAGGGTGCTGCCAGGGGGCTTTGGGCGGCCACGTTTTGGTTTTGTTATCCTGAGAGACAGAAGAGGGTACTTAGTGGCATTTCTGGCAATTCATCCTCCTTTCCCACCTCCCCCAGCTCCAGTCCTCATTCCCACTGAGGAAACAGGGTGCAGCTCCAGCCCTCCCCGCAGCCCTGGAGCAACAGGTCCAGCAGAGCGTGCGACCACAGACGTGCTCTGTCCGCGCCATCCAGCACAGCGGCTGCACACCGCACGTGGCGGGTGCAACTGAGGAGCTCAATCTTCACATTTAAGTAATTTCAACTTAAGTAGCCACATGGGCTGATGGCCATCATACTGGACAGCACAGCCCCAGAACTTCCTCTGCACGTGGCTCTTGAGTCTGCTGAGATGGCTGACCATTTAGATAAAAACCATAGGAAGAGAGTTGTTCACCACCAAAAACCCCACACAACTCTTAAAATTTAAGGGTTTGGAACCTTGCCCATGGTCTGTACCCATGAAGCCAGCCCTCTGTGGCCAGAGCAGGGCCCACATACCTGGTTCACGTCCTCTACTGCGGTGAGAAGAGGCGGGGAGGGCAGCGTGCTGGTCTCCTGCTCACCGCTGCTGTGCTTCCTGAAAGAACCCAGAGCTCAGTGCCGTGGCTGCCTGCCAGCCACCCGGCTTCCCTCCAGGGCACACCTAGCTGCTTGGTGTGGGTCTCTAGGCACTGGTTCTAGGTGGGGAGGCCCTGGGCCCGCTGCATGCAGGGGGCAAAGGTGGGGGCCATCATGGTGTGGTGCCTTTCCGGAGGCCACGACAGGGCTGGGCTAGGGGTGGGGGGTGGCGGGCATGAGCTGAGGTGGTGACTAGCTGGACCTCTAGTCAGCCTCTCTAATTTCCAGTCTTCACTTCTCCTCAAGGCTCAGTCCCACTCCTCCTGCAGTCCTCCACATCAGGGTCCATGACACCCCCCTTTCACACAGATGCTCAGGCCAAAAACCTGCATCTCAACCTTGATTCTTCTCTCTCCCACATACCCCACTGCCACTTCATCCATCATTTTGTTCAGCTTTCTGCTCATCAGAAGCCTCCCTGACTCTCATTTGGAACACAGGAAATCCAGCTGTCCCCTGCATTCTCTGCCTTCATACCCTGCTTTATTTTTCTTTATAGAACCTCATCCAAACCAACATATTGGATTTTTTATCAGCCTTCCTTCAGTAGAATATCAGTTTCATGAAGAAGGGGACTTTGATTTGTTTGCTGCTCTACCACCAGTGCCTGGTACATGACAGGAGCTACTGAACAAATGAAGGTGTCCCTCCCCCACCCAAATTCATATGTCAAAGCCCCAACTCCCAGTACCTCAGAGTGTGACTGCATTTAGAGATAAGTTGTTTAAACAACTAAGTTAAAATGAAGTCATTAGGGTGGGCTCCAATCCAACATGACTGGTGTCCTTATAAGAAAAGAAGATTAGGACAGAGAAGTACAGAGGGAAGACCATGTAAGACACAGGGGAAAGAGGGCCAGCTGCAAGACAAGGAGAGAGGCCTCAGAAGAAAGCAACATTGCTGACACCTTGATCTCAGACTTCTGGCCTCCAAAACTAGGAGAAAAATCCTTGCTGTTAAATAATTCCCTAGTCTGTTGTTCTTTGATATGACAGCCCTAGTAAACAAACACAGTGTTTCTGAGAATTAAGTGAGGAAATGTACGCGAATGCCAAGCCCAGGGCCTGGCATGAGGATGCACCCCAGCCTGGATCAGCGACCACTGTCATCACCACAGTGACTCCTGTGCATCCTAGGCTGCGTGACTCAGGTGCCCTCCCATCTTCACCTACCTGCTCCCCCGCTTATCCGATGGACCCTGGTCCTATCACATGAGGGTGTGACTCCTGACACCCAGGCGGCCCCGCATGCTTTCTACTCCTGCTCATGTCCTTGCCACCGGGCAGGTCTCTGCTTCCTCACACCCACAACAGTCTCTCCATTTCTTTCTAAACAAATTCTTATCTTATTTCAGGGTCCGTTTTCATTTTTGTGACTACTTTTGAAAACTTATAATGCCTTTGGTGGCTCAGATGGTAGAGAATCTGCCTGCAATGCAGGAGAACCAGGTTTGATCCCTGGGCCAGGAAGATCCCCTGGAGAAGGGAATGGCAACCCACTCCAGTATTCTTGCCTGGAGAATTCCATGGACAGAGGAGCCTGAAGAGCTTCAGTCCGTGGGGTCACAAAGAGTTGGACACGACTGAGCAACTAACACTCACTTGAAAACTTTAGCTCCGAATATACCCTGCACCTGTTTTTTTTCAGCTTTGAAATACCATTCAGAGGTTACTTTTATCCAGTTCCACGTTTGATGAAGAAACTGAGGGTAAGAGAGGGCCAGACCCATGTTTGGAGTTGCAAAGCCTGTTGGTGAGTTGATCAGAATTTTTGTCCTGGTCCTGCTCCTCCCATGGAAAGGGCTGTCCCCTATAAGGCGCAGACCAGCCTCAGCAGACCCTATTCTCCATAATACTCCCTAGCCTGTCATACGGGTATTTGGGGCTACCACGAGCATGAGACTGTTCTCCCAGTAAAAACTCAACCCAACTTTACATCACCACCCAAGCTTCAGCAGGACAGTACTGGAAGAGGTCCTCTGCCTCTCTCAGCGTGGGTACACAGAAGCAATGGAGCTACTGAGCTTTGTAGAGGAATAAGCTGTGGATCACATTCATGCACCCCTCTGTTCTTTGTTTTAAAGATTTCTTCATACCTTCTCTGCTTGACAGCAGCAACGAGGTCAGGCCCTGAAAACATGGAGAACAAGCTGTCCCCATTGGCAGAGGATGTCTCATCACTCGAGCTGGCTGAGTCTCCCTGAGCCCCCGCCCAGCCGCTGTGCAGGCCATCCCTGAAAGCCAAAGAGAGAAGCTGGTCCCAGGCCTCAGGCAGCCAGCCTGGACCCCGGCTGGACAGCCTGAGGCCAGGCCCACCCCCACCCCCACCCCAGCCCTAAGGGAACATTCTTTCCCCTGCTCTTATCTCACAACCCAACAGTGGTCCCTTGTCTCTCTCCTTCCTCTAAAAATGTCTCAGAAGCTGTGGTGTATATATGCAATTCATGTTTGAGAAAACAAAAAGCTGAGATGGTCTTTAGCTGTGCAGAGTTATTGATCAGGGAGCAATAAGAGGTGTTAAAAAAAAAAATCACTCCCCCAAAGGTCTTTATGATGAAAATCCCCAGTTCTCTCAATACATCAGAATCTGAACTGTACACCTTTGCTTTTTTTTTGTAGGCTACAAGGATCACATTCCATAAATAACACAGGCTTCATCACCATACTCATTTCAGCTAAAGACTGTGTTAAACATGCAATTATGTCCCAAACACCACCAAATAAGATCTTTGTCCACGGAAGAAGAGCCTGTCTCAGAAATCATCAATTCATACCAATGGTGAATGCACAGGGACACCACATGCTACTTGGCTTCCTATAGTCTGACCTCTAAGATCCGACCATGTGCCATTTTCTCACGTGGGGGCCTACAAATGAATGGCCTGGTAAGAGTATACCAAGGTCCCCTGCAGAACACCCAGACCCCAAACTCAACTTCCCACCCACACCCAGCACTCACCCTTCTGCAAAGAACTCTGGGAAAGGCCAGGTCCGATGGGCATCATCCATGGGTGGCCAGTGGCCCCGGGGATTGCCTGGGCGGCGACCATGTTGGACTTGCCGTTTCTGCTGCATTGCTTGGCTCACTCCTGCCACATAGCGTGCAAACTCGGGATCTGAACCCACTGTGTTAAGACAGAGGAATAAACAGGGTTGGGGGCCCAAAGTGGCCTCTTGTTTCCTTCCCTACCTTCTGAGGGTGTCCTGTTGACACACACAATGACAAGTGGTGAGGGGCCGCCAGGCATGCGGCCCAGAGTGGGCTATAGAATTTGCTCAGAAGCCTACTGTGGTGAGATGGGGCTTTCAGCACACAGGTCTGAAGATGGGGAATGGTGTGTGCATAGGGACTGTGGGAAGGGGTGTGCCTAGGGCAGGGCAAGCTGAATGTGCACAAAGTCAGAGAACAAAAAGGTCTGCTTTAGCCAAGGCTAAATTTGAAAGACAAATACTAGTTACTTTAAAAATTTCCAATGTCTGGAGCTACATACTTAACAACTAAGAGGATCAGATGATGACTTCAACTAAAAGACAACCTGAAAGTTATCAAAGCATTAGGGTCAGCCAGATAGAGAATACCTGGTCTTCCCTCTTGGGCTCAAGTCTGATCCAATATTCTCCTGGATACTGAAGGCAGACCTGCTAATTCAGCCTGAAGATCATAAGAGTGATAGAGAGTAAGGTGAAATTTAAGAAAGTATGAAGAGGTGGATGGAAACATATTGGACAGAACTGAGTAAGGATGTGCAAGCCAGTACCAGTGGAAGAAAAACAGCACAGAAGACATTTAGACAAAGTCAAACAAAAAGACACAGTAGGAAAATGTCTGTAGTTCACAAACTGAATATGACTCATGAGTGAATACTTTCCAGCTTCAAGGTGGGAGATAGACCAGGGCTCAAGCCTCAGGTTGCTCTCTCCGGGCGCCGCCATGTGTGCACTGCACGATGGCCACAAGGGGGCGCGCAGGGGCTGCGTGCGCCTGGGCCAGAGGCGGCACTCGGTTCTAGCTGCCCCCGCGCCTGAAAGGGCGCCTTCTGGAATTCATCCTTCCAAAATGCCCTTACCTTGCAAAAAGAGCCACGTAGACCTTACGCCAATGGGGTGGCATCTGGAGGAAGCTACATGAAGGACTTGAAGGTAAGAAAGGGATATCCAGAAGGAAAAGCTAGTAGGATTCCTAGGTTAATGACATACAGGCTGTTTGGGCCCCCGTAGAGATTAAAGATGATAAAGTTCTGCCAAACACCATTAATACTCTGGATTTAATTACGCGACTGTCAAAAAATGTACAGACTGTTTCTCAGCGATTGAGAAAATGTGCCACACCAGCCCCCACTGGTGGTGGCTAGAGGGGCTTGCTCCTCCACAGCAGGGTGGAACCATCAGACCTTCCCCTAGGTGGGGGCCCCACATCCACCCACACAAGGGGAGCAAGAACAAAAGAGCTCAGGCAGCGGTATGAGGAATTCTGAGAAGACATAAGAAAAAATTTCTTTCCTTTAATTTTAGATAATGCTGGGTTCACGTGGTAGGCAATCTCTTCTGGTGGTTATTTTTCACTTCCATATAAAATTTGCTAAATTAGAGTAAAAAGTAATCAATTTATATATATTTATCTTGTATCTTGTATGCGGCATTTGGGGTCTAGTTCCCTGACCAGGGATCAAACCCGTACCCCTTGCACTGGAAGCTCGGAGTCTTAGCCACTGGATCACCAGGGAAGTCCCAAGAGACGTGCTTTTTTTAATGTCTCTTCTCTAACGCATATTATACCACTTCTTTTCTTTGTTTTTTGTCTTGCTACATTTGCCAGAAAGTTCAAGACAAAGTCACATGGTATTGGTAGTATCATTTGCCACACTGTTTGGGTCTTGATTTAACTGGAATGATTTTGTTTTACTGTACAAAGTACTACTTGCTACTGGCTATTGGTAGATAATCTTTTTCATATTCAAGACATTTCCTTCTATTCATGTTTTGAGTTCACTTAAGAACTGCTTGTGTCTTCTACCAAATGTCTTGATGGCATTTTCTGCTGTAAGAGTTTTTCTCATTTACTGGGTGAAATAACAGATTACTGTACAGGAGCTGAATTCCTTAGACTGAACTACCTTATACTACTGAAGTGAACCAGATATAACTACTTTGATATACTGCTACATATTCTTGCATCTACATTCATAAAAAGTTATGTTTTTACAGTAAAATCATGTTGGCTTCATAACTCCCTTTCTGATCTCTTTTCCTGGAATAGACTGGACAGGTTTTCCACTACTTGGTGCAATTCTGATCATGTATATTTTGTTAGAAAAGATTCTATTTTCCATTCAGTTTTCTAGTATGGTGTCATCACATCATGTGATAATGTCTTAAAGTACTTTTTATTTTTTTAAATTGTTTATTTATTTATTTGGTCTTTGCTGCCGTGCAGGTTTTTTTCTAGTTGCAACAAATGAGGGCTACCCTCTAGCTGTGGTGCGTGGTCTCTCACTGCGGAGGCTTCCCCTGATGCAGAGCACGGGGACTAACTACAGTGCGCAGGCTCCGTAGTTGGGCCCCCAGGCGTTAGAGCGCAGGCTCCGTAGTTGGGCCCCCAGGCGTTAGAGCGCAGGCTCCGTAGTTGGGGCCCCCCAGGCGTTAGAGCGCAGGCTCCGTAGTTGGGGCCCCCCAGGCGTTAGAGCGCAGGCTCCGTAGTTGGGGCCCCCCAGGCGTTAGAGCGCAGGCTCCGTAGTTGGGGCGCCCCAGGCGTTAGAGCGCAGGCTCCGTAGTTGGGGCCCCCAGGCGTTAGAGCGCAGGCTCCGTAGTTGGGGCCCCCAGGCGTTAGAGCGCAGGCTCCGTAGTTGGGGCCCCCAGGCTTAGCTGCTCCCTGGCACGTGGGATCTTCCCAGATCAGGGAGTGAACCTGTGCCGCCTGCACTGGCGGATGGATTGTTTACCACTGAACCACCAGGGAAACACTTAAAGTTCTTTTAATCTCTCCTATATCTGTAGCTATCTTTCTCTTTCCTAATCTTGTTTTTCTTTGCTCTGTCTTAATCAGGATTGCAATAAATTGGTTTCTCTATTTTATTGGTTTTCTAAAGACCCTTCTTTTAGATTTATTTACAATGTTTACTATATTTTTCTTTCAAATTTATTTAGCTTCAGCTTTTATCCAGCTTTTATTTTGAAATTGAAGTATAGCTAATTTACAATATCATTTTAGTTTCAAGTGTAGAACAACTTTTATCCTTAACTCCTCCTCCTAGTTTATTTTTGTTTTGTTTCTAAATTCTTTTTCTAATATCCTAAGGTAACTCTGGGGAATTTTCACACTGTATAGGCCAGGAAAAGCCAAATTCTGTGAAGGTAGGAGGGTGCTTTACCACCTTTCACAGGTTCTAGAGTTTAGGCAAAAGAGAATCATGAAACAGGTTATGTGATTAGGAAAAAGCAGCCTGTGATGGGCCAGCCATTTGGCTGCCATGAATGGGGGAGCTCCAACTGGAGCCTCGTGACTGATGGGACTCTGAGTCACTCAGCTTCTCTCAGCCTCAGTTCTGTCCTCTACAAAGTAAGAAAATAGTTCCACTTACCTTCTCAGATTCATTCTAACCACTGCTTCCTCCCTTTGCTGGAGCTGCCCAATACTTGCCATCAGGCAGTGAGAAAGGGTCTTTAAAGGGGATTAAGTCACTGCCTCCCAGGAGGAAGGCCATGGCAGACAGGCCCTATAAAGTCCTTGGTGATACTATTTAAGTTAAAACCCCAAGGTGGGGAGGGGGTTCACATACCTGCAGGATCAAAAGGCAGAATCTCTCCCAACATCCCGAAGACTCCATCGCTTTGGTCACGGTTTGGCCAGGTGTTATTTCTAGGTCCCTGTGCCTTCTGTCCCAAAACCTCCGACATCACATCATCCAAACAGCTGCTCACCAGACCCAAGCTGTACAAGTCAGAACTGAGATCAGATATGCCAGGCCACTGGCCAAGGGGAGACAGACCAGCTCCGACGGGTTGCGCTGGCTGCTGGGATGAGCCGGGTACCCATTTCCCAGGGGCCCGGGGCTGGGGCGGGGGCTGCTGCGGTCCGACAGGTTGCAGCAGGTGTTGGTAGTACTGGACCTGGGGCTGCTGTTGCTTTGGGGACTGCTGCTGAGGTGCCAAGCCCGGCTGGGGTGTCAGAGGTGTGTGCGCTCCAGCCTGGGGTGGCCGCGCAGGCGGGGGCACTGGCAGTGACGGCTGCTGTGGCTGTAGGGCTCCTGCCTTCTGCTCAGTCACCATGGCGGTGGCGGCAGAGTTGCGCCGCGTCACCAGTGGGGAGCCCTGGTGTGACTGGCCCATGTTAAAGCCCGAGAGAAAATCGATCACCTCCTGCATTTCCTGATCGGTTGGCAAATTCATACCCTTCTCATCCTTGCCATCATCCCCTTGCAGGAAGTTGTCACGCCTCTCTAGGAGAAAACCGTTGGCCATTTGATTACTGGAATTCTGAGCTGACTGTGAAGGGTCTGCAGTTCTAGGGAAATTACCAATGTTCAAAATGCTTTGTAGCCTTGAGTCCATATTAGTGGGCATTTTGGCCTTCTCTTCCGAACACCCGGCTATGAAGATGTTTTTGGAAGGGGTATTTGGAATGGAGTAACTTGTGCTGCTGCTCGAGCTGGGACAGGAAGCTTTCTTGGTGAACCGGGAGGTCAGCTTGGAGAATGTCTTCTGCAGGCCACCTGAAGACTTGTTCCCATTCCCAGAAGGCAAGTCAGCCTGATTTCCAAAATCACAGATCTCCCTCTGAAGCTGGATCTGTATGCAGGGTAAAGCTTGTTCCCTATTGAAAGAGAAATGTGTTAAAAAAAAAAAAAAGACAAATATACAAATTGGACAATAAAATGGGATTGCTTTGGTGTTCAAGAAAGACTTTAAGAATAAAAAGACCTCTTTGTTTGGAAATGGGTTCATTTATTTCATAAACACTCAAAAGTTTTAAGAGTACATAATTTAAGCACTTACTATCTATATTTATTATAAAACATCTACCATATCCGACTGAGCAACTAACACTTTCACTTTCACCGTGTCTAACACAGGGCCATGAAAACTACATTAGGATTCTGGCAGGAGGATTTTGAGTGAAACCCTCTGACGGCAACACAGGAGAGCAACGCACACCTAGGCTAGCATGGGAGATGCATTTGGCAGAGGCTGGCTGTGTGCCTGGATGACAGGGGAGCCTGGCAGATCCAGCAGAGGGTCAAGAGACTAATCCACACAGCAGAGAGGGGTGAATGGGCAAGACCCAGGGACACTAGGCAGCACAGCTTGTCGTTGGAGGTAATTCACAGACAGTGCCAAGAACAGAGGGTTGTTACTTCCAAAGTGTTCTGGGCACTTTTTTCCAGTACTGAAAGAAAGTCCTAGAGATGAAAAGGGCATGGGGTGAGAGCTGGGCAGATGATGGCTGGAGTGACCCTGGTTAAAGCAACTCGCTGTTCTTGGCCTCTGTGTGCTCAGGAATGAAGACATGTGGAGGGCCTGTGACTAGATGTTCAAGGTCTCTACCAATTCTAAAGTTTATTCACAAACAGATAATCTTGCAACTGTCAGTGCTTTCAGATATAAATAAATTTCATGCAAGATATAAGTAAACTTTCTAAACACCTTTCTGCTCTGAGTTCATAGGGAGAATGTAAGCTTGGTTAAAATCCTCTTGATGGACTTAACTCTGAAATGATACAACAAATGAAGGCAAAAGTGTTCACAAACTGGGGAGTCTGGGTAAATAAAAGGCAATTCTCTGTTGTATTCCTGCAACTTTTCTGTAAGCTTGAAATTATTCCCAAATAACAAGTTGTCCCAAAGTTCCCCTTCTTGCCTTATTTACTCACATACTATGAGTGACATGAGCTCACATGACCCTCTAAGTGGTCACACTGCTCCTCGGCAGGGACACCCACCTCCCTGCCCTCCAGCGGGTGAGGTCCAGCACCGCCGTGTACAGCACGTCCACCAGGCCCAGCGTCTTCTCGGGATCTAGGCTTCTCTGCAGCAGGGACATGGTAGCAGGGTCTTCTTTCAGGCACCTAGGCACCAACCAAGTTGCATAAGTCTGGGCTGCCCTTCTCCGCAACGGGGTTCCAATTTTCAAGCAGGCCTTATACAAAAGGCCACAACTTTTGGCACCAAAGAAAAATTTAGTAGTCATAAGAATATTTAAAGGATGATATGGCTAACACTGGGACTTGCTTCTCCACAATAGGAGGGGGAAGCAATACAACCGGGCCTGGTGTCTCCGCAGATTTCTGTCTAGAATCTGTTTAGTAGGAAGAGAAGAGTTCAGTGCAGGGGTTGCCTTCCAGGTGTCATAATGCCCTTTCACTGTCCTACACTGGCTTCAGCCCTGACTTTCCTCCACACAGCAAGAGTGAGCCTCCTCTAGCACAAATCAGAACACACCACTCCCCTGTGCAAAACCCTCCAGTGGCATCCTATTGTGGCTGAAATAAACTCCAAACCCCTCACCACAGCCCTCCAGACTCTGTGACCCGGGCATCCTGCCTCTCTGGACACGATCCTCTTCACTGTCACCTCTCTTTACGGTGTCCCAACTACGAGGCTTCTCACATGCCCTGAATATGTTGGGTCTGCTCACATCTCAGGATCTCTGAGGCTGCTGCCTTTGCCTGAACTGCTCCCCTTTGAGAGCTGCCTTCCAGCTGGCATTCAGGTCCCCACTGCCCACCCGGGGCCAAGAGGCCTTTTCTGAGAGGGAGAAGCAGGAAGATGCTATCTATTACCGAGTGCTCTGGGGGCTAAGTGGTGCAAATAACACTTGCCGAAGCCATCCTAAGGAGGCAGTAGCACTCCCCAACGCGACTTTGGCTTGAGAAGAAATATATATGAGGATGTGAGCTGGTCAGTCTCAGAAACCCTGGAGAAAGCGAGCAACAAGGCAAGCTCTGCCAGCACCTGACCGGACCCTGGGCTCTCTCCAGGAGAGAATCCTGGCCAGTGTACCTGGCTGAGGTTCATGCACCTGATTCTCTCAGCCCAGAATCACTGACCACCAGGACACACTTGCTCTATGTTCTCAAGCCACCTTCTGCTTGTGATCTGGCTGGTCACATGTCCGCCCACTAGGTGAGCATTTTCTGGTCACACAGAAAGGAGTACTATGGTTTCTGGTGATACTAATAATTTCTTTATAAAAATCAATAGAATGGTATTTTTATGTTATTCATCAGTCTTGAGAACTGATCAGTAAAATCCCCTGAAGACACTAAACCTATTCTTTTTGACAAGTCACCCTGACTGGCTTAAAACCTTCTACCTGTTCTTAGATAAAACCCTAGTCCCCCAGGGACCCTGCAAGTCCTGGCTTCCACGACTCCTGTCTTCACCCCCACCCAGCATACCTCCAGTCACACCACCGCACTCCTCAGATCTCTCCATTTGCTGTTCCTTCTGCCTGTGATGCTTTCCCCATCTGCTCTCTGCGTGGCAGGCTCCTCTCAAATGTCACATCCTTAAAGAGACCCTTCATGACTGACCTCCTCATCCAAAACAGCTTCCTCCTGCCATCTCTACCTGTTATTCTCTAACAGATGACGTCATTCTACTCTTATTCCCCTCGTACGCTTGCCAGTGCTTGAACTTAACTCCTATGCTTATTAGCAGTCCCCTCCCCAACCCCCACGCCACTACAAAGCCAGCTCTATTAGGGGTAGGGACCCTGTCTGTCTTGCTCCTGATTTAATCCCCAGAGCCTAGAACAGTGTCTGTCACATATTCAGTACTCAGTAAATATTTGATCAAAGAAAGAATGGGTGAACAGCTTAAATATGACAGTTTAAAAATCTAAGTAAGATACTACTTTGCGGGGGGAAGAATCTAGATACTTCATTATACTAAAAGCAAAGAAAATAATAAACTCTTGACTAGTTTTGCTAATAATTTCATTTTCTCTAAGTTGGAGTAAAGCAACTACTTCTTTTTGAGTTCTTCTCAAAAAGCACAAGTTTTGTAACTTGAAACAAAAACCCGAAAACTATGCCATTTTTACCAAAAGTAGCCAGCAGAGGGAGCATCTGCAATCTGTGAGGTCTTTCAAGGATAGGCAATGAATTACAAAGGAAATCAATCATACAGGGAGAGCTCTGGAAGTAAACTGCAGTATTAACCATTTTAGTACTAGCTGTTTATATTTACCCAATTATCCAAGAGTTGGAAATGTTTTCTCTAAAATGAGAATCCTAGTTAAGTTTAATGTTTTTCAATAAGAACCTGAATTAGAAAACAAACTCAGGAACACAAAACTCTTACAAAAATGTGAGCTTTTAATCTACTGCTTGGGGAATTCCTTGCCAGTTCAGTGGTTTAGGACTCTACACTCTCACTACTGAGGGCCCAAGTTCAATCCCTGGTTAGGGAACTATGATCCTGCAAGCTGAGTCCAAAAAAAAAAAAATCTACTGTTTGACAGGAATGAAGATATGAATATAAATTAATTAATAATCAAATTTAGAAATTTGTGGAAAAACTCACAGAAGGGAGATTCTGGGACATGAAGTGAATCACCAACCCTTCAGATGGTAAAGAATCTGTGTGCAATGCAGGAGACCCGGGTTTGATACTTGGGTCAGGAAGATCCCCTGGAGAAGGGAATGGCAACCCACTTCAATATTCTTGCCTGAAAAATTCCATGGACAGAGGAGCCTGCTGGGCAACAGTCCATGGGTTTACAAACAGTTGGACATGACTGAGTGACTTGACACTTTTGCTTTCACACTTGAAATATTAACAGCTTCTAAAACTTTAAGCAGAATCTCCACTGGACCCCCTTCACATTTCAAGAAGAAATGATTTAAACACAATTCAAATGCATTACCCAACTACGTTAGTCCACATGGGTCCCAATAGTGTCACTATTCCTTACTATCTCTTCCTACCTAATTACTTCAAACATTTTCTATCTAGTTAAATATTCATTCTGCCCATGATTTTAATAGCAAAAGTATTCCAATATATGTTTAATTTTTCCTATTTACTAATAAAACTGTGCTTAATCTGTAGGCACATCACAAGGATAAATCCCTAGAGGTGGAACTGTTGAGGTCACAGCCCTTATTTTAGGTTTCTGACAAATGAAACTGCCCTCCAGAAAGGCTGTGTGATTTATTCAACAACATCTGTGCCTGTTTTTGTACAGTCTGGACCAAATCTAGTACTGCTATTCTAAAACAATTTAATAACATGATGAGCAAAATGACATTGTATTTTCTGCTGTGCCTTCCTTTCTTGTTAGGTGAGGTTATACAAGTTCTTCATCTCTTCATTGACCATGTCTCCTCTGATTTACCTATCTATGTGCTTTGCCCATTTCTTACTGATTTCCAGGGGCTTTTGTTTGAATAAATTAAGAATAATACTTCATTAGTTCAGTTCAGTTCAGTTGCTCAGTCATGTCCGACTCTTTGCGACCCCAGGAACCACAGCACGCCAGGCCTCCCTGCCCATCACCAACTCCTGGAGTCCACCAAACCCATGTCCATTGAGTCGGTGATGCCATCCAACCATCTCATCCTCTGTCATCCCCTTCTCCTCCTGCCCTCAATCCTTCCCAGCATCAGGGTCTTTTCAAATGAGTCAGCTCTTCACATCAGGTGGCCAAAGTATGGGAGTTTCAGCTTCAACATCAGTCCTACCAATGAACACCCAGGACTGATCTCCTTTAGGATGGAAGGTTGGATCTCCTTGCAGTCCAAGGGACTCTCAAAAGTCTTCTCCAACACCACAGTTCAAAAGCATCAATTCTTTGGCGCTCAGCTTTCTTTATAGTCCAACTCTCACATCCATACATGACCACTGGAAAAACCATAGCCTTAACAGAATGTGATCCACTGGAGAAGGGAATGGCAAACCACTTCAGTATTTTGGCCTTGAGAACCCCATGAACAGCATGAAAAGGTAAAAAGATAGGACACTGAAAGATGAACTCCCCAGATCAATAGGTACCCAATATGCTACTGGTGATCAGTGGAGAAATAACTTCAGAAAGAATGAAGGGATGCAGCCAAAGCAAAAAAATAATAATAATGATAATACTTCATTCTAAGTTTACAAATATAAGCAAATAATTAAAAATGAAACAGCTCCGTCTGCCTCCAGATTTGCAAGGACACTGGGTGTGCGATGACATGACCTCTAGATCAGCAGGGTTGTTGCTGGAACAAAGGGGAAGAAATTCTATGTTTTATACTCAGCTTCAGAGAAATGCTGGGTGACTTAGAGAAAATGATACACTCTGTTCAAAAGCTGTGGATTCAGTAACAAATTTGTCATAAGCAATGCAATCTTTTCAAAGATGTGCAAACATCAATCAAAGCTTAGGCCTGTGTTAGTGTAAAAGTCACATTACCATGTGGATGGGACTTGAACCACAATTCTGGAGCCTTCTAAACTGATTTGGGGGGCATAGGCTTCTTTATTTTCAATCTGTGCTGTGTCAACTACCACCTAAGAGAGAAACAAAAACAAAAATCAGCTTTCAAACAGAAAAATGGATCATAAACAAATCAAATGCATGAGCCTATCAATGCTGAGTGACTCTGGTAAGAACTATTGTGGTAAGATAGTAAACTATCTGGCAACACAGAAACACATAAGCCAGTCAGGAACCCCATGGAGACAACAAGTAATAAAGATGACTGAAAACAGTAATACTTCAAAAAAAAACAAACTGCATTCTAGGTGCAGGATGTACTGAACTTTACAATCATTTTTAGTACTTCTTCCAAGCTGTAAATATGTTAATTAGGAATTACTTTGTTTCCTTCATCTAAGTATTTTTTCACTTGATGCACTTGAAAGAAATAAAAACATCATTAAAAATCAAACCAGTGCTTTTAGAGCAGCCTATGTGTAATGACCGAATATGAGCCAGAAGATGATGAGGCTTTTTGTTAAGGCCACTTGATCCTCAACCATCAATAAGAACAGAATTACTTCAGGAAAAATGCAGAACCAGTCCTTTCTCAGTGATTTTCTCTTGTTTTATTTTTGGTCACGCTGTGCACTTGTGGGACCTCAGTTCCCCAACCAGGGGCTGAATCCGGGCCACAGCTATGAAAGCATGGAGTATTAACCAACAGACCACCAGGGAACTCCCTGGAAGAGAGTTTTTCTTTCTTTGGCTTTTTGTTTTTTGTTTTTTTGGCTGTGCCATGCAGCATGTGGAATCTTAGTTTCCTGACCAGGAACTGAACCCACGGCCCCTGGATTGGAAGTGCAGAGTCTCAACCACTGGGCTACCAGGGAAGTCCTGAGGAGAGTCTTTAATATTACACAGATGATATAGTATCCTTTGTAATTTAAAGGGTGTGACAAAGTGATGAATATATTTTCAAATAACTAAAAGAGTTTTAAGAAAATAACCATAAAACACTTTAAAACCAAATCTGTAATACTTCAGGAAGGGCAAAGCGGTGCAGAGTTGCTTATTAGGATTCCAAATTCAGCATCTAATGGAGCCGATTTCCATAGCTGTAAAGAGAGTTCCCACAGCTGGTCTGCAGCGTCCTTTAGAAAAGACTTCCTGTCCAAGCAATAGCCATTGTTGTAACAAGCAGGTGTTTCCTCTTTCCTCCCATCCCCAGAACAATAATCTGAAGTCACACACAAAGTTGCCCTGGGATCAAGGAGCAGAGAACTAGGAAGAAGTTTTTGCTCTCTGAATAACATGGGACTTTTTTTTTTTAACTGATGTTTTCTCAGAACTGCCTTTGGGTCTTCCTACCTTATTTTACACACTCCTTTCTGGAGAACTTATTGACATGGTTCCCCTAGTTGCAGCTAAAATGGTCTTTGGGAATATGGATAAATCTACTAAAGGCAGTGGGCTCCTCCATACTTCAGCAGGGGGTCTCCAGTTTACTCTTTTTCTCAGGGGTTCCTATACTAAGGAACAGATTTTAAGGGAAATGTAACTCAACACTGTGGACAGGCCCCACCTGGCCCTCTACAAGGCAAGTACTACCCTGAGCTGGGCCACCAGAGCACTCACCCACACCAAACAGAAGGACTGCATCCTCCCAACAGCTCCTTTTATGAATAAAGTAGGAATCAGAGTAAAAAACAGTTCTTTAATTATCTTAATCTCTAATTAACTTCCTTTCATTTCTAAAATGCTACGCATGCGTGCCAAGTTGTTTCAGTTGTGTCCGACTCTGTGTGACCCTCTGGACTGTAGCCTGCCAGGCTCCTCTGTCCATGGGATTCTCCAGGCAAGAATACTGGAGTGGGTTGCCATATCTTCCTCCAAGGGATCTTCCTGGGTTGGAAAGATCCCCTGGAGGAGGACCTATAACACTTCAAAAAGCAATCTTTCATGCTAGAAGGTAGGATAAACACAAAGGGACACAGATCAAAGGTGCCTAACAAAAACCTAGATGTTGTTATGTCCCTGGTGGTCCAGTGGCTAAGACTCCACGATCCCAATACAGGGGGCCCGGGTTTGATCTCTGGTCAGGGAACTAGATCCCACACGCAGCAACTAAAGATCCTGAGTGTCACAAAAGACCTGGTGCAACCAAATAAATAGTGAAAAAAAACCAAAATTGAAGACACCTAGATGCTGATTTCCTAACCCCACCCAAATTTGGCAAAAGTTATTCTTCTCACCAAAGGTAAAGAGACCAAACTTAGTTTGGAGTTGCTGTTGTTATTTTTATTGTGTAAAAGGAGATAAACAGAGAGCTGAGGTACAAAGTGACTGGACGGGGCACTACTTATACCATCGGAGGAGGTGATGTTTGAGCTGACGTAAGGAAAATGAGAGTGAGTAAGTCACACGAAGATCTGAGAGGAGTATTCTCAGGGAAAAGGAACATCAGGGCAAAAACCTGAGACTGGAAGGAGGCTGCTGTGTTTGAGCAACAGAAAGACACCCACTGTAGCCCTGGAGAGTCAGGCCAGGTGAAAGGGCCTACCATCACTAATATGATGGTTTCCTTAAAATCTGGAAAGCCTGAGACACCATTTTGCAACTAGGTCCCCTGCAAATACATATCATCAATCGAGTAAAGGACAAAAAAAGACCTTTTAATGATGCTCTTCCTTTCCCCTCTGGCCTAACCTCTGCAGCAACCAAAGGGCTGTTTATATTATCCAGTGTTTCCGCACATGAGCCCACAGCACATGCTCACACGCTTAAAATGTCCTCCCCTGCTCCCCCCGTCCGGCACACGTGCTCACTCACCAGGCCGGCCTGGCCAAACAGCAGCTGCACGGCAGTCTTGCAGGCGCCCCGCCACGTGGACGGGCACACCTGGTTCAGGACCTCGGTCACAGGGAAGTCGTCCCTGGGCGTGATGCCGTTACAGCAGCCTGCCTCCTTCATCAGCTGCAACATCGTATGCTGCAGAGTGATAAAAAGAAAGTTCACACCTCACAATAAAGCCATGAAAGGTTCCAAAATTCACAGAAATGCATTTATAGGCACAGAATAGCCTCCCAAGTCACTTCATTTTGATTTCGTAAGTAATTCTCATCAATTACCTTCAAAGATTTTCTCAAACCTGTGACTGGCTAGATACGGATACACGTGCATTAATACACATATGTGATTTCTATTCTAGCACAAAACACAGCATTATTTAGCAATCTACTGATACAAATTGGCTAAGGAATTTTGAAGTTCTGAATCCCTCTGAATAAGGAAACAAAATTATCTGATACAAGTAAATACCAGAAGACTTCATCCTTATTCTGGATGAACAAGTGGTCAGCATAAGCTTCAGTTCCAGTCTGCAACCTTCTAGCTGTGCGGCCTTGGGCTCCAGCTCCTCTGTCGGTCAAGTGGGGAAAAAGGCTGTGCCTACCTCATGGGTGAGCATCAACTGAGACGATGCATGGCAAACATCTGACACATGCCTGGCATACAGGATGCTCCACAAATGGTCCTAATTACTTCAGTACTAGGGCAAGATTTCGCCTCTTATTTATTTCACTGAAACACTAATCACAAATAGCCTCCTAGGTTGTGATAGTAACACAGGCCGAGGGGGGCCTCGGCCAGAGGATTAAGGGATGTGACCCTTGAGAAGAGGACTTAACGCAGAGAAAGACCTAAGAATAAGTGTGGGGGTGAGGCTGGGGCTGTGAGACAGCCAGGAAATGAGAGCCCATCCCAAGAGCATAACCATAAACAGCATTTTTATAGTGTACTTTCAAAACCTTTTATTTTAAACACTTTGGACAAAATTATAAATAAAAGTAACTTGGCAAAAGTCTCTTTAAAAGTCACCCTAGGAACTTCTGGGCTGGAGAACACAGGGAGGTGCTGGGACTGAGCTGCCTGGAGAGAACAGGGAACCTCCAAGCCCCTTCCCCAGGCCTTGTCCCAGGCGCCTCTTCCATCTGGCTATTCCTGAGTTACATTCTCTCATGACAAACCGGTGATCCAGAACTCTCCCAACAAGCTGGACTTCACAGCAACAGTGTACTCCAATCAAGGTACCATAAGGAGAGTACACCGTGGCAGATACGGCACATGCCTGAAGAAGTTCATTTATGGCCCTGTGACTATAAAATAGTCACGGCCACTCTCTTAAATGCCAAAGTTTCCTTGAACCCCCTCCACACACTTCCTGTATTCCCCTAGCCTCTCCTCTGGCTCCAGAGCCCATCTGTCTGTGAGGACCCAGGCCCTGATCCCACTTCAGGACTCTAGACCCATACATCCAATTGCCTGCTGGACAGCTCCCCTTGGACATTTCAAAAGCAGTCTTAAAATCATGTACAAAAATGTATTTTTGACGACTATCATCAAGCCTTAATAAGCAGCACCAAAACTGCTGTCCAAGCCAGAAACTTGGGCCTCATCTCCCTTCCCCTCCCTCTCATAGCCAGTTAATCATGGAGTCCTGCTTATTACAACTTCTAGGTTGCTCCTGAATCCTTCCACTTGCCTCCCATTATCACCAGATGGGGCCATGGCCAAAAGCCTTCAGTGCTGCTCTCCTTCCAGCCAAAAATCTATCCTGAAGCCAGGGGGATCTTTCAGAAATGCCAACCTAATCACGTGACCTGCCATGGTGGGGCACCTGCCTCAAACTGGGGGCTTTCCATCTCCCTGGGCTGCTTCTCCAGCCTTGGTCAGTGCCATGTCTTCCCCTTGTTCTAGACTCTCAGGTCTGACTACACGTTAGAATCACCTGAACAACTTTTATAAGCTAGAAGAGCCCAGCCTTCATTTCAGGGCTATTAAATCCAAATCCTACTAGGGACTATACTTGACAGCCAGAGGACATCCCACTTCAGCTCTAAGGAAGACCTTCAGCTCTTGGGACAGGTTGTCACTTCCTGGCTGTCTCACAGCCCCAGCCTCACCCCCACACTTATTCTTCAGGTCTTTCTCTGCTTTAAGTCCTCTTCTCAAGGGTCACATCCCTTAACCCTCTAGCTGAGGCCCCCTCGTCCTATGTTACTATCACAACCTAGGGGGCTGTCAAACCTCCTAGCCTGGTACTAATGCTCAATAAAGACCGATCAAATGGGGGGAGGGAAACGTCACTCTAGTCTGCTTTTAGACAACAGTTTACTGAGGAACGTCAATGCCTCCTGTCTTCACTTCAGTTTTGCTTTTTAATCCAGATTCTTTACAAGCCATCAAGTGTCCTTAAGAACTCCATTTTCAAGTTCACACCCAGGTTGGAGGAACCCCATGGGAAGCTACCGTCTTGAGTTTCAGGTTGTCGGCAGCCGACTCGTTGAAGGAGACCCCCTTCAGGAAGCTTGATCCTATCTGCACGGGCACAGTGGGAAGCTCACACTGCATGGGCTGCGGCGGGGTCTGCCTCCGCCCCGTCTGCTGCGCCTCTGCCTCGCTGCAGCAGCCCTGAAAAAGGGTTGGAGAGGACAGGAGAGGTGACCCACAGCTCAGCTCTCAAGACGGCTGGCTCATGTGGATGGCATGACTGCCACACCACAGCTCCCAGGAGCCACCAGACAGAACAACGTACCTGCAAACTGGCTTCTATTGCCTTTGGATTCAGGTGGAAACCAGCTTTCATTGCATATTCACAGTGACCTAAGCTTTCCAGAGCTATTTTATATGCCTGCAAAGAAATTTTTTTCAAGAATCAAGATCACATAGTAGATTCTAAATTGACAAAGTCCAATGAAAATAGAAATCTTAAATTTCTATAGTCACTAAAAGACATGAGGCCAACTACTATCCTATTACTCTTTCCAACTGGTTCAACATCAAAGCTTAACTCCCCACCTTGTTTTCATTCCTCAGATATTAATGTGCTAGTTTTGAAAAACATACTTGCAGAGCACTGTCAATTTTTATGTTCAGTTCTTTCAGCTGGTGCTCGGGAATTGCTGCACTTTGAGAACAGAAGAGCTGTTGAACTTCAATTCCTGCCAGGCGGCCATCACAGCCTCTCTCTCTCAGTCTAGATGTTGCCTGCAACAGAAATAGTGACTGGTAAGTAAAAGAGGATGTTACAGATACTAGCAAAATTAAAAGAACAAGAAACAACTAATATAAAGCAAGAAACGATCTAAGCATTAGTCATTCTGGATTATCTCTATTATGAAGAGAGCAGCCAGGAATTCTGAAAGACTAAACCAAGCATTGACGAGAAAACAAACTGACATAGCACTGCCTTATTTAAGAAAGCCCCTGGGAGTTCCCTGGCGGTCCAGTGGTTAGGATTTGACACTGCCATTGCTGAGGGACTGGGCTCAATCCTGGTCTGGGAACTCAGATCCCACAAGGCTCATGGCACAGTCAAAAAAACCCTGCAGAAAAGACTTACCTACCTGTTACATATATATATACACATATTTTTTAAAATCACATTTTAAGTTTCTCTGCTTTAAAAGTCACTCAGTTGTGTCTGACTCTTTGTGACTCCATGGGCTGTAGTCTACCAGGCTTCTCCATCCATGGGATTTTCCAGGCAAGAGTACTGGAGTGGGTTGCCATTTCTTTCTCCAGGAGATCTTCCTGACCCAGGGATTGAACCCGGGTCTCCCGCATTGTAAGCAAACGCTTTACCGTCTGAGCCACCAGATACCCAACTATATTGGCCCTTCAAGTTTCCAAAATTAAAAAATATATCTATTTGGTTGAGTGGTCCTATACACCAAAGTAAAAAACCTCACCAATAGGAAAAAAACTACATTGAAACATTAAAGGAAAAACAGAACTTTTGAAATCATTGTTTAGTCATTAGATATATGTTTATGAAAAGTACATTGAACTTCCCAGGTGGCTCAGTGATAAAGAATCTGCCTACCAAGCAGGAGACGCAGGTTCAGTCCCTGAGTTGGGAAGATCCCCTAGAGAAGGAAATGGCAATCCACTCCAGTATTCTTGACTGGGAAATTCCATGGACAGACAAGCCTGGTGGGCTATAGTCATGGAGTCACAAAGGGTTGGACATGACTTAGCAATAAACAACAACAATGAATACATAAGACAGGAAAACAAGAAGACATAAGGATGTAAGACAGAAAAACAGGAAGACTAATCTGTATCTTGTGATGAAATGCTAGTTATCTATACATATGGATCAGGACTAGAGAATATAGAAAAATACATATTCAATTTATTAGATGCATGGAAGGATTCAGGATGAACTGTCTTTCAATTTTTCAACATCTATTTTTATTACAATAATACTTGCACAACAAATAACATTTTTAACAGTTAATTTTTGTTCTTCTAGGTTAATGGAGTTTTAATATTTACCAACATTGCAAGACTAAAGGAAATTAAGCAGCTATAATGTCATATATTTCCAAAACTTCACAAATTCTATCTGAAGACCAATCACTCCCTGAACCCTAATAGTCTCACAGTTTAAAACCATTTGGCTCTCTTTCTGGAACTCTTCATTTAGTCAAAATGTGTAGCTCACAGGTCTTACGTTAGAGGAGTCACTGGATAAGCCAGTGGAGCACCAAACCTGGTCCCTATAGTCTTGGAGCTGACAGCTTTCATGGGTTGGAAAGGCAAGCAAGTAAAACATTTAAAGAATATAAAATGGAAAAACACATCCCAAAGGAAATAAAGAACTGTGACAGGGAGCACCCAAGAAGCTGAGAAATCATCATTTAGGCTGCATTTAAAGAGGAGGAGGCAGTCAACAGAACTGCAGGGTTGGGGGGCGGACAGGCAGAGGTGTAGGCACAGGAACTAGAACCCAGGGAGCAGGGGAGAGTGGTCAGAGGAGGCTGGTGGGCAGGCAGGAGCCAGACTATGTGGGCCGAGGCAGGTCATGGGACGGGTCTACCCCTTACCCTGAGGAAACAGAGAGAGATGAGGGACAGCAAGGCAGGAAGGGCAGAAGCAGGCCCAGCCTCTGAAGCTGTCAGGGAGAGTAATGGCCCCTGAAACAAGTCAGTGACAGTGGACACAGAATGAAGGGGCAGGTCTACAACAGGATGTTGGAGGCAGGGTCTGCAGGGCTTTCGTAGGGCCTGGATGCAGCTGTGAGAGAAAAACTGGAGGATAAATGCCAGGTTTCTTGCACAGGGGACTCGGTGTGAGAGGGCACTACTTGCTAGCACAGGGACGGTTTGAAGAGGAACAGGTGTACACGGGAAGGCCAGGGGCTGAGCCATCTGAAGACCTGAGGAGGACAGCAGCTGAACACAGGGGCCTGGGACCACGAGGGAAGGGAACTGGGCACACACGTTCCATGGCCCCAGCACACAAGAGGTTTTTAAAGTTCTAAGATTAGATGCAGACCCCTCAGGGAAAAGGACATGTAGAACTGAGCCTTGAGGAACTCACATTCATAAGTTATGCTGAAGAGAAGATAGCAAAGTGGTTGGAGAGGCTAGCCTAGGAGGTAAGAGGGTAACTAAGAGCACTTGGTTCTTCATAAGGAGAGAGGATTTCCAGGGCCCAAGTCGCTGTGAGCTGCTAAATGGAGTCAACGGGATCCTTGGATTTCTGCCAATGTTTCTGGCAACACAGAAGGCACCAGTGACCTTCACAAGACAAGGCATGTTCTGGTGGAGGAGTAGAAGCCAGATTTTAGTGAGCTGAATGATGCTCGTTATATATAAAGCTTCATATTGTGCAAAACAATACACAGATGGATACACACATATAGAATAAAAATGTAAAAATATGCATAGGAGTCACACACTCCAAAATCAAGAGGTTATCTCTAGAGAGAAAGGAATATGAATACGACAGTGGAGAAGTATAAAGGGAATTCAACTGCATTTGTAACAATATTTTTCTGTTAACAATAAAAGGTATGAAGCAAATGTGCAAAAAGTGAAGATTCATTTGACAAAGCTAAAAGGTAGATAGATGGTTATGTATGTGACATTTCATATATGCTTGAAATATCTGATAACAGTAATTTTTTTTAGGGTGAATCAAAGGTGAGGCAAACAATTCTTCCAAGAAGCTGGCTATGAAAAGAGCACAGAAACAGGGCAGAGCACGGAGGATTCTTATTTGTAAGCCTATTTGTGTATTGGTGGGAATATGCTGAGGAGGTGGGAGAGAAAACATAGGGTCCCACCACAGAAGCCCTGACGGTGGGGGCAGGGTGGAGAGAGGCAGACTCTGGACAGGAGGAGAGGGTGCCACCTCTGCTGTAATGAAGAGGAAGGAACAGAAAAGGATCTGAATGGGAGAGGTGTGTCATCTGGGTGGAAATGGAGAAGAGGGGCTGCTGCTAGGAAGACTCTGTTTTCTCAGTGTGTAGGGGGCAGGGTCACTGGTTGGAAGCAAAGTAAGGAAAGCAGAAAGCCAGGGCAGACAGAAGTGGGTGAAGAAAAAGGTCAAGGCCAGGAGGTCACAGGAGCACCAGAAGGCTGCTCACTTGGGCTGGGCTCTCAGCATGAATGATACCCACAGGGTGGGTAGAGAAGACCTTGAGTCAGGTATGAAGGGTGTGAGTGTGAGCAGCGTGATCAGGAGACTGCGGCCGGGAGGGCACAGACGGTTGTAAGGTGAGAAGATAAAGGTGGGGACCCCGCTGCCCGGCCACCTGCAATGAAGTCAGCCGGTACCACTCCTGCACTCAACCCCCAATTAGCACTGCATGGCTGCTCCGATAAACACCAAGAAAGCAGAGGAGAATCTTTAAAATGCAAGAGACCAACACAGGGAAAAGAAATTGAGAAAAAAGAACAATGCAACGGAACATCATAAAACTGAACTAAGTAAACAACAGAACATATAATGTTAAAATGTTGAAAGATGTTTACAAATTTGATTAGAGGAGATTTCTAAAACAAAATGAAATAGTTTGCCAATTTAATTGAGGTTATGAGTCAAACTAAATATTATAATATCAATTCTCTTTTCCTCTGTGAAATGAACAGTAAATCCTAGTTAAAGTGTTGACTTGCAAGGCTTTTCTTCCAGCCTCAGAAACAAAGGAGTATTAAAATACCAACAAGAAGAGTGTCATTGCTGACTACATCCCCATCTAGCTACCTAGCTGACTGTTTACTCCACTTACCTTCCAGCCTCTTCACTCTGGTCCCTCTTCCCAGAAACTTTGCTGCACTTCTTGTCAAAGGCCTCTCCTCAACCCTGTTTTTGTAAAGCCCCTTCTCCTAGGAGGCTGTGAGTAGAGGCTGTCTTCCCAGTACCTGGTGCATGCCTGGCGTGAAGTGGGCATTTACAAAAGCATTCACTGTTAAATGAACCAACAATCTAATGATAGCAGTTGAAAAACCACACTTCTACATAAAAAGGCCTTTTTAAGAACTAACAGGCAAAGGCCCTCTGGAGCCTCTCCTATCTGAACAAAGGGCACTGATCTCCCCAGAGTCAGGGTTACCTCAGCAGCCCCTCGCCAGGATCGCACTGCTTCCTCCAGTTCCGATGTGTGGCCCATGCCAGACAAGCCGCCGCCGCTGCTGCTGTTCTTTTTTTCTGGCACAACAACTTCAGCAAAGCAAGAGTGAGCCACGGGCTGTACCTTCTGTAACGCCTGGGTCAAAAACTGGAAATGGACCTGCACCACTGTCAAGAAGCATCGTCCCAACACCTGTGAAGACAAGAGAATCAGGGACTTTCAGGTTGTGGGTTGCTATTGCATTACTGCAATAAATTCTCAACTATCAATTTGAGTAGAGATTAACAATTAACTGGAATTCTGAAATCACATGGAAGTTACAAAGTCACCATGCTTTAGAAGGATCTGCCTTTGTTCTCACATTTGGATCTGGGTGGCCCAGGTGCCTAGAAGTCAAAACTTTATAACCAAATTGCCAACCTCAAGGTTTGAATGGACCTCCCCACTTCCCACCCAGCCTCCCTCACTCCTGTCCTCCACTCTCCTCATGTGGACTCTTGCTCACACCAACCCTGATTGTCTGTGAGCTCCAGTGGAATCACAGCAAGCCACAATTCCAATTCTGTCCACACAGTATTCAGAGCGCAGAAGAAAAGCCAGATGATTAGAAATCTGAAAAGTCAGTTTGACTATAAGAACATATTCCACTGGAAATGGAATCCAAAGATACAGGTTATTTAGTAACAGTGTTATTAACACAGTAATTACATAGTTATTAACATAGCTGTATGTCATATTTCCAGTCTTATGAAACAAAGCCGACAGACCTGTTTTCTCAGAGTTAACAAAACATACTGGTACATCCATGTGTCAGATCAGGAGAAAACCACTTGCTTAATACATATTAGTATAGCTGATTGATACAACAGTCCATTAAAGCAGAAAATTCACTTTAAAAACTACTAAATATGTAATGCTATGTTAATGTATACTATTAATATATAATTATAAAAATATGTGTACTAAAAACATACAACATACCACCAACAGAAGATACAAATGTGCCTTATCTGCCAACCTCTGGTACTGGCAAGAGCTATTCTCTGACACTGTTGTTCTCTGTTTGCTTTCTTGTGTTAATTCCAGCTGCAAGGTATTCTCTACAATTTCCTATTTCTTTTTTCTTTAAAGGAGGTAAGAATTTGCTACTTGCAAAGCAACTTGAACAGACACTTTCCAGATTACTGACATTTTCCCTAATCTTTTAGTTGTTTTATCCATAGTAAATTTGACAGTAACAACAAAACTTTATTGTAATTTTTTTACATGCCCCGTAACATTAAAATATATATATATTTTGGCCATGCCATGTGACAAGTGGGATCTTAGTTTCCCAACCAGGGACTGAACTATGACATTGGAAGCAGAGAGTCTTAAACCATAATGCTGCCACGGAAGTCCCTCAAAACATTTTTAATGGAAAGTATTTCATATTTCATTGGCCTATAGAGTGGTTTACTGACAAAAAGTTACTTCATGAGTGTGTGATTTATCCAACTGGAGAATAGCAGAGGGCCCAATGTTGCCAGCATTTCATGCACTGCCTTGGGGACATGGTGAAGGTTTCCACTGTCTTTTACAAGGAACTAAAATTCAACCCCAGTGCCCACACTTTGGCCTGTTACTGTCCTCTGAAGCAGGCAGAAATAAGAGCCCACCTTGGACCTCTCGCCTCCCAGCACACATTTCAGATGCTGCCCTTCCCTACCCGCACTAGGCAGAGCTCTTCCTCCTGGAGAAAGAGAGTCAGGCAAGTTCCCAGTGGTGACACTTACTCCCTCTGAATTATTTTCCCCTGTGGAAATCACCAGGACAAAACTAAAACAAACACATAAATCTCACATCACAGCATCCTCCCTCTACAGGGAACAATCAGAACAACAGGCTGAATTCCCACCCCAACCCCCCTGGGTTTCCACTTACTCCCTCAAAGCTCTACCCCATCAGAGATGGGCAGAGTGAGCCACATAGAGTAAACAGACCTAGCAACCTGGAACTTGTGACACAAACAGAAGAAACAGGATTTAATTAGCACTGCACACAGTATCAGCCAGCTTGAATACTCAGCATGCACCTCACTTGTTCGAGAGATTTCACATAGATTCTCTCATTCAATCCTAGGAGCAACCATGTGAGGTCATTCCCATTTCACAAACAGTAAGACTAACGCACAGAAAGGTTATGAAACTTTGCCAAGGGGACACAAACTGAATTTGGCAGAGGGCTCACTTGACTCAAGTGTCTATGCCCTTAGCCAGCATGCACCTTGCCCTCAACAAGATCTACACGCCTGGAGACAGCTGTGTGCTGGCAACACTGAAACCGGACACATGACAGAAGCGCAACCCTAACTGGCTTAGGCCAGAATGCCACGGTGTTCTGAAGCTCCACACAGAGCAAACCCAGGAGGACTGAAGCCAAGTCCTCAGGCACACACACTCTTCCCCGTCCTTCTTCCGTGACCTCCTGGCGGGCTGCGGCTGAGGGAGGAGCAGGGAGAGAGAAGTGACATGCCATGCGCCATCTGCCCTGGGCTCATATTCTTTCAGCTTCTGACAGACACAACTGAGTCATTCATTCTTTCAACAAATGTGTAATATGTACAAAGCACAAAAAAAGCTAGAGGATACTACAAGAAATACAGTGAACAGTCACTGTCCTTCTGAGGGTTACCTTCTAACAGTGGGGGACAATAAGTAGATGTGCAAAGTCAGGGGCTACTGGAGAAGGAACACTGAGGGACGAGGTGGGAAGGAAAAGGCTCTCTGAGGACAAGAGCACGGGAACAAGGTGAGTATCCCGTCCGTCCCTTCTGAAGGGAAGTTCTAGAAATGGCCTCTGAAGGCCTGACGCAGGGTCCTGGGCCTGGAAGAGGACACGCTGATCATGCTGCCGATGGCAGGCTGGGGGTTAGGGAGGGTCCTCTTGCTGTTGAGGGCAGAATGGTGGAAAGAGGACGCCGCTGCTGCAGGAATAAATGGGGAGAGATGGTGGTCAGTTTTAGAAGCGGGACCTTCGGAATGTTGCCGCCACCACTTCTCACATGCTTGACCTTGGATGAGACGTCTAACTTAAATTTCCTCCTTATATATAAGAAGTGGAAAAAACAAGACCTCAGCATCTCCCTCCCCCTGCTCATGAAGTATGGAGCACAAATTATGGTTGTAATAAAATATTTGTGTTGTAAACAATTCACTAAAAAGCCAATCAAAATGATGGTTACTCTCAACCTTGGAAAAGCTATCTAAAGAATGAATAGCTATTCTGCAAGTGTACCTAAGTAGCAGAAGTATAAATGCCACCTTCTCTGGAGAGAGGACTGAGCTCCACCTCCAGCCTGCCTCTGCCCACCTTTTCTCTACAATATCTCCTGTCTTAGCCCAGTTTCCTTCCTGGCACAGGCTCCATCCTTCCTGACCCAGGAATGTTCCAGTCCTTGGCGTCTTCCTGAGAAACCTGGAAAGCAATAGAGACTCTAAAGTTATGAATCTGAAAACATGTGACCCAAGGGCCTAGGACAGTTACTTTCTCTTTAATTTTATTTTTAAAGGTGCATCTATTTACTTATATATTGGCAGAGCAGCATGTGGGAATTAAGTTTCCCAACCAGGAACTGAACCCATGGCCCGTGCATTGAAAGTGCAGAGTCTTAACCACCAGACCAGGGGTGTCTCAACTTTCTCTTCCACAGGGAGACCATTTCCTGGATTACGGGATCCCATGAAGATGCAGAACAGATGTAGCAAGCTGAAGCACAAATGAGTGGTCAGTGAGATTAAAATGTCACTGGAGCTACAGAATTCCACGTCAATCAAGAGCTAACATTTACTGAGTGTTTAACCCATACCAAGCACTTTACATGTAGTGAAGTGAGACTGTGGGGTGAGAGCAATTCATCCATTTTACAGATAACAACACCGAGGCTTAGAGAGAGAAAGAACCTTGCTCTAATGTCAAGCAGGTAATAAGAGGTACAGTAGAGATCTGACACTGAGTCTAACTCCAAAAACTGTTCTAACCACCAGGCTGTGCTATTTTCATATGCCAAGATCCAGGAGGTAGTCACAACAGTGGCTAAGGACGTCACGAAGGGGAGGGGACCCCTCTTCAGGAACCCTGATGAGCAAAGACTGAGAGGCATGGCTCAGTCTCCGCTGACAGTGGGGAAGGTACTGCAACAAACTTAGCAAGTGCCTGCGGCACTTCAGGGTGGCAGGAGTCTTGAAGTTCATGATTTGCATAGCAGACAACAGCTGACTGGTTGCAAACAGCAATGATAAAATGGGAGAGGGCACATGGAGCTTGGGAAAAGGAGCAGTTTCTCTTACCTCTTAAGGAATTCCAAGCCCCAAAACCTCTATGTCAGCCTTCAGCCCATCAGTCTCATTCAAGAATTATGAAGAAAGCAATCAGACTTAATCTTACCCTTAGCATCTGAATTAAAAAAAAAAAAAAAAAACCATTCATCTCAAAGCATCCCAACTGTATGGAATTTGGGGCAATATGAGGCTATTATCAGAGTTGCATTAAGAGAAACATCTTAGGGACTTCCCTGGCAGTTCAGTGGTTGGGACTCTGTACTTCCCCTGCAGTAAGTATGGGTTTGATCCCTGGTCAGGGAACTATGATGCCACATGCCATGCAGCGGCACAGCTTTAAAAAAGAAGGGGAAAAAAAGAGAGAGAGAGAAAGAAATATTTTGGTATGACAAATTCCTCATAAAAGCCCAACTCCTGAATATAGACAATAAGTGACCTTGCCACTACTGCTTCCAAATATCCATGGAGCATTCTGGATTGTAAACAGCCATTGAGCATCTACTGAAATAAAACCTTGTTTTCTCGAAATTGCTGATGGTGGAGGAAAAGGGTACATGTTCACTTTCCCATGCCTCTATAAATGGACCTATATAGGGGGTTATCTTTATGGCTATAACCAGGAAACCTTTTCTTTTCAGTGATTTTTCTATTTTATTCATTAAAACAGATTTTAGTTTAAGGTCATCCTGTTTTGAGCCCCAAAAGACCACCCTTTCTATACCACCATAGTCAATTCTACCTTCCTAGAATATTTTCAAAATTTTAGTTACTCCTCTTCCAGGGCCACGGCCTTACTCAGCCCTTACTATATCCCCACGTGTTGAAATTACAGACTGCCCAAGTCCACCCCATCTGTGACACACCCTCTGATTTTCACATCAATATACACAATGTCTAAATTCACTTTCTACTCAAAGTCACTGAACAAATCATCTTTCTCATACCCCTGCAAAGTGACGAACAAGTAGAAATGTCGCATATGCCATAGTGTCAAACATTTGGGTTCTAGTATTTACTTCTGATCAGTTTAAAAGTCAAGAATGAATGAAATGAAGTCAATCCGAATTGGCGGCTTTTATTAGAAATTCCAAAGTCATTCAATCATTTCTTTCTCTTCAAAACTTACTTGTACCTTAAACATTACAGTTGGTTCCAAGTGTTCTCAATCTTTTGTCCTTATGATAATTCCACAGTTATTACATAATGACCTAACCAACAGAACGGAATGTGATATAAGAACCTAAATGTGTCTCCAGAGAAATAGAGAATGCAGCAGACCATGCCTGGACTATGGAAAGTACTTTATGGAGATTAAATTACAGTATGAAAATGTAAAAACCAAGCTCAACCAAAAAAAAAAAAATGGTAAAAACCATGAAACTAAGATGTATAGCCTGACCTAAAAACTGATTAACAGTGAGTGTTTAAACTTTTTGTTTTTTAAAGCAATTAACAAAACAATAATCTCTTTGCAGTTGGTATCAACCCAGAGCACAAAGAAGCTGCCATGCTATGTACAGGAGAAAGAACTAGTGAGAAGAGAAAGCTAACACATGCCCAAGGATGGATGAGCCAACAGCAAACGTTAATCATTCAGACAAGATTACATTCTGCCCCTGACACGCTGCTTTACTGCTGGTCACAATATCATCAGACACAGTTTCTAAACTCCTGCTTCACAGGCCAGGCACTGTGATCCACAGAAACTTTTACACCAGTAATACATATTCACTGCAAATAACTTAAGAGGAAAAGATAAGCTCAATAAAGAAACAGTGTCAGATATTACTAAATAGATATAACCACTGATTACATGTTTGCGATACAGCCTACATTTGAAACTGTTTTTTTCTTTTTTTCCAAAATTAGATCATTTTATATGTTGTTTTGGGGTTTCCCGGATAGCTCAGTTGGTAAAGAATCTGCCTGCAATGCAGGAAACCCCAGTTTAAGGGATAAGCTACCCATTCCAGTATTCTTGGGCTTTCCTGGTGGCTGAGATGGTAAAGAATCCACCTGCAATGCGGGAGACCAGGGTTCGATCCCTGGTTTGGGAAGATCCCCAGAGAAGGGAAAGGCTACCCACTCCAGTATTCTGGCCAGGAGAATTCCATGGACTATATATTTCATGGGGTTGCCAAGGGCCAGACACAACTCAGCAACTTTTACTTTCATATGTTGTTTTAGTCTGTTTTCCAAAATAAAATATATCAAAAATTTATTACCATGCAACACACATAGGAAGTTTTATATTTTAGCTACACTACTATACATCTTTACATAACTAGTAAGTATAATTATAAACTATCATCCAGGACATGAAACAGTGAAAGGCCAGTGACAGGAACGAAGTTCATGTCAATTATGGTAGACAAAGGAGGAGGGGCAGTTACTGCTCAACGGGCAGAGATTCAGTTTGGGAAGATGAAGTTTTGGAGGCGGACAGTGGTTGATGGCTGCAAAAAAATATTAATGTACTTAATGCCACTGTATGCTTCAAAACTGTTAAGATGGCAACATTTATGCTATGTATAGTTTACCACACTAAAAAAAAAAAGCAGAACTGCTGCTAGTTACCCTCTCTGCTACCATTCTATTCCAAGCTACAGTCATCTCTTGCTTGGATTACTGTAAAAGCCTCTTAACTGATCTTCCTGCTTCCTTTCAATTAGGATTAGTTTTATCTACATATAACAACAACAACAAATGCAGTGGCTTACATAAAATCAATGTTTACTTCTTTCTATGATGAAAATCAGCAAGGAGATCAAACCAGGCAATCTTAAAGGAAATCAGCCCTGAATATTCATTGGAAGGACTGTTGCTGAAGCCAAAGTTCCAATACTTTGACCACCAGACGCGAAGAGCCAACTCACTGGAAAAGACCTTGATGCTGAGGAAGATTGAGGGCAGGAGAAGGAGATGAAAGAGGATGAAATGGTTAGATAGCATCACCGACTGAATGGACATGAATTTGAGCAAACTCCTGGAGATAGTGGAGGACAGAGAAGCCTGGTGTGCTGCAGTCCATTGGGCTGCAATGAGTCCGACACAACTTAGCAATGTGAACAACAAAGGTGAAAATAAATCTATGGTTTGGCAGTCCAGAGCTAGGATGAGGGCTCCTGGGTATCACAGGGAGCCCAGTTTCCATCTTTCTGCTCTTCATCCTCACACAAGACTTACATACTTAAATTACCTCACAGTTCTAAATAATTAAATGACCTTCAGCCATTGTGCCTGCATTCTAGACAGTAAAAAACTGGGGGGAGTGAGGAAAAGGGAGCACCCTTTTTCCCTAAGGAAACTTCCTCATGGTCTCATCCAAAACCTCCAGTTACATCTTCATGAATCAGAACTTACTCAAGTGACCACTCCTAGCTGTAAGGGAGGTTGGGAGGTATAGTCCAATTTTCAAGAACAATATTCCTGAAAAAAACAAAAGCAAACAAAAAACCCTCCAGAGTTGGTTATTTTTTTGGCTGTACCATGCAAAATTCCACGTTGTGGAACCTTAATTCCCCAACCAGGGATCAAACCCAGGGCCCAGCAGTGAAAGCACCAAGTCCTAACCACTGGACTTTTAGACAATGCCAAGAATCCCTTGAAGGAGGCCCACCATGACCCTATTTGCAAATGAACCACTACCCTACCTGGAGCATCCTTCTATTTTTCAGACAAGCATTGCTCAATGTTCCATCCGCAGAGAGGTCTTTCTTCTACCTCTGTTCATCATTCTTTTTCTTCATAGTACCTCTCACTACCTGGCATTAGGTTTGTATTGCCCATTTATTTTTTGTCTGTTTCCCTAACTAGGAGTTATGGAGAAGGAAATGGCAACCCACTTCAGTATTCTTGCCTAGAGAATCCCATGGACAGAGGAACCTTGCAGGCTACAGTCCATGGGGTCATAAGAGTCGGACACGACTGAGTGATTTTCACTACTACCTAGGAGTTGAGCTGAATGTGGCGGGGTCTTTTGTTCTGCTCCCAGTCACATTCTCAATGCCTGGCACAAAGCGGACAATCTTTCTGTACATATTTGTTGAAAGAAGAAAAAAAGCAGTTGCTACTCTGCACATAAAAGCACCAATCTAGGCCAAGGGCAGCATGTTGACTGAAGAGCTGAGGGCAAGACATCATGGAAGCATCTATGTGCAAATGTTATTACCCGGGAACTCTTCCCGCTTTCTTTCCCTGGACAGCTCTTCTGCAGCCAGCCCATGGACACCAGCTGCAACCCTGACTTACTTTGAGGGTGATATCCCCAACAGGCTGGGGGGAGATAACAAGTCTTCTGGAGAAAGAAAGGCTGTAAACCATGCAAGGCTTTCCTGCGAGTGACACACTTGCCCAGAATGAAGAATCAGGTATAACATGTCATGCCTTGGAACTGTAGGCTTATTCTTTCAAACCGAGAACCAATATTGTAATTAACAGATATGCTATTGAGGGAATTAAGGGTATATATAAGGGCCTAGAAAGGTGTATTTTCCCTGTATGTTTGTGTATGTGTACCTACTTGTAGTTTTCTGCCCAGATACAAGAAACAGTTAATAGTGGTTCTACCTGGGACTGGGATGGAGTTGGAAGAGAGAAGCATGACCTTTGGAAAAGTGAACTTATGGCATTCAGAAATGTTTGTATTTTTTACCATAAGTATGCATCACATACAAAATAAAACTAATTAATTAAAATTAATAATAGTAGTACATCCAAAGCATTCTCATTAAAATGAGGACCAAAACAAAGATGCTCATTCTTAAAAAAAAAAGAAAAAAGGTGCTCATTCTTAAAGCTCATTGTTTTATATATTAAAACCTATGCTGACAGAGAGTTCCCTGGTGGTCTGGTGGTTAGGACTTCTGGGCTTTCACTGCCACGGACTGGGGTCAGTCTCTGGTCAGAGAAGATTCCACAAGCCATGTGGCGTGGCCAAAAAGTAAAACTAAAACCTATGTTCAATGCAACAAGATATATAACTACCGGAAGGGAGAAGATAAATATAGATGACATGATCACATATACCAAAAAACCCCAAATAAACCAACTGAAACATCAGAATTATTGAGTCCAGCCACAGAGCAGGAGATAAGACAAAAATTTAAAAAATCAAGGGTGTTCCTATGTTACAGAAAAAAACTGTCAAATAAAATTTCATCCTGGGCTTCCCTGGTGGCTCAGTGGTAAAGAATCTGCCTGCCAATGCAGAAGACACTGGTTCAATCCCTGGGTCCAGGAAGATCCCACATGCCCAAGCACCACTACTATCGAGCCCATGCGCCCCACCTACTGAGCTCGAGAACCCTAGAGCCCACACTCCACGACAAGAGAAACCACTGCAACGAGAAGCCCGCACACCACAACTAGAGAGTAGCCCCCGCTCACAACTAGAGAAAAGCCCGCACACCAACAAAGGCCCAGCATAGCCAAAAAAAAATAAGTAAAATTTCATTCACGGTAGTAACTAAAATAAAGATTAGTTAAGAATGTTAAAAATACACACAGCCACTAGAAAGGAAATTATGAAACTTTACTAAGAGACATAACAAGAAGGCTTCATAGAAGACATAATAAGCTGCTAAAACCCTGAAAACAAAACAATTCAGCAGGTGTTTCCAGGATCATAAATATGTTTCCCATCACATTCTCTGACATGCTCCACCTGGAACCTGCAGTGTGGCCTCTCCAACATCTAGTCTTGTGGCTTTGGAAGCAGCCGTCAGGTAACTGCTTCCCTTGTGCTCTCAGTTTGGGGATACCCCAGCACCAAAAGTGGGCACAGAGTCAGGCCTGACCAATCAATGTGTTAGTTTAACCTTTCTGCCCACAAGGCCCAAAGACAGGCAAGTGACCCAAGTCAAGCCAATCAGATTGAGTTCCAGAACTTTTGTCAGAACCTGGGAGAGAACAGAGGTGTTGGCAACTCTGGCACGGAGACAGTCTGGGTCTGTTCAGCACTGTGTGAGCCCCTGTATCCAGTCATGACCAGAGAGAGAGAGAGCTAACTTTCTTTAGTTCATGGGGTCAAACCATTGTTTTGCTGAGAGGCAGTACAGAGCTACAGTCAAGAATCTGCACTCTACAGATTACTGTGATATTGAATGGTTTGCCTTGGAAACGAACAGAGAACATTCTATCGTTTTTGAGACTGCATCCAAGTACTGTATTTTCGACTCTTTTGTTGACTATGATGGCTAAGTCCATTTCTTCTAAGGGATTCTTGCCCACAATAGTAGATATAAATAATGGTCATCTGAGTTAAATTCACCCATTGCAGGCCATTTTAGTTCACTGATTCCTAAAATGTCAATGTTCACTCTTGCCATCTCCTGTTTGACCACTTCCAATTTGCCTTGATATCTGGACCTAACATTCCAGGATCCTATGAAATACTGCTCTTTACAGCATTGGACTTTACTTCCATCACCTGTCACATCCACAACTAGGTGTTGTTTTTGCTTTGGCTCCATCTCTTCATTCTTTCTGGAGTTATTTCTCCATTTTTCTCCAGTAGCATATTGGGTACCTACCAACCTGGTGAGTTCATCTTTCAACATCATACCTTTTTGCCTTTTCATACTGTTCACGGGGTTCGCAAGGCAAGAATACTGAAGTGGTTTGCCATTCCCTTCTCCGGTGGACCACATTTTGTCAGAAATATGACCTGTCCATGACCCATCCATCTTGGGTGGCCTTACTCATAGTAAGGTGGCATGGCTCATAGTTACTTTGAGTTAGTCCACGTGATCAGTTTGGTTAGTTTTCTGTGATTGTGGTTTTCACTCTGTCTGCTCTCTGATGGATAAGGATAAGAGGCTTATGGAAGCTTCCTGATGGGAGAGACTGACTGAGGGGGAAACTGGGTCTTGTTCTGATGGGCAGGGCCATGTTTAGTAAATCTTTAATCCAATTTTCTGTTGATGGGCGGGGCTGTGTTCCCTCCCTGTTGCTTGACCTGAGGCCAAACTTCGGTGGAGGTAATGAAGACAATGATGACCTTCAAAGGTCCCATGCACGCCCTGCTACACTCAGTGCCTCCGACCCTGCAGCAGGCCTCCGCCGACTCACGCCTCTGCCGGAGATTCTTGGACACTCATGGGCATGTCTGGGACAGTTTCTTGTGGGGTCACTAATCCTTTCTCCTGGATCCTGATGTGCACAAGGTTTTGTTTGTGCCCTCCAAGAGTCTGTTTCCCCAGTCCTGTGGAAGTTCTGGTGGCAGCCCCTTGCTTTCCGGCTCTGGTTGTTGCAAGCCTGCCTCTCTGCCTCCAGGAGGGGAGGGGCTGGTACACAGCTAGCTCTCCTTTGGTATTCGCTCAACCCTTTGTTCTGTGAGCAGGCCAGGCTCACAGAACCTGGTTGTTAGGTTGTTAGGTTGTTAGGTTACAGCCTTTCCAGGAAAGTTCTCTTTTCCGCAGTAGTGGTTAGGCTTGTATTCTGTGGGTTTCTTTTTATTTTTTCTCCCAGTTACGTTGCCTCCCCACAGACCTGCCTGTGAGAGGGTTTCCTACTGTGTGGAAACTTCTCCTCCTTCACCATTCCCTCCCCAGGACAGGGCTTCATCCCTAACTCTTTTGTCTCTTTGTCTTTTATATTTTGTCCTACCTCCTTTCGAAGAGAATAGGCTGCCTTTCTGGATGCATGGGGTCCTCCATCAGTGTTCAGAAGTTGTTTTGTGGAAGTTGCTCAGCATTCAAATGATCTTTTGATGAATTTGTGGGGGAGAAAGTGGTCTCCCCGTCCTATTCCTCTGCCATCTTGTCTTTTTAGTAACTATGACTTTTTAGTAACTTGACTTTTTAGTAACTATGAAATATTAAATTATACTCTTCTAAAAGAAAGCAACACTGCCATTTTAGTCACCAGAATTGCAAGCACAGCATTCTTTCCTTGACTCCTACTTGCTGCTGGGGTCCTGACTTCAGAGGTATCTTTTCTCTATTCTCATCATTTTCTTCCTTGATTCACTTTTATTTCCTTCATTTTTTTCTGAAAAGCACTTGCCTTTTTTCTCATCACTATACCTTACTCAGTAATACTCTCTGTGATATTGTGATTAATAATAAATATGTATTTTGGTCTTTTTCCATGGTTCCTGGCACACAGCTCCTAAAACCCTTGGAATTTTCTAAGTGATAAGAGAGAGAAAGTATCTTTTGTTATTCATAACAAGCCTCTTTCAACCATACCTGAGTTTGGGTTTGAGGTGACTTTTGGGAAGTCCATAAGGATAGGGGCTGGTTACCAGGGGAACCAAGTTTGAAACTTTCAGCCCAACCCCTCTGGAGAAGGGAAGAGGCTAGAGAGAGAATCACCAACAACCAAAACTGAATCAACCACACCAGTGAAATGAAGGTTCAGAAATGCCAAAAGGATGGGGTTCAGAAAGATTCTGGGATAAAGACCATGTGCAGGTGCTGGGAGGGTAACAGGCCTGGAAAGAGCATGGAAGCTCACACCATTTACCACAAACTTTGCCTTATGCATATCTTTCATCTGGCTGTTCCTAAGTTACATCTTTTTATAATTGAGTGAGTTTTTTCTGAGTTCTGTGAGCTGTTCTAACAAATTAATCAAATCTGTGGAAGGGTCATGGGAATCTTTTGATTTATAGCCAGTTGTTAAGAAACACAGGTAACACCCTGGACTTGTAACTGGTATCTAAGAGGGGGTAGGGGGAATCTTGTGGGACTGTGCCATTAACTGTGGGATCTGATGCTAACTCCAGGAAAAAGTGTTAGAACTGGGGCTTCCCTGGTGGTTTGATGGCTAAAACTTTGTGCTCCCAATGCAAAGGTCCCAGGTTCGATCCCTGGTCAGGGAACTAGATCCCACATGCCCACAACTAAGAGTTTGCATGCTGCAACTAAAAAAGATTCCACACGCGGCAATGAAAATCAAAGATTCCAGGTGTGGCAACTAAGACCCAGTGCAGCTAAATGAATAAAGAAAGAAACAGATATATATAGATAGATAGATAGATGTATTAGAAATGATCCCAAATCACTTTGTATAGGAAAACCCCCCAACAACAAACTTAGGACAAGAGTGCCAGAGGAGTATCCTGGGAGTAGACAGAACACAGGAGTTTTCCTAAATACTTTCGTTTCTGTTAGAAGACTACTTCATTCATATGAACAAATCACTCCATGAAATGAAATTATTTATTGGGTGTTCCTGATACATTACTCCTGTCATGTGGTCATAAGTTTCTCTCTCCCTTTTCTCAAACTTGGAAAATGTCTAACCATACACAAAAACAGAGTATAACAACCCCCCCCCATGCACCCATCAAAAAGCTTCAACAACTAAAAACATTTTGCCATGTTTTTTTCATCCTTCTCCCCAACTCAACCTTATTCTGCTGGAATGTTTTGGAACAAATCCCAATCAACCAAGACCCAATACACGTTCAAAGTTCCCAACTTATCTTTTAAAATGTCTTTTTGGGGGGAATTCCCTGGTAGCCCAGTCCTTAGGACTCCACTCTTTCACCGCTGAGGACCCGGGGTCAAGGAACTAAAATCCCATCAGCTATGTGGTGTAGCCAAAATAAAAGTCTTTTTTTTCCCCCCCCCCCCCCCCCCCGGTTTGAATTTCAACTCCAAAAAGCTCATTTTATTTGGTTGTTTTATCTCAATTCTCTTTTAATTTGTATCTCTTAACTCTCTACTGAATTTTTCTTCATGCTACTAGAGTTGCTGAACAAATCAGGTCAACTGCCTATAGAATATGCCACTTTCTGGATTTGTCTGACTGTGATTGCTCCCTTAAGGTGTTATGTAACTTGTTCCACCACACCCCACATTTCCTATAGAGTGGTAATTCCTTCTAGAGGCTTGATTAGATCATTTCAGGGTCCTTCCTACCCCAGGATATGGCAGAAAGAGGGATAAGTATAAGACTGCATATGGGAGTGCTGTATAGTTCTTATCAGGAGACACAATCACATGGTTGTCTCCGTTTCAGTGATGCTGAGGTTGACCAATGGATTTGGCTGAGAAAAGCCTGATTCCTCTCCAGCAGCATTTCATCAAATGATTTTATCCTCCATTGTTGACCACCACCTGAGTCAATTAATTCATTATGGTCTGCAAAATGGTGAGTTTTCTAATCGTATCATCTTTTCTACACAGGAGAATACTCAGAGTCTTCTAAAGAGAAGAAAACTTCCCTCATCCACTAGGGCTATATTTGGTTACCCTGAAAAAAAAAGTCTGTAGTGGAGAAGCAGGAAATTTGCTTACTTCCTCATTTTTCTCCTTTTAACTAGCAATTTTCAGAATAATGAGTGGGCTGCACAGCACTTCTTTTTTTCTTTTTCATCTTTTTCCATCCTTTTATTCTTGTTGGCACTGAGTTTTCTTTTCTTTTTTTTTTAAATAGGAGGCTAATTACTTTACAATAGTGTGGTGGTTTTTGCCATACATTCACATGAATCCACCATGGGTGTATATGTGTTCCCCATCCTGAACTCCCCTCCCACCTCCCTCCCTATCCCATCCCTCAGGGTCATCCCATTGCCACCAGCCCTGAGCACCCCGTCTCATGCATCGAACCTGGACTGGCTGTCCATTTCACATATGATAATATACAGGTTTCAATGCTATTCTCTCAAATCATCCCACCCTCACCTTCTCCCACAGAGTCCAAAAGTCTGTTCTTTACATCTGTGTCTCTTTTGTGCACAGCACTTCTTAACAAATCAAAGTCAAAGGGTCCAGTCCCTCCAGAGTGGCTGATACCCTCTGGCCCCAGTGGCTTCTACCCATAAAGATGGGCTGGGCAGGCAGTAAATCTTATTTGTTGTTCACAATGAAATTTTGCACAATCACCTAAATTTCAACTGCCTAATCAATTACAGCTTCTTCTAATAGTTAAAATCTGAAGACAATTTAGATAACAGATTCAGTTGGTTGAAAGAACAGCCAATAAGAGTGACAGAAATTCGCAGACTGAAAACTGGATTTGTATACTTTTTTAATAAAATGAATTTGAGTTTCTGATTAATACCAGCAATCTGAATTTTCATTTGGCACATATAGTTAGGAAACACTTACTCCATAATCTGTTATGGAAGGTCAACTAGCCGAAACAAGAAAGAAGTAACATTGAATTTTACCTTTGGGCAAAAAAAAAAAAAGAAAAAAAAAAACACTATGCAAATTTAATTCCATTAAGGTTAATGAAAATCACATTTTGAAACTAGATTCTAATATTTTCCATTACTGTTGCTCTGCAGCATTTCTGGCATACATCTATCCAAAATAAACATTAAAATGCCTGAATTAAGGTCCTTAAGAGTCAGTGCTCACAAATAAATTATTTCAAACAGATTCATAGGTACACAGTATAGAAAAGATCTCTGTCAATGCACAGAACTGAAAGCCAAGGTGCAATTACATAAAGACTTGATTTAAAGTCTATTTATAAGATGGTGATACAGGGGGTCCTCTGATTTGCAAGTTCCACGTGTGCAGATTCAACCAACTACAGGTCAAAAATATTCAGGGGAAAATATTCCAGAAAGTTCCAAGAAGCAAAACTTGAATCTGCCATGCAGGCAACTATTAGATAACATTTACACTGAATTTAACAACTATTAACACTGCATTTAAACTGTATTAAGTTTTATAAATAATCTAGAGATTATTTAAATTACACATGGGAATGTGTGTAGGTTCTGTATAAATATTATACCATTTCATATAAGGGACTTGAGAATCTTCAGATTTCGGTACAGGGGGTTCTAGAACCAATCCCCTGCAGATGTTGAGGGACACTGTACTTGGAAAGTCACTAAAAATGCTGGAAGATATAAAATAAGTCCCTTTAAAAGGCATACAACTCTTGGGAACCCTGTATCAATCCTGAGGCCCCAACATGAAACCAGAGCCCCAGAGTTCCCAAGTGGTGAAGAAAGCAAGGGGATAGGTGTCATCACTTCATCTTGCTGCCCTCCCCTCCTCCTCCCTGCAGAGGATGACCTCTTTACCTGTCTGACCTCACCCCTTGTGTCTGTTTCACTCACTGTTTCAGCCACAACAGACCCTCACTGCTCTTCACACGCTCAAGTTTGCTCCTGCCTCAGGAGCTTTGACCCCTCTCCCCAGAACCCTCTTTGCTGGCTATCATCAAGGCCTGCTTCTTCATCTCCCCCAGTTTCTTTCTCAAATATCACATTCTCACTGATGCCTTTTCTAACCAAGTATCTAAGATCACAGTCCTCATCTATCTGCATGAAAGGAGGCACTTCTGTCTTGTTCCCCGCTGCTTCTTCTATGCCTGGCACAAACAAAGTGTGCAAGATACATCTGTGTAATGAACACATGAACTACAAGTCAGTTTCATTCTTTCACTTACATATTTGCACTGAAAAAGTAATTTCATTTAAAACGAGTGACAGATGTTTGTAAAAAGAAGTTAACATTTGTGACTTTCTAATAAACAGAAAACCTAGTTAGGGGACTGCCTATACTTCTTTAATATGAACTATATGTTTTGCTTGCAAATGAGTCTAAGGTTCAGTTAGGGTAACAGATTTTTAGGACAAATAAAACTGAGGTAGACAAAACCAAAGAGAACTCACAGCCACTCAATTCATGAAGCCTGGCCTTTAATTGGAATTAACACACCAATGGAGATGCCCGTAGACTCGAAAAGATAGAGACAGCAGGTCTCATGTGGCCTACCTGTAAAAAATGCTGTAGGAAGTCAAAGCTTTATATGATGAACAAATTCAACGTGGAAAACCATATTTTTCCTGAATTCATTTTGGCTGGACTGATAGTTCGAGACTTACACAAAGGAATCCCCACAGAGCACTTGATTAAGATCATATTTCTCATTTTAGACAACATCCCAGTTCATATACAAAGTAAACTCTACATTTTCTATAAATCCAGAGGGGGAAAATCCCACCTGAACTGTCAACTGGCTTGTTCAAAACTTCCTAGCTACTGCAAGTGTCCCACATACCTCTCCATTCCCTTCCCTGAGTATCCCCATTCTATGCATGCTCAGTTGCTCAGTCGTGTCTGACTCTTTTGCAACCCCATGGACTGTAGCCCAACAGGCTCCTCGGTCCATGGAATTTTCCAGGCAAGAATACTGGAGTGAGTAGCTCTTTCCTACTCCAGGGGATCTTCCCGACCCAGGGGTCGAACCTGCATCTCTTGCATCTCCTGCACTGGCAAAGTGGGTTCTTTACCACTGTGCCACCCGGGAATTCTAGTTACAAGGTAATAGATCAGTGACTACTGGTAGAAGAGGTCCCTAAGGGCTTTTATGCTGAAAAGATCCTGACAGTTTTTACATGAAGCAAGGTAATACAGTTGCCATCTTATAAGACCCAAAGAGACAATAACGCAGAAGGGAAAGGGAGGTGGCCTGCCTAAGGAAGCAGGAAAGAAAGGAGTACAGCAAATGTCCTGGAGTGGCAACTTTTTCCACCTAAAAGCGTTCCGGTGAGAAGAACAACCTGCTATACATTCCTCTCTGATGCTGGCTCGGTACATAATTGCGCTCTGTACATCAAAGAAAGGCTAATAGTACCTTTCAGGCCATGCTGGAAGCAATAATAACATGGGATGACAACTAACTGGGTACAGTATTTCACACACTAATTGCTTCTGATCTTCACAAGAACTCTTGTGAAGGTGGGTAGTAATTCCATTTTACAGCTGGGCAAACTGAGGCTTAGATGTTAGAAGATTTGCTCAACATCACACAGACAATAAGAAGCAGAGTCATTTTCTAAACCCACATTTTCTGATTCCATGCCCCATAATAAGCAGTGTCACAAGCACTAGTTAATACTCACAACTTACTTCTCTAACAGTGAGATTATGAGGGTGAACCACCTGATGTAAGGTGTAGAGTCAATAATGAATACAGACAGGACAGGACTCATGTATACCCTGCCTGCCCCAGAGCACAGTCAGCAACTGCAGTTCCTAGACACAGGCAGCAGGGTCTGTCAATCAGTGAGCATATCCCAAACCTGACTTTAACTCAGGGAGCATCAGAAGCATGTTTTCGCCCCCTCGAGGGGCAGGACAGTGGAACTAGTACGTCTCAGGTTTAAAATGGTCAAGCATTTGAACACTGAATTCAGGGCTTTCTTTAACCACAGTCCTAGGCTCAGCTGCCAAGCACAGGTCCTTGCCTAGTCAGTCAAGTTCATCAATGTTAGACCACAGATTCTTTCCCCAAGGATGAATGCAAAAGACCGTCTCTGGGCCTTGCTGATAAAATCTTTGAAAGCCAACACAGGGGAAAAAATGCCTAACTATTCTATCTGAATTGGTGAATATCCTGAGAGAGAGGGACCACGGCAGTACATAAATTCCAGAAACAATAAATACTTACTGTTCTGTGGAAAGAGCAAAATGTTAAGTCTGCAGGCCTACATTTGGCAATCACATTTTAGGATTTACTTATAAGTCAGCAGTTTGAAACCCAGAATACAGGCATAGATTCTAAAACCCATCAACAGCACTTAGTTTCCAGCTTAGACTCTGAAAGCCTGTTTAGCCCAATATACACAAAAACATGGTAGTGTTCCAGCTATACTAATCACATTTCAATGGGGAAAGTCAAGCCAAAATTCCAAAACACAACAAGAAATACTTCCCTTTCTCAGCTCAAATGGTCCACACTGGTCCCAGAAAAGCAGAAGGGACCGGCTAAGTGCTACTGCACCCAGTGGATTACTGAACTCCAAGTCCTCAGGGTTAGTTCATCCTTCTCTAGTTTCCTGTCCTGGGGAACAAGGACACTTGCCCTATTGGGTCGAAGGGGAAATGGTCTTGGAGGCCTAGCTCTGTCTCTTCCAGCACTTGGAGGCATGGCCTGAAGAAGAGCTCAGTAATGTTCATGTTAAAATAAGAGGCTTTGGCCTCATTTTTCAAACCACTCTTGCCTGAAATTCTAAATAAAGCTAATGATGGTTGTGCCATTATAGGATGATAGCTGTAACAGTCTGGGCCTAATACTGTTCAACTGTTTCAGAGAAGGCAGAGTCTCTAAGCGCTCCCTTGTCACATCTCTGCCCAGCAGCAATCAAGCACACAGGCAGCTGAACTTGGTTCTTCACATAAAACAAACAGAAGTCACAGCTGTGTATCTGTGCGTGCAAACACAGCAGTTTGGAATGGCACACACCAACCTAGTTAACGGTGGTCCTTTCTGGGAAAAGGAATGGGATGGCAGAGTCGAGCAGTAGTGTTAAATTTTACTGCTTGAGTTTCTTTTGAGAAGTACATTTTTTTTAAAAAATATGCTTTATATATGATTTACATGTGTAATTTAAAAAATACTTTAAACTATGATAAGCCATTTTTTAAAACACTTCAAAATCATGCTTTCTCTGAATATATGCCATGACCATAGGAAAAAAATCAGAAAATAAAAAATATATTTGGATAGGTTCAAAACAGAATGACCCAAGGAAGATATTACACACGTGTACATTTATACCAGCACATTCAGCAACAGGCCAAATCCAGTCCAATAGACAAGTCTACAAGGGAAAACTGGTTTTCATATTCTAAAGGGTTATTAAAAAAAAACAAAAAAACAAAGAGTTTGTGACAGAGACACATGTGGCCCACGCGGCCTAAAATTTACTATTTGCCCTCTATAGAAAAAAATCTGAAGATGCCTAATGCCTGATTTAAACCAAGACTATTATGTCTTTTCAAAAATAATTTTAAATTCCTCTTGGAGGACTTCCCCGGTGGTTCAGTGGTTAAGAATTCGCAATGCAGGAGACATGTGTTTGATCCCTAGGTCCAAAAAGATCTCACATGCTGTGGGGCAACTAAGTCTGTGTGCCACAACTACTGAGCCCACATGCCTAGAGCCCATGCTCCACAACAAGAGAAGACACTGCAATGAGAAGTCGGCGCCCTCCAACTAGAGAGTAGCCGCCACTCGCCACAACTGGAGAAAACCTGTGCAGCAATGAAGACCCAGCACAGCCAAAATTAAATTAAAACAAAAAAATTCCTCTTGGAAATGCTTTCCAAATCACAATATGCCTTTTAAACACAATAAAAGTGAGTCATAATACTTAATAGCTTAGCTTTTGTTCCCCCCAAACCCACAACAGTATAAATTAGCTTATTCAGCCACTGCAATCATCAGATTTGTTTCAGAAGACAAAAATCAAATACAACCCCAGGATGCTGGAAAAACATTCTCCCTCCTAGCATCCAGAAACCTAACCTCTGATGTGTTGCTAAAATGTACAAGGACACGTGGAAAAATCAAACTCAGAAGAACTCTCTGAGCAACTAAAAATAATTTTAAAAATCTAGCAGTGAAGCGAATTTAACAGATGACAGTTTAACAATTATTTTCTAAATGAAGGAAGGCAAAACATCACCTTTATTCTGAATGAAATTCATATTCCAATTTTATAATCTAAAGCCCTGAAAAAGGGAGAATATTTGAATATCATTTTGAATATCAAAGACCAAAGAAATGTCCTGACTAAGAATCAAATGCATCCTAATGTGAACAACTGTAAATTTAGAACTGGAAAAATACCTTTATCCTGTAAACATGTGTAGAACTTGCTATATTAAACCAAGGGGTCTGTATAATGACAATTCGCAAATAAATCTTTATAATCACATTTAGAATTCTCAGTCCCTACTGTGTACTCTATCCTCTGGAGAAGGGAATGGCAACCCACCCCAGTATTCTTGCCTGGGAGATCCCACTGACAGAGGAGCCTGGCGGTCTACAATCCATGGGGTCGCAAGAGTCGGACATGACTGAGTGACTATCGTATCACATCACATTACATCACTGTGTACATTAACAGCATGTTATTTGGAAATTAAGTTCCAAGTTGAAAATTTAAAGAAAATCTAGGCTAATTCGTTTGTTTAATAATCTTTTATCCTACTTAATTTTAAAGCAATTCAAAACCTGGCATGCAAAAAAAATTTTTTTTCACAAGAACAGAGTATCAATGGAAAGAGGACGAAGACCATCTTTCAGTGATTTGAGAAAGAACTAAAACAACATTCTCACTTGCCTCTGGAATACACTTTCCAACCCAAGTATGACAGAGAAGATACTCTACCTCAATGTCCTGGAGACTGAATTCCTTCTGATCTGTCAAGTTCGCAGCCCCAGCACTAAGTTCCATCAGCATCTTGGCAATCTCGGGCTTGATGGCTGAAGTCAGCCGACTGGCTGCTTCCATGACGTGCTCCTGCACATCTTTGAGCTGCATGGCTGCCTTGGAGTAGTGCGAGTTCCTGAACACAGTGCTGAAGAGATCTGTGAGGAAAGCACTGGCACGGCAGAAAACGTTGAGGGCGTCCAGGTACTTGGAGATGCCCTGCTGGATGTCGGCAATGGGAGTGGAGTGGGGCATGGCGTGGTGGCAGCTGCCTGCAGCGGTCAGACTGCCCAGGGGGGCGGTGGTGGCCGTAGAGGCCAGCGGAGCACTCAGTGCTCGGCCCAGCTCGGGCATTGGGTACTGCTGGTGCTGCTGCACCTTCTGCTTGGACCCGCCAAGCAGGAAGCGCCGCTTGTAGTCCATTTTACTGTCCTGGGCACTGCAGCAATACATGCGGGAAGGGGACTGTCCCAGGGACCGGGAGAGGGTCAGCGTTCTGATTCCTTTTTTTTTTTCTTCCTAAAACCGTGGCTAGGTATAAAAATAGTGGAGTTCTGCAAATCTAAGTTTTAAAAAAGGCATTTCCATGAGGCAGGTGACCATGTGATCCAATGTCGAGGTGAAAAGGACAAGAAGTTTATATAGTTAATATTTTCAGTGGAGACAGGACCTCTGACAAAAAAATAAGTGTGTCCAAAATGCTATATAAGAACTGTTAGCATTCCACCCTCTTAATAAAAAGATATGGTTGCTGAGAAAAATGTTTACTGAGAACTGCTTTGCAAGAATATTTTGATACTTGTATTTACAATGGCAGAAAAATAACTTAACTTTAAAAAATGTAATATAATGTATCTTCAATATACCAGAAAAGTTAGAACCCAAAAACCCACAAGCTGATCAACAGCGATTTAAAAAGCAGTACAGAATCACTTCACACTAAGTCCTTAGGAAGGAAGATCAAATCTGCAGAATTTTGACAGAGCCTGCCTGCCAAATCCATTTACCTGTAAAGCTTCTTCTCAATGCAAAAATTTTCCAAATTTCCTCTAATGTTTTCTGAAAACAAGTTTTTGTTTCCCTTCAAAAAAATGGCATTTGCTATTATAAGTCGTCTTCTTTCCTTTTGTTTGCTGAGGTAGCGGTTTCCTTGTAACATTAATAAGAGGTGCTTCCAGACAGGGTTGGCCCTCAATTGTAAAGTCTGAAGCAAGAATGCACAGATGTATTTGTAAGGCTTTTAAGTCATTTCCTGTGAGGGGGGAAAATAAGATAGAATTAGGAGAGTTATAGGACAGTGAGTAATTCTGGAACATTAACTCTTGAAACGCTATCATCCACAAAGGTGGGCTCCAAATGAATAAGAAACCTTATAAAAGAATAGAACTATGATATGATGACGGTTAGAAAATTCCTCAAGTTGTAGTACAAAAATAACACAACAAAAAAAGTTTGATTCCACACAAACTACTTCAAAGTTCAGGCTGACAAGTGACACATCGCGCAGGGCCTGGACTAATGTTTGTGTTTGGCATTCCCTTGTTTTTTCCTCAAAGAGCTCACAAATCCACAAGAGGATTAGAAGAGTACCCGATTAGGACTGTTGACAAGTACAGCACTCATAAAACCTTAAGGGGGGTTGGGAAATGGGAGCGATGAGCAAAAGACTGAGAAATCAAGGTTGTTATGAAGAAAATGTTACTCTACCTTAAGGATGTAGGCCATGATTGTATGACAGGTTTTGAAAAGTGCAAGAGTGATGGCCAGGGCTCATCAGGGGAAAGGACTACCACAGCAAAGACCCTGAAGCAGGATGACTTTAGGTCTGTTCAGGATACCCAGGTCGGCCAAGGTGCAGCATCAGAAAGTCAGAGCCTGGAGAGGTAAGTGTCTGACAGGTTTGCAGACAGGATGCTTCTCATCCTCATCCAGTACCAATTTCCCCTCCAGATGATCGAAGGATAGTCTAAGAGGCTATGCCAGTTCCTACACCCTAAGGAGGCTTCTACACAACCCCTGGCTCTGGATAGGTACAAAAAGCAAGGTCTAAATATCTCTGGTTGTCATTTCTGAACCAACAACAGTGAAGCTGTGTGATTCTCCCTGCACAGCTAATTAGGTTTACACTTGCCTTAATGATCTCCTCTCTCAGACATAACAATAGTTCAAACATATTTAATTGAATGACATATGTAGTCTACATGATGTCTGTATATAGCTTGGTCTACTTATTGATTACTAGATTTTCTTTCTTTCCACTTTGCTTTTTTTTTTTTTTAATTTTTTTATTAGTTGGAGGCTAATTACTTCACAACATTTCAGTGGGTTTTGTCATACATTGATATGAATCAGCCATAGATTTACACTTATTTCCCATCCCGATCCCCCCTCCCACCTCCCTCTTCACCCGACTCCTCTGGGTCTTCCCAGTGCACCAGGCCCGAGCACTTGTCTCATGCATCCCACCTGGGCTGGTGATCTGTTTCACCATAGATAGTATACATGCTGTTCTTTTGAAACATCCCACCCTCACCTTCTCCCACAGAGTTCAAAAGTCTGGTTTATTTCTGTTCTCTTTTTGTTTTGCTATGGGTTATCGTACCATCTTCTAAAATTCATATATATGTGTTATAAGCTGTAATGTTTTATCTTTTCTGGCTTACTTCACTCCTGTAGTAAGGGGCTCCATTTTCATCCATTCTCATTAGGACTGGTTCAAAATAGTCTTTTTGACGGCTTGAGTAATATCCATGGTATATGTACCACATGGCTTCCTTATCATTATCTGCGAGGCATCTAGGTTGCTCCATGTCCTGGCTATTATAAACAGTGCTGCGATGAACATTGGGGTGCACGTGTCTCTTTCAGATCTGGTTTCCTCGGTGTGTATGCCCAGAAGTGGGATTGCTGGGTCATATGGCAGTTCTATTTCCAGTTTTTAAGGAATCTCCACACTGTTCTCCATAGCGGCTGTACTAGTTTGCATTCCCACCAACAGTGTAAGAGGGTTCCCTTTTCTCCACACCCTCTCCAGCATTTATTGCTTGTAGACTTTTGGATAGCAGCCATCCTGACTGGCGTGTAATGGTACCTCATTGTGGTTTTGATTTGCATTTCTCTGATAATGAGTGATGTTGAGCATCTTTTCATGTGTTTGTTAGCCATCTGTATGTCTTCTTGGAGAAATGTCTGTTTAGTTCTTTGGCCCATTTTTTGATTGGGTCATTTATTTTTCTGGAATTGAGCTGCAGGAGTTGCTTGTATATTTTTGAGATAATCCTTTTGTCTGTTCTTCATTTGCTATTATTTTCTCCCAATCTGACGGCTGTTTTTCACCTTACTTATAGTTTCTTTGTAGTGCAAAAGCTTTTAAGTTCATTAGATCCCATTTGTTTATTTTTGCTTTTATTTCCAATATTCTGGGTGGTGGGTCATAGAGGATCTTGCTGTGATTTACGTCGGAGAGTGTTTTGCCTATGTTCTCCTCTAGGAGTTTTATAGTTTCTGGTCTTACATTTAGATCTTTAATCCATTTTGAGTTTATTTTTGTGTATGGTGTTAGAAAGTGTTCTAGTTTCATTCTTTTACAAGTGGTTGACCAGTTTTCCCAGCACCACTTGTTAAAGAGGTTGTCTTTTTTCCATTGTATATCCTTGCCTCCTTTGTCAAAGATAAGGTGTCCATTCCACTTTGCTTTTTTGGTAGATAAAAATAAATATGTCATACCATGACATCACCGATTCAATGCACATGAGTTTGAGCAAATTCCAGGAGACAGTGGAAGACAGGGAAGCCTGGTATGCTGCAGTCCATGGGGGTCACAGAGTCAGGTCACAGGGTCACACGACTGAGTGGCTGAAAACAACCACCTTTTCATTCATTATAGCCAATTACCATGTCTCCTTTACGATTCTACAATTCCATTAGGAACCCAGGAAGGTAGACAGGTTATAAGAGCAAGAGATGAGAAAAGTGTTGTGAATACAAACATATACTCTTAAAAGTACAACCCTAACCCAGCTAGCATATAAATCCAACTAAACTGGCACCATTTGTAGCTCTGTGTTCAAAAGAATTTTGACTCTCAAAAACTCTCATAAACTTTTCAAGAAATGAGATATCGAACAGCTATATGTAAGAAATATGTTCCCAAATGTTCATTTTTCAAATTCATTACATACAATAAGGCAATCATATCTATCCCCACTCAAGAGAAACACTCAGGAGGAGTGCTGAAGGATGGAAGGCTGCTCACATAGAAACTGTGTGTCCTGTGTAAGAAAATTATCACCTTGAACCGGCCACAGCGAGTGTCTTGAAAAGCCCTGAGGAACACCTTTCTCTGTTGTGTGTTGCACACTGGTGCTCCTGGCTCTGAGAGTCCACCCCCATTCCTCTGCCAGATGATTCAAGAAGGTCAAGTAAGGCCCACACACTCACTTAATTTTTTAATAAACATCAAAAACATTAAACTTTTTCCCACTTTACATGCTTTCAAAGTTTATGTAAATGAAATTGATTATGGTTAAAAATATACTTCACCAAATTCATCTGCAAATTCAATGCAGTCTCTACCAAAATTTGAACCTTTTCCACAGAAATAGGCAAGCTGATCCTAAAATGTATATGGAAGTACAAGAGACCCAAGATAACCTACCAAGTACTGAAAACAAGATGTCAGAGGACTCACACTTCCTAATTTGAAAACCTAGGTGTGTAAAGCTACAGTAACAAAGACAGCAGAGCACTAGCATAAGGAAAGACACATATACGTAAATGGAATGCAACTCAGAGTTTGGAATAAACCTAGACACCTATGGTCAGCTGATTTTAGACAAGGGTGCAAAACCATTCAGTTGAGAAAGAACGATCTTTTCAATAAATGATGATGGGACAACTAAATATCCTCATGCAAAAAAAAAAAATATGAATAAGAACCCCTCTCTTATATTATAAACAAAAAGTAACTCAAAATGGATCAAAGACCTCAATGTTAAAACTCAAACTTTTAAAGCTCTTAGAAAATATAGGTGCAAATTTTTGTGATCTTAGGTTAGGCAATGGTTTCTTGGACATGACATCTTAAAACACAGACAATAAAAGAAAAAATAGATAAGCTGGACTTCATCAAAACTAAAAACATTTGTGCATCAAAGGTTACTACCAAGGTGAAAAGACAACCCACAGCATGGGCAAAAATAATGGAAAATCATGTATCTGTTAAGGGTCCAGTATCCAGAATATAAAAAGAACATTAAAATTTTTTTTTAAAAAAGACAACCTATTAAAATATGCGCAAATTATATGAACTGATGTTTCTTGAAAGACATACAACTGGCCAATAGCCAAATGAAATGATGCCCAACATGGACAGTTACTAGGGAAAAACAAATAAATCACAATAAGGTATCACTTCACACATGCTAGCATGACTACAGTAAAAACAAACAAAAAACAAAACAGAAAATAAATGTGGGTGAGAATGTGGAGAAACCAGAACTCTCCTAAGTTGCTGGTGAGAATGTGAAATGATGCTACAACTGTGAAAAACAGTTTGGCAGTGCCTCAAAATGTTAAACATAGAGTTGCCACTGAGACCAAGCAATTCCACTCTTAAGCATATATCCAAGAAAACTGAAAAACATCAGTTCGCTTAAAAAAAAAAAAAAATTACACATGAATGTCCATAGCATAATTATTCATAATAGCCCAAAAGTGGAACAACCCAAGTCTATCAACTGATGAATGAATAAACAAAATGTGGTACAGCCATACAATGGTATATTATTCAACCGTAAAAAATGAAACATTGATAAATGCTTGGAGAAGGAAATGGCAACCCACTCCAGTATTCTTGGCTGGAAAATTCCATGGACAGAGGACCCTGGCAGGCTACAGTCCATGGGGTCGCAAAGAGGTGGCCACAACTGAGTGACTGAGCACACTGATAAATGCTACAGTGTGACTGAACCTCGAAGACATTATGGTAAGAGAAAGAAGCCAGAGATAGAAGGCCAGATAGTGTGACATTCCACTGACACGAAACATTCATATAAATCAAATGCAAAGAGACAGAAAAAAGTAGATCAGTAGCTGCCAGGACCTAAGGAGAGGAAGGAAATGGGGAGTGGTTATCAATTAATACAGCTTTTTTTTTAATGTGATAAAGACATTCTAGAATTAGATGGTGGTGATGGTCGCACAACTATACTTCAAGTTTTAAAAAAGAGTAAAATCATTAAAAAGGAAAAAAGAATTAAAGAAAAATATGAGAATGATGTCTCAGCAAATTCAGAATACTAATAAAAGAGATATTCAAAAAAACAGAACCAAATAAATTCTAGAGTTGAAAAATATAATAACTGATATTAAAAAATTAACTAAGGGCTCAACACCAGATGTGAACTGGAATCACTGAAATTAAAGATTAACCAATTGAGATTACCTAGACTGAGAAACAGGAAGAAAAAAGTCTCAGAGACTGTGGGACACCATCAAGCATACCAGCATCAGAGAAGGAGAAGAGAGGGAAAAAGGCACAAAAAAAGTATTTGAAGAAATCAGTTCCATTCAGGCGCTCAGTCGTTCTGACTCTTTGCAAGCCCATGGACTGCAGCACGCCAGGCTTCCCTGTCCATCACCAATTCCCAGAACTTGCTTAAACTCATGTCCATCAAGTCAGTGATGCCATCCAACCATCTCATCCTCTGTCGTCCCCTTCTCCTCCTGCCTTCAATCATTCCCAGCATAAGGGTCTTTTCCAAGAAGTCAGTTCTTCGCATCAGGTGGCCAAAGTACTGGAGTTTGAGTTTCAGCATCAGTCCTTCCAATGAATATTCAGGACTGATTTCCTTTAGGATTGACTGATTTGATCTCCTTGCAGTCCAAGGGACTCTTAAGAGTCTTCTCCAACACCACAGTTCAAAAGCATCAATTCTTCTGTGCTCAGCTTTCTTTATAGTCCAACTCTCACATCTAGACAGGACTATTGGAAAAACCATAGCTTTGACTAGATGGACCTTTGTTGGCAAAGTAACGGCTTTGCTTTTCAATATGCTGTCTAGGTTGGTCATAGCTTTTCTTCTAAGGAGCAAGCATCTTTTAATTTCATGGCTGTAGTCACTATTTGAAGTTATTTTGGAGCCCCCCAAAATAAAATCTCTCACTCTTTCCATGGTTTCTCCATCTATTTGCCACAAAGCAATGGGAGCAGATGCCATGATCTTCGTTTTCTGAATGTTGAGTTTTAAGCCAGCTTTTTCACTCTCCTCTTTCACTTTCATCAAGAGGCTCTTTAGTTCTTCTTTGCATTCTGCCATAACGGTGGTGTCATCTGCATATACGAGGTTATTGATATTTCTCCCAGCAACCTTGATTCCAGGTTGTGCTTCATCCAGCACAGTGTTTCTTGTGATGTACTCTGCATAGAAGTTAAATAAGCCAGGTGACAATATACAGCCTTAACGTACTCCTTTTCCTATTTGGAACCAGTCTGTTGTTCCATGTCCAGTTAGTTCTAACTGTTGCTTCTTGACCTGCATACAGATTTCTCAGGAAGGAGGTAAGGTGGTCAGGTATTCCCATCTCTTTCAGAATTTTCCATAATTTGTTGTGACCCACACAGTCAAATGCTTTGGCGTAGTCAATAAAGCAGAAGTAGATATTTTTCTGGAACTCTCTTGCTTTTTCTATGATCTAATGTATGTTGGCAATTTGATCTCTGGTTCCTCTGCCTTTTCGAAATCCGGCTTGAACATCTGGAAGTTCACAGTTCATGTACTGTTGAAGCCTCGCTTGGAGAATTTTGAGCTTTACTTTGCTAGTGTGTGAGATGAGTGCAACTGTGCAGTAGTTTGAACATTCTTTGGCATTGCCTTTCTTTGAGATTGGAATGAAAACTGACCTTGTCCAGTCCTGTGGCCACTGCTGAGTTTCCCAAATTTGCTGGCACATTCAGTGCAGCACTTTCACAACAACATCTTTTAGGATTTGAAATAGCTCAACTGGAATTCCTTCACCTCCACTGGCTTTGTTTGTAGTGATGCTTCCTAAGGCCCACTTGACTTCGCATTCCAGGATGTCTGGCTCTAGGTGGGTAATCACACCATCGTGGTTATCTGGGTCATGAAGATCTTTTTTGTATAGTTCTTCTTTATATTCTTGCCACCTCTTCTTAATATCTTCTGCTTCTGTTAGGTCCATACCATTTCTGTCCTTTATTGTGCCCATTTTTGCATGAAATGTTCCCTTGGTATCTCTAATTTTCTTGAAGAGATCTCTAGTCTTTCCCATTCTATTGTTTTCTTCTATTTCTTTGCATTGATCACTGCAAAGGCTTTCTCATCTCTCCGTGCTATTCTTTGGAACTCTGCATTCAGATCGGTATATCTTTCCTTTTCTCCTTTACCTTTAGCTTCTCTTCTTTTCTCAGCTATCTGTAAGGCCTTCTCAGACAACCTTTTTGCATTTCTTTTTCTTGGGGATGGTCTTGATCCCTGCCTCCTGTACAACGTCACAAACCTCCAACCATAGTTCTTCAGGCATTCTGTCTATCAGATCTAATCCTTGAATCTATTTGTCACTTCCACTGCATAATCAATAAGGAATTTGATTTAGATCATACCTGAATGGTCTAATGGTTTTCCCTACTTTCTTCAATTTAAGTCTGAATTCGAAGAAATGAAGTTCCCAAACTTCTCAAATTTGATGAAAAGCACATGAATCTATACATTTATGAAGCTCAACAAACTCCAAGTAGGATAAACTTAAAAAAAAAAAAAAATCAGTCTAGACATATTATAATCCAATTGCTGAAAGCCAAAGAGAAAATCTTGAAGGCAATAAGAGAAAAGCAACTCATCAATACAGTTGACTCTGTAGTTATGTAAAGTTGCTATGAAGAGGGAATTAGCAAATACTAAATCAGTACTCCTAGAAGACATGCGAAGTTAACATCCTGTAAATGCCTGGTCAAAACATTTTCACCAACCAATTAACATATAACACTGTTTTATGTTTCTATTTAAAGATACCTTACTTAACATATATTGTTGATTCATTAACATTGAACTCACAGGCAACAGCACTATAATTCATGTCTAATTAAGCTCATCAAACACATGGATTTTCTCTGTTAGGTACATCACAGCCTTCCTGGACTTAGGAACACTAGAGAGCACTTCAGCAATATACTTAGGGGCCATTTTAAACAGTGAAACTGCCAACAAAAGTATAAAAATGCAAAAAACGTGGCACTCAATAGACTAGGAAAAGAATACTTGTTTATAGTCTGAGAGCTGAAATGAGAAGGCAGAGCGTCACCCTGTTCAACCCCAGCTGGGGGTGTGCAAGTTGGGCAATTCAAATTTTTTGCCACTTTGCACATGTCTACAACTGACCACAAGAGCTCTGCAAGTATTTATTTTGTGTTGAAAATAAATTTTAGCCAGTAAGCTAATCTGCAAACATAGGATCTGAGATTTGTGAGAATCTATGTGAGGATCAACTATGTATATAATACTATTTGAAACACTTGTATTCCCAACATAATGGGGTACACCTCTTCTTTAAAATATAATATACAAATACATCAATCTATGAAACAAATAATCAGAGGGTTACTGACCATCTTGAAAGATACACAGAAGCTCCTTTAAGTAGTGAACCCCAGGATATATTTAATGTAACAACTCAACTAGTTCAGTATGCACAACCTTTCAGGATTTCATTGCGATTTTAAAAGGCTCAAGCCTATATATTTAAGGTATAATCTATCTGACAAATTAGAAGCACATAATTTATAGAGACAAATCTATGCTTTAAGAGCACAAGTACAGACTTGCCTGATGGTGCAGTGCATAAGGTCCATTTGCCAGTACAGGGGACACACGTTTGGTCCCTGGTCCAGGAAAGTTCCCACGCTGCGACCAAGCCCATGCACCAGATACCGAACCCAGGCTCCAGGCCCGCGCGCCACACCTGCAGGGTCAGTGCGCCCCAACTGCTCATGCCCACGAGCCTAGAGCCTGCGCTCCACAACAGAAGCCCCCACCACGAGGAGCCCCAGCACCACAGCTAGAGAGATCCCCGACTTGCCGCAAAGAGAGAAAACCCAAGAAAAGCAGCGGAGGCACAGCACAGCCAAGAAATAAATTAATTTAAAAAATGAGACAACAATCACACTTGGAGAATCACCTACTCCTTTTTTCCCCCTTCTAGAATGCATTATTTAAAAAATAAAATTTGTAAAGACTAAACAAGTGGAGGAATTGCTATTATTCATTACATTTTTTATTTTAGTGCTAAGCTCATGGCGAACATTTTTATAAAAATGCCAGTAGATATTACAAAGGCTTAAAGAACACCTTAACAAGTTAAAATATACATTAATACAGACTGGTTTGCATATAGCTGCTTCATCAAAGATGATTACTTCAATCAAAAAGAGAAACAATAACAAGTGTTGGAGAGAATGTAGAGAAACTGGAACTCTCATACATTGCTGGTAGGATTGTAAAAAGTATAGCACTTTGGGAAACAGTTTGGCAGCTCCTCAAAATAAGTACAGTGTTACCACATGACCCAGCAATTCCACTCCAATGTATATATTCAAGAGACAGAAAAATATAAATTCACACAAAAACCTACACATCAATGTTCACAGCAGCCTTATTCAAAGTAATCAAAAAACAGAAACAACACAAATCTCTTATCAACTGATACATGAATAAACAAAATGTGGCACAGATATACAACGGAACATTAAATATATATTATGCACATATAAAGGAATGAAGTACTGATACATGCTATTATAAAACATGGACAAATTTTGAAAACACTGTACTAAGTGCAAGAGAAGCCAGACACAAGAAGCTACATATTATATACCCTGACTGGTACGTAATGCCCAGAATGGAAGATCCATAGAAACAAGCAGATTTATGGAATGGAGAGTCACTGCTAACGAGTGCAGGGTTTCTGTTTAGGGTAATAACAAGACTTTGAAGTTAGACAGTGTGACTGCCGAACAACCCTGAGTATACTGTAACACAGGGTATGTGAGTTATATCTCAACAAGGCTGCTATTTTCCCTATGCAACTTCTTATTTAACAGCAGAAGGTGAATAATAAAAAATAAGTTTTGGGGACTTCCCTTGCAGTCCAGTGAGTAAGACTCCAAGCTCAGGACTTCCCTGGTGGCTCAGTGATAAAGAATCTACATGCCAGTGAAGGAGATGTGGGTTTGATCCCTGATCCGGGAAGATCCCACACGCCTGGAGCAACAAAGCCTTTGCACCACAACTACTGAGCCTGTGCTCCAGAGCCCAGGAGCCACAATTACTAAGCGCATGTGCTGCAACTACTGAAGCCTATGTGCCCTAGGGCCTGTGCTCCTCAACAAGAGGAGTCACTGTCATGAGAAGCCTGTGTATCACAACTGGAGAGTAGCTCCCACTCTCCACAACTAGAGAAAAGCCCGTGCAGCAACGAAGTCTCAGTACAACCAAAAATAAATAAATAAATAATTTTTTAAAGTGACAAAATCTACATTTTAAAAAAAAGATTCCAAGCTCCCAATGCAGGGGGCATAGGTTCGATCCCTGGTCAGGGAACTAAGATCCTGCATGCCACAACCAAAAAAAAAAAAAAAAGTTTTCCAGGGCTACCTTTCAATTCAGATGAAGGAAAAAGATCTCAAGGTACTAAATGTCCTGCACTAGACCGCACAGTACCTGCATCTTTACTCCCAGAAATGCATATGGAAGTATTCTATTCAGCACTATCCTTGTTAAGCTATGCTACAGGAACAAATCCTGAAAGGAGTGACCTAACCTAAGATGATTTATTTCTTGCTCACATAACATTCAATGAGGGTCTGGCAGCCCTTCAGCTTGTAGGGACATCACTGGAACTTGTACTTTCCACAGTCACCTTAGCACAAGAAAATAAACCCATATCCACTCTTCACTGCCTCCTAATATAAGTGACACACATCACTTCCCAACATAAGTGACACACATCACTTCCCAACATAAGCGGCACACGTCACCTCCCTTTGGTCAGAATTAGTCACATGTGCTAATGTAACTGCAAGATAAACTGGGAAATGTAGGGGGACACATGGAATATAAGTTAAGCAATACAGCTGGCCACCCAGCCCAGCTGTGGCTTGCAGTTTTTACCAGATGGTGAAGAGCAATTCTGATTCCACAGAGTAGAGACAGTTTTGCAATTTGGTGTCCCTACAACTGCTGTCTCGAGGCCAGGTGATTCTCACATAGGCTGCTCTAGGACACGGCTCTCTGTTGTGTATGTATGCAGAGTGGGGGAGTAGAAGGAGGTGGGGAGAGAAAGGTCAGATTCCTTTTAGAAACTGATGACAAAACACTTCATAGTCAAACATGTATCCAAAACACCAGAGCTTTCCTTCAGTTTTGGATTTGGAGTCCCAGGTGAAGAACCACCTGCTGTTCACACTCTCCATGCTCCCCTTCTCTTCCCTACAGAAGGCTACATAGAGCTGGAGGCAGCAGGTGACTTCATCAAAACTGCATTCAGGGTTGGTCCAGCAGATAACCAAACAGGGGAGGCCAAAGGCTCAAGTTAACACATTCCAGGGAACCAAAGAGAAATATATACTGGACCCTTTGTGATTTTTTTTTTTTTTTTTTGGCTTACTTTTTAATTTGGTTGGTTGGTTGTTCATTGGCCATGCCGTTTGGCTTGTGGGATCTTGGTTCCCCTACCAGGGATTGAACCTGTGCCCCCTACAGGGGAAGCACGGGGTTGCTAATCACTGAAGCACCAGGGAATCTCCATACTGGACCCTTTGAATCCATATCACAGCCTGTGTACCTATATTCTCGAGGTCTGGTCCTCAGGTCATGAGCATCATAATTGAATGGTTAAAGACCAAAGGTACAGGACTTCCCTAGTAGTCCAGAGGTTAAGACTCCACGTGCCAAGGCAGGGGACATGGGTTTGATCCCTGGTTCAGGAAGATCCCACATGCCAAGGAGCAACTAAGCCCATGCACCGAAACTACTGAAGCCATGCACCCTAGAGCCCCTGCTCCCCAACAGGAGAAGCCACCGCAATGAGAAGCTCGCGCACCACAACTAGAAAGCAGTCCCTGCGCACCACAGCTAGAGAAAGCCCACATGCAGCAACAAAGCCCCAGCCCAGCCAAGAGAAAAAAAAGACCAAAGATGCATCTGTATTAGGGTAAGTCTGTCTACATGTCACATCAGTGTTCAAGGAGTGGTTATAATGCCCATAGAACATGTTATTAAGAATGGCGGGGAAAAAAAAGAATGGAAAACTTTAAGCAATTTTTGATAAGATCCCATAGTAACATTAACCTTGTTAGACTAGCATGAAAGGAAAAAGCCAACCATAGCTTAAGGACTTTCTTCTCTGACACTAGAATTAGAATGTCCCTCTTAATGGAATGACTGTTAAAATACTGATTCCTGGGGTACACTCCAAATCTAAAGAATCTATCTTTGGAACCAGGAGCAGAAAAAAATATGCCTTTTTTACAAGATTCTCAAGTGGTTCTATACACATACTATAATTTGAGAACAAAACCGGTCAGCTGAAAACCTGCTGAAAGTCACAAGGATGAGGACACCCGAAGATGCAGACTATATAAACACTACTTACAGCAACTCATGTATTTCATCAACATGCCTATTCATTCAAAAATCCAGAAAGGGACTTCCACCTCCAAGTGATAAATGATTCTATATCTTAGAATCAAGGGGCTGGCTGGACAATTCAATGAAAACTTCTGCTTATATCATAATTGCTTCTAACAAAACCATTTTAGTCCCACAGTTAAGGCTGGGGTTCTTCACCAGACAGAACAAACAAGACCCTTTTTTGGCTTCTACTTATTCTTAATAGATCTGGTGTTCCTGTGCTGATCTTTGCTGTAATCAAAACTAGACAGTGTTGAATTCAACGAAGTATCATGGAATTGAAATACCATTCAAGTCCTATCATTTTCAAATGGAACTTTGCCAGAAACAATATGCAAAGAAGGTGGTGACACGCATCTCAGGAGTCATCATCATGGCAGTCATCATAATAGCCCTTCACAAAATGTTGCTGGAAGCTTGGTGATAGGCACGCATGAAGTTCATTGTATTATCTGCTCTACTGTTGCACATGATCAAACATTTCCATAAATAAAAAGTTTAAAAAGGGACGTCCCTGGTGACACAGTGAATAAGAATCCAACTGCCAATGCAGGGGACATAGGTTCAATCCCTGGTCCAGGAAGATTTCACATGCCAACTAAGCTCGTGTGCCACAACTACTGAGCCTGTGTGTTGCAACTACTAAAGCCCGAGTGCCTAGAGCCTGTGCTCCACAAGAGAAGCCACTGCAACGAAAAACCCATGTACAGTATCAAAGAGTAGCCCCTCTACATCACAACTAGAGAAAGCCCACGTGCAGCAACAAAGACCCAGTAAAGCCAAACAAAGTTTAAAATGCACACAAACATGTATGTAAGCATGGGGATACATCCCTTCCTTTTTTAAAGTATTCTCAGTGCTTGTCTTGCTCTTTTTTGAAAGCTTCCCTCCCCATTTATCTCCCTGAAGGGCTAAAATATGTTCAATCCATTTAAGGACATTTCTGCTCTGTATTTTCTTGAAAAGAATTTTCACTGGGAAAATATTCACCATTTATGAATCCACTATTCATGCTACATGGAAATAAATATGCATTGTGAAAGACCTCAGAAGTTAGCTGCAGCCAAGACTTGTAAGATTTGTGTTGTATTCATAAGTTTTAATGCTGCCTAAGACTCTCAAACACATAGTAGAAAAGGACATTTTAGTAGATGTCACAACTTTTCAACACTACAATAATTTGCAAAAACTCTCAATAAATTAAAATTGAACTCAGACCTAACTACATCTTTTAAAACATTCCTTTCTGTAATCAAAGTCAGCAGCAATTTGTAATTCAACCAATAACAAAGAACAGGCTTGAAACTAGACAAAAGCTAAGTATAAAAGGGTTTTCCTTATGGCAGAAACCAACACAATATTGTACAGCAATTATCCTCTAATTAAAAATGAACAATAATTCTTTAAAAGGGTTTTCTTATACCCATAACTGATAACATTTAAAAAGGTGGTCATCCTGAGAAAACTTGAAGAGCTTCCCTTCAGAGAATGTAGTGGAAAACAGTGGTCTTGGGGCAGACTAACTGGGTGGGATCCTGGCTCTGCCCCTTACCAGCTATGTGACCTTGGGCAAGTTCCTTAACCTCTCTGTGCCTCAGTTTCATCGTCTGTAAAATAGGGATAATAACCATAACTACTGTTATTGAGTTGGATGAGTTTATACACAGAAAGTATGTAGAATAATGTCTGGCACATATTAAGCACTAAATGTTTGATGATCCTATTATCATCATTCCAATAAGTGAAAATAAGTAGGCATCATTATTCTGCTTGTCTGAGAAAAAGTTACTGACAAGAAAGGTCTTATAAAGTCATCCAATCCCTTAACTGAATAGAAATCTCTGTATTCTAGGGTGGCTGGCATCACGTTTCAATGTGTGTGATAGCTATTATCTGTGAACACAGAGAACAATTTAAAATCCATTTCAGTCATTAAGCCAATAGAGAAAAAAGGAGTGAAAAACAGTCCTATCGTCAGAAATGGGGCTTCCCAGGCGGCACTTGTGATAAAGAACCCTCCTGCCAATGCAGGAGACATAAGAGACTCAGGTTCGATCCCTGGGTTGGGAAGATCTGCTGGAGAAGGGCAAGGCATTCCACTCCAGTATTCTTGCCTGGAGAATCCCATGGACAGAGAAGCCTGACAGGCTACAGTCCATGGGGTCACACAAAGTCAGACACCACTGAAGTGACTTAGCACGCATGCAGCACTCAGCACGCATTGTCAGAAACGGTATGGCACAAAGTAGCTTCATTTCAAGATGACAGGCTAAATAAAACAGGCACATGAACTTACCTGCCCACCTTGCTCAAATCCCAAAGACATAACAGTAAAGATATTCACAAGGGAATCAACATAACAGTAATAAGAACAGCTGAGGGATACAGTCTTTTAAGTGCTGGTCACTTTCTAGAAGAAAGAGAGAAAGCAGAGGAAATTGTACAACAAGATAAACCAGAGGAGAGCTAGACATTTCACAGAACACGTAAAGCCAAAGGCAGGTGGAGAAGCAGAGTCCTCCTCCAGGAAGAGCTGGATAAATGCCCAGCTTTGAATCAGCAGGTACAGTCAAGAGTGGGAAATAGGTTCATCTACCTGGTCTCCTCCATATTTCTCACTCTTGGCCACGGAATCAGCCAACTCCTATTAGTGGTACAGAGAAGGGTTATTTCAAATTAAAAGAGGATCTTGACTGTATCTCTCTGGTCAACAAAGGAGAAGAGAGACAAATATAAAATCAAAGAAATAAAAGTCTTTTAATCCTTCTATTAAATTTGAATCATGATTTATCTTTTTCTTTCTAAAAAGTACACATTTACTTTACTGAAAAGACCTAAATTCATATCTCAGTTGCAATTATCTCCCTTAATACCATTTCCTCCCACCAACTAGAATGAGAACTCCTTATAGAAATGGCTGATTCTTGGGACTTCCCTGGTGGTACAGTGGATGCCAATGCAGGGGACACAGGTTGAATCCCTGGTCCGGGAAGATTTCACATGCCATGGAGCAACCAGGCCCATGGGCCACAACTACTAAAGCCCATGTGCCTAGAGCCTGTGCTCCACAAGAGAAGCCACCGTATGAGAAGCCCCTGCACTCCAATGAAGAGTAGCCCCCACTGGACCGCAACCAGAGAAAAGCCCATGTGCAGCAATGAAGACCTAATGCAACCAGAGATAAATAATAAATAACTTTTTTAAAAAAGAAAGGAATCGCTGATTCTAAATCTGGGATCAAAAACTAAAAGATAAGCCCAGGAATTTTTTTCTGGCCAGAAATTAGGGAACCCATTTATTACTACCCAGCCCATGTCCTAGACTCAGAGTCAACCTGAAAATTAAGCTCTATTCATGGCCAAAAGTGGTAAAATCTAAGAATCGAAACAAAAACTCTTTTGGATTGAAATTCCCTAAATATATAAAAATCAATGAGTTTGGACTTGGCAATGATTTCTTGCATATGACATCAAAAGCACAGGCAACAAAAGAAAAACTAGACTAATTTTACTTCATCAAAATTAAAACTTCTATACATCAAATGACACAACTGGCAGAGACAATTTTGGGTAAAAAGATAACCCACAGAATGGGAGAAAATATCTGTAAACCATATATCTGAAAGGAATTAACATCCAGAATATAAAAAGAACTCACACAACCCAAAAACATATATGCAAACAACACAGTTGTCAAATGGGCAAAGGACATGAATAGACATTTGTCAAAGAAATAAACAAATGATCAATAAACACATGAAAGAATACTCAGCATCACCAATCATTAGGGAAATGCAAAGCAAAACCAAAATGAGATACCACTTCATACCCATTAGAAAGACTATCATAAAAAGAAAAAATAACACAGAAAACAAGGCAAGGATATAGAAATTGAAGCCCTTGTTCATTGCTGGTATAAATGTAAAATGGTATAGTCACTTTGGAAAACAGTATGGCAGTTCCTCAAAAAATTAAACATACATTAATAACTAATTACCATATGATCCAGCAAGTCTACTTCTTGGTATAAACAGAAAAAAACTGAAAGCAGGGACTCAGATATTTGTATACCAATGTTCATTGCAGAATTATGCATAATAGCAAAAAGGCTGAAACAAGCCAAACGTCCATCAGTGGATGAATGGATAAACAAAATGTGGTATAACCGTATAATGGAATATTATTCAACTGAAGAAGGAAAGAAATTCTGATACAACTTTAATATAGATGAAACTATTAATCCATGTGGCAACTGACCTCTCTACTTGTCAGACCACAGATCTACAGAAACTTGGCAGTGGTTGTGATACCTGTAGTCTTAAAGTGACATGTGGAAGAAGGTAGAGATCATGGCAGAGGCTTCACTTTGGAAGTAAAGTCACAACTAAATAACAGGATCATCAAGCACCCTGTTTCTCAAGCTCATGCCTGAGATGGGTAAAGAGTGCTGGTTATTTCCCTGGGGAGCCTGTCCTTCATCTTTTCCTGTTTATAGCATCTTTTACCACACACATACACACACATGCTTTTCCCTAATTTCTCTATATGTTCATCTGTTCTTTTACAGTATCAGGTTTTACAACTTCATCTACCTTGTCCAAACTGATGATTAAAAATAGATGAACCCTTTGAAAAAGATATACAAATTGCCAACAAGCCATGGAAAGATGGTTAACATCATTAGCTATCAGGGAAATGCAAATCAAAGTCATGAGATATCACTTTACAACTAGGATGACTATGATAAAAATACAGTCAAAACAAGTGTTGGCAAGGACTGGAATCTGTGGGAATATAAAATGGTGCAGACACTTTGGAAAACAGTCTGGCAGTACCTCAAAAGGTTAAACATAGAATTACCATAAGACCAAATAATTCCACAACTATGTATATACCCAAGAAAAATGAAAGACATATGTCTACACAAAAACCTGTACATGAAGGTCCAGAGCAATATTATTCATAATAGTAAAAAAGCAGAAACAACCCAAATGTGTAACAACTTAGTGGCATATAGCCATACAACAGAATAATATTCTTCAGGCATGAAAGGAATGAAGCATGAGAATTCCCTGGTGGTCCAGTAGTTAGGATTTTGGTGCTTTCACTGCTGGGGCCTGGTTTTCAACCCCTGGTTGGGGAACTAAAATCCCACCAGCCATGCCAAGCGGCCAAAAGAAAAAAAAAAAACAACCCCCAGAAAGGAAGTACTGATACATAAAACAGCATAGATGAGTCTTTAAAACATTACACTAAGTGAAAGACGCCAGAAACAAAGTTCACAAATTGCATGATCCCATTAATATGCAATGTCCAGAATAGGCAAACCCACTGAAACAGAAAGTTGATTAATGGTTGCCTAGAGCTAGGGCAATTGGGAAAAACAAAGCATGACTGCTAATGAGTACAGGGTTTCTTTTTTTTTCCCCCAGCGTTTCTTTTTGGAGTGATGAAAATGTTCTGAAATTGTGGTGGTAGTTGTATTAACTATGAATATACTAAAAATCACTGAATGATACACTTTAAGTGAGTGAACTGATGGTGGGTAACTTACATTTTAATAAAGCTGTTATTGAAAATAAAGATAACGACTGCAAAAACAACTCCTTCTTCAGAGAAAACAGACAGAAAAATCTCTGTCCTCTCCAGTCCACAATGTAAATCTAAATACCCACCCTTGATAATGTGGGGACACTCACAGGAAATTAGGGAGGTAAGTGAAGTTATTGTCCATGAAGTTCAAAGTCCAACCATTTCCATGGCGATTTTTTTTTTTTTTGGTCAGTCAGAATGACACAAACCATATTTAGAAACGCATTCCAGAAAAATGCTTTGAAGAATTTTATTCCCAACATTCACAAATTTAAAGTATCTATTCAGACAAGAGAAAATGTCCAGAAGACCCAGTTCTTAGGTCTCTCTCTCTCCCCTTAGGACTCTCCTTTTTTTGGCTCACCTTCTACTGTCACATTAAAAAGAGTGACAGACAAAGATGCTAGTTCTCCTTGCTTTCCTCCTGCCCCTCTGGCCATTCTTAGTCACCTCTCTGAGTCACTGACAGAGCTGAAATGCTGTGGTTCCTCAGAGCTCTGTGTTGTGCCCTGTCTGTTTCTAAGATCAACAAATTCTCACTGGGAGGATCCCCAAATCCATCTCTCTAGCCCCAGTCTTTCTCTTGTGCTCCATATTCCAAATATTCAATGGCCCAGTGCACAGGTCTTCAAATCAAATGTCCAGAACCAACTCTCCCCAGTCTCTCCATATTCCTTTCCTGTCTTGGTGAATGGCATCACTATTAACCTACATGAACAAGCCAGAAACCTGGAGTTATATTCAATTAATCATCTAGTCATGTTCCTTCTGTCTCCTTAACATTTTACAAGTCTTTTCTATTTTCACTGCCAATCCAAAGTTCTAACTATCTTTATCTCCTGCCTGAATTATAGAGGAGCCTCGTGAGTGAACTTTCGAATGCCTGGACTGCTCCTCTCTGGTTGCTGTGTGATTAATCACGCCACTCTCCTGCTTAAAGCCGATTACCTTCCCATTTTTCTACCACCTCCCCCACCCCATTTCTGCCTAGTTCATGCCACTTTTCCTCTCACCATCTACCCACCAAGCTCCTTCTGCATGGAAAGCTCTCCCGGCTTACTCTCACTCCTCCTGGATGTCTGACGTCACCTCCTTTGGGAAGAGACCTTGACAAAGCCGGAGGCAGGAGCACTTGCATGTGCAACCATAACGTCCTGTTTTTAGCCCTGTCTTAGCATCGCCTTTGCTGCTCTGTAATGTACTGCATCACAACCGCCAGCTTCCCCTGTGTTTCTCTGCCACCTCCAACCAAGATCACTGAGCTCATTCAAGATATTCGAGGGTGCTAAGCACCTTGTAAACATTCAACAGCTATTTGCTGAGTAATTAGTTCATCCTCAGTATTTATTTAATGGCCATTTCTATACAACATTCATATGGTCAGCCTTGCTAGCCACAGAGGCAGTAAGCTAAGTGCTAGATAAAAGAGTCCACTTGACATAGGGGAAAAAAAGCTTACAAAATGGCAAGTTCACCCAAGTTCTCCTCAATAAAACAAATCATTAAGTGACTACAATGTGTCAAGTATTACACCCAGAGCTTTGGATACATAATTTAATGTTCACTAGAACTGTAAAAGAAAAACAACTGACATTAAGTAGCAGGCACTGTGCTACACACTTCACATTTGTTACCTAATTTGTTACCTAATTACCCTGTGAGGTAATATAAGAAGCTGAGTGAGTTCTTTAGGTTCCTGCTACACTTGTGAGGTAAATAGTCCCCAAAACAGCTGGTTTGTGATGGGGGGGGGGGGGCGGCCTGCCACTAGCAGCAGGGCTCTTCTCCATCACTACAATACTCTACCTCTGTCAATTATCTAGACTGAGACATTCTGTTTATTATCCTTAGGAGATGGTTTCATACTATAGGATTCTTGACAGGAACTGGCAGGAAGTTGACCTGGAGAGATGAACAAAGAGAAAAGTTGTCTCTCTTTAGGAGATCATACCCATATCCATTGCTGATGACCTAAATTCAACTCTCCTGGGACTAGACTCATAAGACATGTTACCTAGTCATCCTTCCATCCCTTGGTCTTCCTCCTGTATATTTACTGCCTTGATATCAACCCTAAATGTATTAGCCCAGATGGTCCCTATCCTGTTCCCTTTCCCTACAGTCTCTTACAACATTCAGTCCTGCCAATTGTGTTCACCACAGTTCACAGTTCAATCCTGGTCACCTGGTCTGCACAGTTCAGTTCAGTTCAGTCACTTAGTCGTGTCTGACTCCTTGTGACCGCATGAATCACAGCACGCCAGGCTTCCCTGTCCATCACCAACTCCTGGAGTTTACTCCAACTCATGTCCACTGAGTCGGGGATGCCATCCAGCCATCTCATTCAAGCACTGCACAAATGTTGGCTATTGTTACTGTTACATCCTAAATGCCTCTTGCTCTCTCCCTTACACGAGCACTGTTCAGCTTCCAAAGAACTAGTCTTCAGGAGCAAGCATTTAAGGCCAAGAAAGAGTATCTTCTATGAGGACTAGAAGCCAAGCCTCCAGATGCTCAGGCCCCAAGACCTTTCAATGAAAGCATAATAGATCAACAATAGCAAAATCTAAGTAGCAAGCTAAAAATGCATGAGAATATCAGATACTGGAATAAAACTAACAAATAGCTCCAATCCCAAGGGACCAAACATTCTATTTTATCCCATTTCACAAAATTAGTAAGTCAGCACTCAATCTTTTAACATAGTGGCTCTCAACAAGTGAAGACGAGGCTGTACATACAAACATACAGACACACTCTCACTCACTCACTCACTCACAAACACAGACATCCGCCCACCAGGGGACATTTTGCAATGTCTGCAAACATTTTTTGGTTGTTACAACTGACAAAGTGCTGGTGGGTAAGGCCAGGAATGCTGCTAAACATCCTGCAATGCACAGGATAGCCCTCTGTCCACCTGAAGACAAAGAATAAAACACCTAAAAGGTCAATAGTACAACTCCGCTAAACAAAGTCCTTCCACGTTCAGGTACCTAAGGTGTAAGTTATTTCTTTCTGGGAAGATGATACAAACTTCCCCAAGAAGTTAAGCCAAAACAGACACATTTAAGGTATCACTGGAAGAGAGACAGGTAAATGCTAAATACCTGGTTGAGAAATGCTGGGACTTGGGAGGAAGGAGAGCACTGCAGAGGCTGAGGCATTGTCAAAGATCTCAGCGCAGATGGGACTCCTCACTTCACTCCAAGCCTGCCAATCGAGGCCCCCCCACCAATCCAGCCCCCTCAGCCCCCACCAATCCAGAATCACCCCCTCCAGTCTCACTTGCAACAGATCCCTTCCACTCACCCTTGGCTCCTGCCACACTGACCACCCACAACAGCTGCTTCTCCACAGGGCTACTATGTCCCAGTGTTACTACCAGAAAAATCCCTCAACCACTTCCCAAAAGCTCTGCCCTCCAGTTGAGGAGTACTCAGTTCCCCCCAACCCCAGGCTGAGGAGGACATGTTGTCATCTCAACCCAATCACCCAATCGTAAGAATGTGTTTCTATGATTCCTGTGGACAAAGGTGGAACATGCTTTAAAGGACTTCTCTGGTGATCTAGTGGTCAAGACTCTGCACTTTCACTGCAGGGGATGCAGGTTAGATCCCTGGTCTGGGAACTAAGATCCCACATGCCTCAAGATGCAGCCAAAAAACAAGCTTAAAAATATAAGAAAATGCTTTCTTCTTCTTTTTTAAAGCCCTAAAGCCTTGGACTTTCCTGATGGTCCAGGGGTTAAAACCCTGTGCTTCCATTGCAGGGAACACAGGTTCAACTCCTGGTCAAGGAAGTTCCACATGCCATGTGGTATGGCCAAAGAATAAATATAAATAAATTAAAAAAAAAAAAAAGCCCTAAAGCCTTGCTCCCTGCCACCTAAAATCAGGACTTAGCAGCTGCCAGCCAGGAGACGCCTCATTTCCTGTAGTTGCTCAGTAAAAATAGGAAGTGGGGGAGGAAATTCACAAAGCAGAAACAAAAGTAATCACTGCGTAGCTTCCTGAACACAAATCACTGAGCAGGGAGGGTATCATTAAAACATGGAAACGGAAAGGGAGGCATGGAGAGCCAAGACCAGCGGAAAGGAAGTGACACTTAGGGGTCCACCAAGCCCAGACTACTTCTGTGCCCAGGAGACTGCTCCCAAAGAAAACTATGTGCAAAACTGGTCTAGTTTATACAGAGAGTTTCCAAGGAATATAACCCATGTTAATGTAAAGAATCGTACGACAACTCCTGAAACATTAAAGTTATATCAGAGTTTAAAAAAAAAAAGTCAATGAAAAAATTCTAAGGATGCCAAGATTAAACTATATTTTTCCTGGTCAAAAAGTGGCTACTAAAACTGCTATTGAAGACAGGGACTTCCTTGGTGGCCCAGTGGTTAAGACTCTGTGCTTCCACTGCAGGGGGCACTGGTTCTAGATTCTTGGTTGGGGCACTAAGATCCTGCATGCCCAGTGGTGAACCCAAAACAAAATAAAACAAAAAGTTACTAGATAACTGACTGGTTGACAAAATCTGAAGCTCATGCTTTACTGTATGAAAACTCAAGTAGACAGGGGAAAGAAAAAAAAAAAAACCCTACTAAATGTACAGCTTTGTGCAGCCAAAACAAAACAAAAAGTTACTAAATAACTGACTTGTTGACAAAATCTGCAGTCCAAGTTTTCCTATACTGAGGTATGAAAACGCTAGTAGACAGGAAAAAACCCTACTAAATATGGAGCGTGGTGCAGCCAAAACAAAAAATATTAAAATCATATTGAGGTATGAAAACTCAAGCAGACAGAAAAAACTCTACTGAATATTCTATTCATAGAATTCTAAAAATTTCTAATCATAGCTAGAATCTATTGTAGTTAAAGATACTTCTACCTGTGTCCTCTAGCATGGCTCAACCCTGTAAATTGTGCCTGAATGCTCTAGGCACCTAGGATGCAAAGGTTAACAGTGCTGGTGTCAAGGAGATTCTAGTCGAATGGCGTAACACTGCTTCCAAGGGGTGACACCTGACTGCCGCTGTGCTGACACCTACTCTAACACAATTTATCAATACAAAATATGACATTCCTCCATTAAAAAAAAAAGCAAGTTAGCATTAGCAGATTGTGAAAAAGCTTTTATACTCAGTAATCTAAGAATAACTGATAATTTCAGTTACAGCAGAAAAAAGAAATTTTCTAACCTCAAAGGCAACAGAGTTGAAATTTAGTTTCAGAATAACACAGGTTAAAAACAAAATAGGCCAGGAAATTCCCCGGTGGTCCAGCAGTTAGGACTCTGCTTTCACTGCCAATGGTGTGGGTCCCTGTAAGCCATGAGGTAGGACCAAATAAACAAAGAAATATTAGAACTTTCAAATTGTATTAGAGAAATGCTCTGAGTCAAAAAAAAAAAAAATCTCTGTTGAACAGAAATCTCCAAAAGAAAAGGAAATGGGGGTGCAAGGGGAAGTCAGAGTCTTGCCAAGAGGTTTATCTGTAAACAACTACCCCACATCTCCAAAAGGTGAACAAAGTTGGCTCCTAAACATCTGAAAAAGTTTACTCAGAGGAAACAAACGTTTTAATCTATAAACTGAAATGGTCTTGAACCAATAAAAATTTGCACATCAAAATGCACCCAAGCACTATGAAGACATTCATGACAAAAAACTATGCTGCTGATGGAAATTCAAGCATAAATCAAGGAGAAACTTTAAAGTAAATCATTAAATTAAAAGTTACAAAACACTGATGTAATTTTTCAAATCCGATCTGTTAAAAAATATTTTTTTAACCTAGACCTATTAGAAACCTTCAGATTTTGTTTCAGTGTGTTAGAGCACGAAAAGGCTTTGATCTACTCAGCTCTGGTTAAGTCTAGTCCAAAGTTTCCAAATTTATGTATCCATTAGAAAGTCATTTAAGAAAACTTAAAGTTCTATAGCGCTCCTCATTCTTAACAACTTGCACTGTGGAACCTATCCAAAATTAACCTCCAATGGGGAAAAACAAGTATTTATCAAGAAGCTTATGTACAAATGGGTAAATCAAACTGTAATATGGAAACTATTTTTCTTACTACAGAGATGAACTATATAAATTTTAGATAAATACACTTCAGATTCAGGATAATTTCTGAAAATTTAAGGTACCCATGAAAAATTTTATCGATGGATATAGCAGAAGTTCCCTCCTTTGGACTGGGAACAAAGCCTCCAATTTTCACACCCAGCAAGCCTTTCCGTCTCTCAAAAACCCCAGTAAATCAGAGTTATAGCTCAGGAGCTCATTCTTCTCTGCAAACATTCCACCAAGTCAAATATTTAGCAGTGAGGACATTCAAGGAGCCGCCTCCTCATCTCACCCCCACTTCTTTCCAAAGCAGGCAAGACAGCCCTAGGAGGAATGCAGTGGCTCATATTCTTAATTTGCAGGGTAAGATGCTCCAACATTGAGAGATTTCATGGAAACAGTTACAGCTTTGGGAGACAGACTGACCTGGATATGAAATCCTGCTCTCAGTAACTATCAGTTGAATGAATGGTATTTACTAACCCAAGATCTTATGTAAATTACTGAACTCCCGTGCCTTAGTTTCTTCAGGACTTTAGTGAGGATTAAGTCCATAAAGGACAGCACTCAATAAATGGAAGCTACTGCTTTGAACCAGGCCACAGACCAGTCAGAGGGCAGCATTTTATCTTTTTTTTTTTAATTCTTCATTCTGGCCTACTGTCATTAAAAATACAAACTCCCCTTCACCCCCACCCCCACACAGTTATAACAACTTTCAAAAATATTTTTTACCTTCTTGCAGCTCTGGCCTCAACTCCCAAAGTCCCGGCAAGAAACTGAAAGTAGTGCTGCCCTGTGTTCTCCAGAGGGGAAGGAAATCAGGCTCCTCCCATTTCCCTGCTTACCACTGCCTCCTCTTTCAGCCCCAAACTAGAGAAAGAACAGGGGCACTGCTAAGGAATGAATTACCTTGCATTACGAACTACATTACAAAGCAGCTTAAGCACAGGTGCCTTCTCTCCTACCTTGAGATGGGGAACAAGATAGGTCCCTGTAGACTTCCCTGGTGGCGCAGTGGATAGCAGTCTGCGCCTGTCAGTGCAGGGACACAGGTTCAATTCCTAGTCCGGGAAGATTCCACATGCTGTGGAACAATGAAGCCTGCGCACCAACTACTGAACCTGTGCTCCAGAGCCCACAAGTCACAACTACTAGAGCCCCTGAGCCTAGAGCCCATGCTCCGTAACAAGAGAAGCCAACACAGTGAGAAGCCCTCACACCGCAACAAAGAGTAGCCTGGTTCACCTCAACTAGAGCAGACTGCACACAGTAACAACGATCCAGTGCAGCCAAAAATACAGAAAGATAAGTGAAAATTAAAAAAAAAAAAAAGACGAAAGATCTTTGTCCCTGGCGAGAGGAACCACTTTCCCCTCTCCCTGCCGAGGTTACCAGACTGCAGCTCTCAAGCCTGGGAGCCAAGCCAGCTTCCTCTACCTGTTCTCAGGCACACACACATCCCCCTCTGGGATCTGGGAGTTGGGTAGAGGAAGACTCAGGTATTTCTAGGTTCGCCAGTCATAATGACCATCTCACTGGCACCTAATCCCCAAATCATTTTCAATTAAGAAAATTTGAATTTTTTTTCAGGTAATACCTAGCTTTAATTGCACACTCAAAATCAATCTTTCACATTATGATTCTTTGCAACTACCAATTTGAAAAAGCACATACCTGACGGTGGCCTAGACACAAGGATCATAGTCAAAATAGTTAAAAAAAAAAAAAAATCAACACCATCTAAGAAAGAATCCTAGAAACAGACTCAGGAAATGTAGAGGCCTGTATCCAGGACGCCCACTGACTACAAGCACCAACCTGGAAGTAACCCACATGCACTGCGTTAAGGGATTCATTAAAAAATTACACAGGAACACCCCACAATCATGTGGAAGATCAAGGTAGAGCGACCACAATTCACCAAGCCTAAACTATCATTATCATATGTCATATCATTATTTTATATATATTAAGAACAGTGACTGGCCATGGCATTAATATACCCCAGTTTCAGGCTCCCTCAAAGCTCTTTCCTGCCTCATTTCTCTGCCTCAGTCCATCTCAGACACGTATTACCCCCAGAACAAGCCACTTTGCGTCCTTGTCTCTCCTTTTGTTTTTTCTAGAAGTTACCAATATTTAAGATCCACTGTTTCGATGAAACCATCTTCAGCCCCTTTAGTTCCCATGAAGCCTTTGCAGATGAATTGTGAGCACAGAGAGACAGACTGGACATATCTTCACAGTCACTTTGGTGCACAACACAGGGCCACACCACAACCACCACCACCAGAAACCCACACCTGTCAGCAACTGTTCTAAGGACTTCACAAATAACAACTCCTTTAAGCCTCACTATAATACCAGGAGGTAGGCACTATTACTTTCCCCCTTTTCAGACAGGGTAAACTGAGGTAAAGAGAGGCTTAGGGGTTAGTGACTAATTAAGCAGTAGAGGCAGGATGTAAACTCAAGCAGTCTGGCTACAGTCCTTGCCCTTAACCTCTACACTACATTCCCTCTCTAAATGACTGCTGTGTACAACAGACATTTAGCTTTTAATTCCTTTTTTTTTTTTCTTTTGGCCATGCCATGAAGCTTGTAGGATCTTAGTTCTTGGACCAAGGATAGAACCTGTGCCCCCTACACTGGAAGCGTGCATGCATGCTCAGTCACTCAATTGTGTCCAATTCTTTGCAGCCCCATGGACTACAGCCTGCCAGGCTCCTCTGTCCATGGAATTTTTCAGGCAAGAATACTGGGAATAGGTTGCCATTTCCTACTCCAAGGATTCTTTCTGACCTAGGGATCAAACCTGCACCTCTTGTGTCTCCTGCACTGGCAGTCAGGTTCTCTACCACTAAGCCACCTGAGAAGCCTTACAGTGGAAGCACAAAATCTTAACCAATGGACTGCCAGGGAAGTCCCCCTATTAATTGATAATATAATACAAGTACACCACTGAAAAAAATTATATTGTACAAAAGAGTATGCAAGAAAAAGCTAGGTCAGTCTACCTACCTCAATTTCTGGAGCCTCATTCCAATGGCAATCACTGTTTCTTTTCTATCGTTCGAGAATTGTCTTCCTGCTCTTAGAAATCTGTTTCATGAGTACCCTCTCTCTCTTTTTTTTTACACAAATGGGCACATATACACATTGTCTTGCATCTTGCCTTTTTCACTGAGATTTCTCTGCACTTATGCATTCTGTACCTATGCTGTTTTGATTCAATACTAAGACACACATATTTTCACACTTTAACCCAAGATGTTTTTATGAAGTCAGAAAATCTTGTGACCTTGGACTTCATTAAGAAACAAGAGCCACAAAAGGCTTTTAAGTGCATAGCAGATATCAAGGGTTAGCCTTATAGCAACAAGCAGGCTGAATCGAGGGGCAGAGACCTTGTAGGTGACACCTGACATGTCATTTCTCTTTAACAGTAAATACCTACATCACAGGACTATTATGAGGAGCAAACAAGGTAATATATGCAAAGCACTTCTCATGACACCTGGCTGGAGGTGAGGCTAAGGGACAGACACAGAACCTGAGGCAAAAGCTAGAGACTGTTACGAATTATATCTTCAAAAGCTGGCCCCACTTTCCAGTCTCATTTCCCTCTACTCCCCTGTTCATGTCTATCCACCCTTTACCCTAAATCTCCTTCAAATCACATACCTCAAGGTTGCTCAGCTCTACACCTCTGTAGCTGTCATGACCCTGCCTAAAAGCCCACTCCCCTTCTGGTGGAGATGAGCTCACTACTTCCCACAGTATTCAGTTCAAGACCAGCCTTCCCCTGGAAGTCTTGACAACTGCGGCTGGATTCTCTGAATAAGCAATTTGGGAAGGGCATATCTGTCATGACTTCCCACCTTCTGGCTCTCAGCTCTGTCAGTGCACTCAGGAACAAGTAGGCTCAGGAGGACTGATTCAGGCCATCTAAGCTCAAAGATGACTGATGTATTAACCAAAGAAGTAAAAGTCAAAGTTGCTCAGTCATGTCCAATTCTTTGTGACCCCATAGACTATACAGTCCATGGAATTCTCCAGGCCAGAATGCTGGAATGGGTAGCCTTTCCCTTCTCCAGGCATCTTTCCAATCCAGGGATTGAACCCAGGTCTTCCACATTGCAGGTGGATTCTTTACCAACTGAGCCACAAGGGAAGTCCAAGAATACTGGAGTGGGTAGCCTATCCCGTCTGCAGCAGATCTTCCCGACCCAGGAATTGAACCAGGGTCTCCTGCATTGCAGGCAGATTCTTTACTAACTGAGCTATCAGGGAAGCTCTGAAGGCCAGTTACAAACTATAAATACTGATAAGAGCTAATACTGAGCACTTACCAGGGGGCCAAAGAGGAAGGTGTTATTATTGCCCCATTTCTTGGATGGGGAAACAGACCAGAATCTGACCAGTCTGGATGAAAGGCACTCTCAACAGGAAATCTCCATGTAAAGTCATGTTCTAATCAAAGGGTTTTCGGATCATGGCAGCAAAGGAAAGATTCTTCCCACTAGAGCCCACTAGAGGTATCAACAGGGATGCACACATCTGTTTGGAAGTGCAAAGGCCCAGTGGAGGACTGCACACAGCTCCTCCAACCATGGTCCCCAGACGGTACTACAAACACATAAGTCAATTCTTCTCTTGGACCCACCAACCCAATTTCCAAAGATATCTTCCGAAACCTCTCCTTCCAGAGTCCCAGTCTTTCTTCTGAGGATACAACATTAAGTTTAAGCATTTGGCCACAAACACATTCCAATCATGCCTTCTGAGGGTTATAGCTGGGTCATTCCGGTTGAACTTGAAAGTTTTCCCTGAAATTCTCAAACCTAAATTTACAAACTTCTCTTGCCTTGTATTTTTTCTATAGATAACTGATGTAACATTCATTCTGATTTCATTCTCAGATGATCATTGATTCAATCAACAAATACTTAAATCACTCCGGAAACACTGTGCTTCAGGCTGTGGAGATAGCAGCAGTGAACATGACAGAGAAGATCTCTAAAACCTGTCTCCTGCTTCTAGGCACTTGCGATACTTGATGAAATTGCTTATCTGGTTTTCTTACCTAGGCCATGCCTTCCAGCTCTGTATTCCAATCTTCCAGTACAGTAACTGGCCTATACTGTAAATACTCCATAAACATGCGCTAACTAAATTCATGACTAAATTCACTGGGTCTCGCTTTTCTAATTCACAGTAGGATCATATAATGTCTGAAGTCCCTTAGAGCAAAGGTACAAGTTTAAATCAAACTGTAAGGAATAGAAAGCAAATGGCAAATACAACCCAAATCAAGAAAGGAGAAGAGTTGTAATACGTCAACTGGCAAGAACTTGAGAGTCATGAAGGACAAGCCACCTTGGGAAGCAGTGAAGGGCTCCCTCACCTGGAGAAAGTATAGCCCCGGGAACATGTCCAGGGGTCAGTTAGAGTGAGAGAAAGAAATTACTTACAGCAAAGTCTGAGTTGGGGTCACCAAGTGGAAACAGGGTGAAGGGATGAAATGGGTCTCTAACGAAAAGTCACATACTGGATGAGTGAGAAGGAGCATGCACTGAGGGACAGAGGTAGAGATATGAAGCTAGGCCTTTGAAAATGCCTGGGACCTTCCCTGGTGGCTCAGATGGTAAAGCGTCTGCCCACATTGTGGGAGACCCGGGTTTGATCCCTGGGTTGGGAAGATCCCCTGGAGAAGCAAATGGCAACCCACTCCAGTACTCTCGCCCGGAAAATTCCACAGACGGAGGAGCCTGGTGGGCTACAGTCCATGGCGTCGCAAAGAGTCGGACACGACTGAGTGACTTCACTTCTCTTTAGAAAATGCCTAGACCCTGATGCTGGGAAAGACTGAAGGCAAAAGGAGAAGGGGGCAGCAGAGGATGAGATGATTAAAATAGCATCACTGACTCAATGGACAAGAATTTGAGCAAACTCTGGGAGACCGTGAAGGACAGAGAAGCCTGGTGTGCTACGGTCCATGGGGTCGCAAAGAGTCAGACACAACTTAGTGACTGAACAACAACAAAAATACAAAATGCTCCCAGGCAGATGTGGGCAAAAGAGAAGCAAAAACAAATGAGAAAGCAGTCACAAAATTAAGATAATGACCACGATAGCATCAAGAAGGCCAACCAAGAGGAGGTTCACAACAGCAAGAAAGTGTGGCTCACCATGCCAAATACTTATGGTCAAGGGAAATGAGAAAGCAGCAGCCACTGTGTCTATCCATTAAGGGATAGAGGATGGATTCAGTATGAATAAAGACATTTGAAGCACAACCCCTGACACATCCAGGCTTTCAGTGAACTTATACTAAGAGAAAATGGGATCTCACTTTTTCTGTAACGCCAAAAGAGCAATTCCTTATTCAAACCAACATCCTCTGTCCACCTTGGAAGGTCATCATTTTCCACTAAGCAGAAAGTCACAGGAGGGAAAAGAAGAGAGTGGACACTCAACTCATGTGATGTCCCAGTCCACTAACTCTCAGAAACAGTAGTTTTCCTACAGACTTGTTAGATTTGCGTGACAAAAAGCTCCTGGTGTATTAGGCTTCAGATTAGCAACAGAATAAACACTTAGCAAAATTTTCAGCTGAATCATGTGCAACTTGTTTAAAAATTTTTAAAGAGGATGCTTAAAACATGCTGTCTTCCAAAAATCCAGGGATAATTTTAGATAGAAAAATCTAGGCTTGCCAAGGGAATCTGAGAACTTTTCTATCTTGGTCTCCAATGCTAACCTACGTATTCGTGTGCAAAAATAGAGGAAGATTAGAATCTCAAATGCCAGACGGAAAAGTTGCCACAACAAACCTGAACTCTTCATATGGAGTTTGTTATCTTGTCAGTAAGAAAGCAAATGAAACAGTAGTAACTAAACTTTCTATCTCAAAAAATAAAAATAAAAATAAAACTCCCTGGACTTGTAAAGAAAAATAATTTTTTAAAAAGATACTGTGAATGGAATTTTGAAAAAGCATACACAAAATCTAGATATCAAATCTGTAAGCAGTCCTTTACAAACACATACTTAGAACTTTTGGTGTAAAACATGATAAAATGGCAATTACAGCTTATTCAATAAAACTGGGAAGGTATCTGGAAAATATTTCATATCTTAAACCAAAACTCTATTTTCAGTAAATTAAATAGCTAAAAGAAAAACAAAATAAAACCATGAAATGAGAAGCAAAGATGGAGGTATGTTACAAATACTGGAACGGAGAATAATTTTAGAAGCGTCAACAAAAGAAAAATAATACTATGTATTTTTAAAATGAATGTTACCTTTGACCTCATTTGTTAATTTATCCTAAAAGAACCATCAGACAAATCCCTGTGGCAGAATCATCTATCCCATGACGAACTGGAAACAACTTACATGTTCATTAGTAGGACTTGGTTAAATTGTGATATACAAAGGTATATTATGAAGTCTATAAAAGTGATAATACATGTATTTACTGGTATCACCAAAATGTTAGCAATGGCTATCACTGAATGGTAGGTTGCAGGATGATTGTCACTTTAAAAAGTACTGTCACAACACTTGTTGTCTTGAGCGAGAAGAAAGGGGAATGAATTGCTTTTATAATGGGAGTGAGGGGCGGAAACAAGCTATTTTCAAATTAGGGCCTCTCCCCCCAAAGCTAAGTATTCCATCTGGCAAAATTTGTGAGGAGAATAAACAAAATTCTTATCATGCCAACCAGGCAAGCTTCTTTCCTCGCACCGAGCAGAGCAGGAAGACACACCCCTGACCCTACGCTCGCCCCTCGGGCTTTGGTCCTTCATCCTCAGTCCCGGCCCTCTCGGGGTCCCCGAGCAACCTCCCCGGGCCCGACTGCGCCAACGGGCTCAGCGGGGCCGGAAAATCGTGCTCCTCGGGGCCCGGCCCTGCCCGGCCCCGGCGGGGAAGGTGAGCTCAGCCGACTGGCAGCCGCGGGGCGGCGTGAGGGCCGCGTCCGTAGGCAGTCCCCGCGGACCCCGAGACCCATAGGCCGAGGCCCCTCCGCGGACTCATCGGAGGGGTTTCCGGGAGCGGGTCCCGGGGCCAGCTCGACCTCCCCGGCCCCAGTCGCCCCAGGGAGCGCCCCCGGCCCCTCATGTCCCGCATCCGCGGGGTCCCTGCCGCGCCCCCAGTCCCAGGCACGAGCCGCGAGGCCTCTCTGGGCTTCCGTCCGCCCGGCCAGCTCCCCCTGAGCCCGGCGTCCTCCACAGCGGACAGGCAAGGGGCGGGAGCCGACGGCCCTGAGTCCTGAGGCCCCGAGCGGGAGCGACGCCCCACGAGCTCATTCAGCCGCCAGCCCCGGCAGCGGCCCACCGCCCTCCCGCCCCTCGGTGGGTGAGCCTGCCCGCCCACCAGCGCCAGGCAGCGCCTGCTCGTGCCCGCTCCTCACCTGCGACGCGCCCCGGCCCCCTGCGCACCGCCCGGACCGGCTGTGTACACCGGAAGTGACGTCTCCGGGCCGGCCCCGCCCCCGCCCCAGGCGGACGCCGGGTGGCTGAGGACCCAGCGGCTGGGAGCCGACCCCCCCTCCCAACGCGCCGCGCGAGCGGGGGACACGGGCGGCCCTGCACCTCCGTCCCGACCTCCAAGTGGGAGAGCCAGGGTGGGCTCGAGGACCGGTGGCCAGAGCCACCTAGTTTCTCTACTGTGACTTGGCCTCCGGGCGGGAGGGGTCAGCTGCGTCCACACAGATTTATTGTTAAAATTAATTACTGAGAAATTGAGCGCGTATTAGCTGCCTGGTCTTGGAAGGCGCTATAGGAACTGGATAGTGCCCTCTCCCTCATACGTTTATTCTCCAGCGTGGAAACATAATAATTGTTATAAATGCGCTTGATGGTACAGTGCCAACTGAGACAAGTGCCAGGAGGGGAAAGTTGACGTGGGAGGGAGAGAGTCCCCCGACCTAGTGAAGGAGAGTGACCAGAGGATTCTTCCCTCAGGACAAGAGCAGGAGTTAAGGTCCTGAGGTGGGGAGGGTTGAAGAAGCAGGGAGGAAAGGATATTATTGCAGAAGTAACAGCAGGTGTTTTCGGTGGCTTTATTTTCAAGAAACTAAGGTGATGAGAAAATTTTTCTTGAGAGCAAGGGGTGATTTGACCATACTTGTGGGTTTAAAAGGATTACTTGGGCTATATTGTGGAGAAGGACTAGAGAGGAGAGGCAAGAGTGGACATAGATTTGTATGCCCATGTTAATAGCAACATTATTCATAAAAGTCAAAAAGGTGGAAGCAACCCAGTGTCCGTCAGTGCATGAACTGGATAAACAAAATAAGATATTCAATGGACTATTATTTAGCCTTAAAAAGGAAGGGAATTCTGACACATGCTACAAAAGGATAAACTGAAGACATTATGCTAAGTGAAAGAAGCGAATCACAAAAGGACAAATATTCTATAATTCCACTTAAATGAGGTACCTAGAAGAGTCAAATTCATGGAGAGAGAAAGCAGAATGGTAGTTGTCAGGGACTGGGAGGAGGGGAGCATTTGAGCATTCAGAGTTTTTAATTAATGGGTACAGAGAGGGACTTCCCTAAATGATCCAGTTAGGGTTGACTCCATGCTTCCAATGCAGGAGGTGCAGGTTCATTCCCTGGTTGGGTAACAAGATCCCACATGCTGCATGGTGCAGCCAATAAATAAATAGAACAGAATTGTGGGTTGGGAAGATGAGAAAGTTCTGCAGATGGATGTGGTGGTGATTGCACAGCAGTGTGAAAATACTTAATGCCACAAAGCGGTCACTTATACATGATTAAAATGGTGCATTTTATGTATATTTTACCAAGCTAGGTGGATGGATGTGGAGATCAGTAAGGAGTCTATTTCCTTTTTTTTCTTTTTTTTTGCAAAAGGTGATCCTCGTTTAGACCAGGACCTGCACATTTTTTTTGTTCTTGAAAACATTTGATTATCATGCAGCTTTATGTCACTTACAACTTATATAGATGTAATACACTACTAATATACTGCTTATGTTATGAAACATACAGAAAAAGTTTTGGAAGATAAGTCTTAAGTTCTAATATTTTCTTCCTTTACTCCAATAGATTGCCTTCTTACATTAGTGAGTGTGTGACTCTCACTTTGAAAGTCATTCACATATTATGGGAGTGCCAACAGGGAATAAAGTCAGTGGTGAACTAGACATGGAGGATCAGAAAGAGGAGGGAATCCTAAATCTCTCCTGGGTCTCTGGGATGAGCCATTGGAGTGGTGACACTCAGTGCGGGGAAGCTCCTAAAGACCACATTTGGAAGTGAGGAAGAGAGGAAGAAGGTCATGAGTGCCCTTGTGAACATAATATCTTGTGAAAGAAGACACACCAAGTAGGCAGTTGAGGTGGAACTCTGGAGCTTAGGTGAGAGCTGGAGATGTCACTGGGGCTTAGGGGGCTAATGAAGCTAAAGGTGAGTGTAGATTGAGAAAATGTATTTATTTATTTATGGTTGCCCTGGGTCTTCATTGCTGCATGTAGCTTTCTCTTGGCGTGGTGAGCTGGAGCTACTCTCTAGTTGTGATGTGTGAGTTCTCATTGTGGTGACTTCTCTTGCAAAGCACAGGCTCTAGGGTGCATGGGCTTTAGTAGTTGTGGAACACGAGCTTAGTTGCCCCATGGTATGTGGTATCTTCCTGGACCAGGGGTCAAACCTGTGTCCCCTGCATTAGCAGATGGATTCTTTACCACTGAACCACCAAGGAAGTCCATGGTTTGTTTTTTAAGGTGGAGAAACTTAAGCATGTTTCAGTGTCAGAGAGAAAAGTCTGGTTGACAGAAAGAGGCTGAGTATACAGTAGAAAGATGATGTGATTCATCTTGTGAGGTTCTGAAAAGGCTGGAGGGGTTCTAAAACGCTTGGCCATGGGTTTACCTCAGCCTGCAGTGAAGAGTGAGGGGAGCCCAGGGACAGAGGTATGAGGAGAGTGAAAAAGGTCTGAAAGCAGAAAGGGAATATGCGGTAGAATTTCTGAATTGTACTGATGGTCAGGTGGACAGAGCCTTCTTTCCTGTTTAAGTGACTTGTCCCAGCAGTTTTCAGGTAAAAGGGAAGAAGATGAACAAGGATTCACTTGGGTCTTGAATAACAGAGAGAGGAGCTAGTGTTACTGACATAATGGGCTGTGGAACTCAAGCTACAGGAGAGGGGATGTGATGTGGAAGAGGACAGCGAAGTTGGAGGAAGTGTGCCTGGGTGCTGTGTCACCACACCTATGTAGGCTGGAAAAGGAATCAGAGATGATGGTGCCTGCAGTGGAAGCAAGGGATCTTAACCACTGGACCACTGGCGAGGTCCCAGTGGTGCCTGGCCTCTGAGTGAGCCACATGTGGCTCCTGCAGTCTCAGGATAAGCCCATTTCTTGTTGGAACATTCTCCTAGCTCCCATTTTTCTCCTCACTTCTATTACAGACCCCCAAAGCCTCCAGCGGCCATGCCTAAAGGCAGCTGGTAAACACTGGATGGGGCTTTAAAGGGGCTCCCCCGGTAGGCTTTGACCCACACACCCAACCACTGTTTCTCACTTCACTCGCGGTCCCAGAGTAACACCCTGGAAACCACTCATGCCTGGCATCATCTGGGCCTTTCTCTAGACTTTAGTCCTGGGCCAGGGGTTTCCAGAGACCCATTCAGCCATGTCTGCACTTCTTGTTGGGATTTAGTATGGACACTACCAATCATGGGGATACTTTGGTGGCCTCTGGGGTGCTCTGAGCACCAGGCTGTCCTGGATCTCCCAGGCTTACCTGAAGACATTTTGTATTGTGGATATATTAAGTCTGCTTTGTGAGCACACCTATCTATCATATGTACCTCCTAGAGGGTGTGATACTTATTTTCATTCATCCAACACACACAGATATAGAGAGAAAGGGAAAAAACACCCATGGACCCACCACACAGGTTTGAGACATTTATCATTTCATTGTTGTTATCGTTCAGTTACTATGTCCCACTTTTTGCGACCTCGTGGACTGCAGCATGCCAGGCTCCTCTGTCCTTCACTGTCTCCTAGAGTTTGCTCAAATTCATGTCCCTTGAGCCGGTAATGCTATAGTATCTAACCACCTCATCCTCTGCCACCCCTTTCTCATTTTGCCTTCAATCTTTCCCAGCATCAAAGTTTTTTTCCAGTGAGTTGGCTTTCGCATCAGGTGGCCAAAGTACTGGAGCTTCAGCTTCAGCATCCATCCTTCCAATGGACATTCAGGGTCAATTTCCTTTAGGATTGACGGGTTTGATCTCCTTGTTATCCAAGGGACTCTCAAGAGTCACTTCATGACCTCTCTATTCCAAGCTCCCTTGCAGCAGAGTGCCAAGAAAAGAGAATGGAGCCCACACATCTAGAGGTGGAGGCTCAACCCTCCTGGAGCCCCCACATCCTCGGGACCAAACCTGTGATCCTCCAGCTCTGCAGAGAGGTCTGTGGTTAGAGCCTCAGCATGCACAGGGGGATGGGTGCCTCAAAGACCACCAGACAAACCCCTGAGTTTGCCACTCAGGAAGTCAAAAAGGCTCAGACCAGGAAACAAGACCTCTCCCTAAATCCACCAACCCTCCTGTGTATTGATTTAGAGGTAGAGTTGGAGTCAGACCCCGTGGAAGGGAAGAGAGCTTCAGAGGTTGTTCTCTGGAAGGAGTGAGCAGAACAGGATGTCAGGAGCCCCTCAAGTGGCTAAGGAGCCCTGCGTCAGTGAGATGGTCCAGAAATGCACCTTGGCCTTGATCTGCCTCCTCTTGTTGAGAAAAACGAAGCTGCTCAGTCTAGCTTTCATGAGGGTTCCACATTCCTAACATCAGAAGAGCTGCAGAGTAGGAGCATCCCACAGAGAGGGGCTCAGAAGGGATTAGAGAACTGATTTTCTTAAGCAGCCAAAGTTATTACGGTTGGTTTGTGCGCTGTTTGTGCAGTCAAAGCCAGGCCTTCCAGGCTGGGCTCTGACATGTTGGTTTTAGTGGGCGTGTCTGAAGGAAGATCCTGCAGGGAAGGAGTTTTCATAGCCAAGTGTTCTTTGAGGCAGTGGTTGGGCAGGGGAGGGGGGCACAGTGGGCAGGGGCTGTGGGGTTGAGTTTGGAGAGTAATTTTCCTCCTTCACCTGGTTGGTCTCCCTTGGGCAGAATAAGTTGCAAGACATAAGACAATAAGACATAAGTTGCAAGATGGGCTGTGAGCCCCAGGAATGGTATTGGCATCCAAGAATCCATGGGATGTGGGAGCCAGTCTGAAGAGGGTTGGCCAGACGTTCTGGGCACAGAGCAACTGTCTGACTGCTGGGTATGGAGAGAGAGGCTGGGGCGAGGCCAGCCCCAGTCTATTGGGTGGTGTGGACCAGGCAGGAAAGGGGGTGAGGGCTTCATGGATCATGTGCCAGAAGGGAAACTTCTCCCCCAGCCTCCAGATTGTCTCCCTGAGGAAGTCGCTCCGCACCCCTCCCTTTCCCCTGTAATCATTTGAACATCCTGCTGTTCTTTCTCCACCCCCCACCCCCACTAGCTGGAAATGACTGGGCTGTGGCCAAGAGGCCCTTCCCAGGTTGAGCCATCTTGTCTCACCCCCACCTCTCAGATCCCAGGTTGCCTTTGATCATTCTGAGGGTCTGGGGCTGGCCAGGAGCCTAGGAGATCCCTGATGGGTGGGCTGGACCCCAGGAGTCCAGTCCCTTCCCCCTGCAGCCAGGAGAGGATGCCTGGCACTAGGTAGGCAGGAGGAGCTGCCGGGGGACTCCTTGAGGGCTCTCCTGGGCTTGGTGAAGCAGAGGGGGCTGGATGTGTGTGGGGTGAGGGAGGAATAGCTGCTGAATGCCCTAGGGGCCACCCTAGAGGCTATGCCCACCACAGTCATCAGCTGTGAAGGTCTGCACAATGGCAATGGATATTTTCTAGAACTCATAAACTGCCGGGGGTCCAAGGACTTAGGACCAGGAAAGGAAGAAAAGATGTGTTGAAGAGGGAACCAGGCAAGGTGTTGGTGGAGACAGAAAGTCTGCACAGCTTTGAGGTCAAGTTATCCTGAAAACCAGGGGCAGCTCCAGTCCATTTGATGCTGACAGCCAAGGTCTGTCTCTCCTCAGGTTCTGGTATGTGGACCTGCTGATGGGCACCACCCTAGCTCAGAAGATCCACGCTGTGGCCTTGATCCAGAAAGATGTGCCCTCAGTAGCACGGAAGCATATACACGACCATATGTAAAACAGACAGCCAGTAGGAATTTGCTGTAGGACTCAGGGGACTCAAACCTGGGCTCTGTAACAACCTAGAGAGGTGGGAAAGGGTGGGAGGCGGGAGGGAGGTTCAAGAGGGAGGGGACATATGTACACCTATAGCTAATTCATGTTGATGTATGGCAAAAATCAAACCAATATTGTAAAGCAATCATCAGTCAATTAACAATAAATAAATATAATAAAAAGAAGAAAGATGTGCTCTCAAGAACTGCAGGAGGGTAGTTTGCACAGTTGATTCTATGGCCTTGTGATGAGTTCAGACTTGAAGACTTGGGAGTTCTGAACAATTATATGTATGAGAATTCCCTCATACATGTGGTTTGTAAATCTACAAGGGGGCCAAATTTGTACATCTACAAGGGGGCCAAGATTGAGGGTCCTGAGTCCCCCAGATGTTGAAGCTGTGGTTGAAGAAACCAGAACTCTGTCCCCTGTCCTGAGTGCGGGTGGACTCTCCTTTTGGTTATCAAGATGTAATAACCACAACTCATTGTCACTGGAACAAGAGGGGATTTATTAGTCAAAACAAAAAGAGCACTGTGGCCGCTAGAATGGCTGTCCCTGGCAACGGTCCTGATGCTCGGGAGTAATTTACAGGCTCCCACCCTGCAACTTGTCTGCTCCCTCTGGGCTCAGTGGGAAGGAGCACCTCAGGGACTAGGCTGTTTCCTCCATTTCTTTCTTTCCTTTTTCAATGTTTATTTTTATTTATTTATCTATTTGGCTTTGCCAGCTCTTAGTTGCAGCACGCAGGATCTTTAGTTGCAGCATGCAAACTTTTAGTCATGGCATGTGGGATCTAGTTCTCTGACCAGGGATCAAACCCAGGCCCCTACGTTGGGAGTGCGGAGACTTAGCCATTAGACCACCAGGGAAGTCCCCTCATTTCTTCAACGTGTAATGCCAAAGTCTTCCAACCCAACAACTCTGAACTTGTTATAGGTCTCCATTCAGATTTTTTTTTTACATGTGGTTGCCAGAAATGGTAACCCACTCCAGTGTTCTTGCCTGGAAAATCCCAGGGACAGCGGAGCCTGGTGGGCTGCCATCTATGGGGTCGCACAGAGTCGGACACGACTAAAGCGACTTAGCAGCAGCAGCAGCAGCCCTCTAGTTGCAGTTTCCCGGGAGGCACTAGTGGTAAAGAACACGCCTGTCAATGCAAGAGACATAAGACATGCAGGTTTGATCCCTAAGTTGGGAAGATCCCCTGGAGGAGGGCATGGCAACCCACTGCAGTGTTCTTGCCTGGAGAATCTCATGGACAGAGGAGACTGGCTGGCTATAGTCCATGGGGTCTCAAAGAGTCGGACACGACTGAATCAGCTTAGCAAGCACACACACCCTCTAGTTACAGTTCATTTGGGGCATTTCAATTGGGTCCTCAATTTCTAGCAAGCAGGGACAGGAAAGCTGCCACTGGCTGAGTTTCTGGTGTCAGCGGGGACTTGTGCAACCTTGGGCACTGGTCACAGAGCCGGGATCCCACCCAAGAGATGGACTCAAGTTTGATGTAGGTGCTGAGTGGTAGGACCACATGCACCAGACTCCCATGAGTCTGGACGTCGCCCATGTGGACTTTGGGGCACCAGGTATTCAGCTAGGTCAGAGAGCAGGGTGTGTGAGCGGTGAACACTCAAAGGGGTTTTTCACCACTCACTCCACAGGGAGATGGGCTGAGGGCCAGAGCTCCGGTTTTCTGTTTTCTCATTGCTCGGCAGTGTTGTGCCTAACCTTAACCTTAACCCACACAGCTGCCAAATAGTCATGCTTTCCATTTAGGGGCAAAACTGGGCAGAACCAAATATCACTTTGAAGCCAAGTTACTAGAAATATTTGAGAAAAGGCTGAGTTTATAAACTAAAATTTGGCTCTTAACGTACAATGATTTCACTACCATGAAACATTGCTGTTACAGTGCAAAATAATGAACTATGCTCACTCCACACTGCAACAAATGAGTCTGGGCAGCTCTCTCCAGTTCTGAGATTACAATGAGGCTCTCAGAAGGAGCTGATGAAACTAAAAGCCACCTTTGGCTTACTTATAAGAATCATTGAGGGAATTCCCTGATGGTTAGGGACTTGGCTCTTTCACTGCTGGAGCCAGGGGTTTGATTCCTGGTGGGGGAGCTTAGATTCCATAAACTGAACCGTGCAGCCTTCCTACCCATCCAGAAAAAGAGATTGGACTTATTGAAAGGGAGCCAGGTGGCCTTAAACATATACGAAGAAACCCTGAAAGTAAAACTTTATCTCACATAAAGTCTATTAGATCAGTAAGAAGAAATGGGATTACTTCTCAAAAATTCTGTGATCTCATCAAATGAACAATGTTGAGCGGTTTCCACTTCTGCACAGGCACGTGCGTGCTTGCTAAGTTGCTTCAGTCATATCCAGCTCTGCGTGACACCATGGACTGTAGCCCACCAGGCTCGTCTGTCCATGGGATTTTCCAGGCATGAATAGTGGAGTGGGTTGCTATGCCCTCCTCCAGGGAGCCTTTCTGACCCAGGGACCGAACCTGCATCTGTTACAACTCATCTGCATTGGTAGACAGCTTCTTTACCACTAGCACCACCTGGGGAGCCTAGGTATAGGCAGATCCAAGACAACCATGCGTCCAGAATCTGTCATAAGCTTGGTCCCCTCCCAGAACAGGCCGCTAGTTGTGGGGCTCTTTAAATTGTTTGAAAGCATGACCTCAAGGAAGCCTCTAGGAAGCCTTCTCTGAAATCCAAAACTCTCTGTTTTCCCAGTCATAGTATTTACCTCTCAAAGCAGTTACGTTTTGCCCCTCCTGAACTGTCAGCTTGGGTGATATTCATCTCATATCCACTGTAGCTGCAGCACTTGGCACTGCATGCAGCAAACGGCCGGCATTCGTGAAGTAACTTGCTCCTTTATTCAATAAGTTGCTAAGCACCTACCACAGGTCAGGCATGGTGCCAGGTACTGGGGATGGAGTGGCGAATAAGACAAAAGCGATCCTTCCCCACAAGCCAAAATGATGAAGATGAAGGTAAACATAAACCTGCAAACACAGTGAGGACACGTTACAGTGAAGAAAAGTAGTCAAGGAGACCTTAACACATTCTGGAAGGACCTGGAAGGCGTCCCTGAAAATGTAATATTTAAACTGACATTTGAAGAATGAGATGCAATTAGTTGGGGAAGGGGCCTCCAGGTGAAAGGAACTGCAAAGGCCTTTGGAATTTGGCTCATTTTGGAATCTGGCACTAAGGAAAAACTAAGGATGGTTCTCCAGGGACTAGATCAAGTAAGGCAGCCTGGGAAGGATGGAACACTTTCTTAAGAGAAACAAGAAGTCGCTGGAGAGTTGTAAAAATTGTGTTTCCATAGCACTGGGGTGGTGAGGGCAAAGGCAGAGGGAGTCAGCAAGGCGCTCAGGGATCTGATTTGACCTCAGAGGGCAGAGCAATAGAGAGAATCTAAGGTCCCCTTCCATATAGCATTTAAAAAAATTATTTATTTGGCTGTGCTGGGTCTTAGTTGTGGCATGTAGGATCTAGTTCTCTGATCAGGGATTGAACCTGGGTACCCTGCATTGGTGGAGAAGGCAATGGCACCCCACTCCAGTACTCTTGCCTGGAAAATCCCATGGAGGAGGAGTCTGGTAGGCTGTAGTCCATGGGGTTGCTAAGAGTCAGACTTGACTGAGCGACTTCACTTTCACTTTTCACTTTCATGCACTGGAGAAGGAAATGGCAACCCACTCCAGTGTTCTTGCCTGGAGAATCCCAGGGATGGGGGAGCCTGGTGGGCTGCCGTCTATGGGGTCGCACAGAGTTGGACACGACTGAAGCGACTTAGCAGCAGCAGCATCACCCTGAATTGGGAGCGCAGAGTCAGCCACTGGACCGCTAGGGAAGTTTAGTGTTTATAATAATATTTAATTTACATAAAGTACACAAATCTTAAGAGCACAGTTCAAATTTTCACTTATGTACTGTACCCATCACTCCAGCCAAGATATAAATACATTAGCAAGCCCTACCTCCTCCAAATGTAACTACTAACCTCCATCATCATGTTAGTTTTGCTTTTTTATGAGTTTTATATAGATGTATGTAACTGTACAGTACATACTCTTCGGTATTTGGTTTCTTTCACTCATCATGTCATCTGTGAGATTTATGTTGCATAAAGCAAGTTCTTATTTTTTTCACTGTATTCCATTGTATACCACTATTTGTTCATTCTACTGTTGCTAGACATTTATTTCCAGGTTTTGGCTATTATGACTTAAACTATGACATGCTTACGTGTCTTTTGGTGGACATAAGCCAATCATTTCTACTGGGTATATACCCAACAGTGAAACTGCTGGTCATAAATATACAAATTTAACTTTTTATTTTTCCATATTTAGTTTTAGTAGATCCTGCTCATTTGTTTTTCAAAATGGTTGTACTGATTTACCCTCCTACCATTAAAGTGTGAAGGTCCCAGGTTCTCCATGTCCTCACCAACACTTGACATTACATCTTTTTTTTTTTTAAATTTAAGTCTTTATTGAATTTGTTATAATATTGCTTATGTTGTTTATGTCCTGGTTTCTTGGCCATGGGGCATATGGGATCTTTGCTCCCCGATCAGGGATCAAACCTGCACTCTCTGCATTGGAAGGCAAAGTGTTAACCACTGGACCAGCAGGGAAGTCCCGACATTACATCTTTTAAAGAAAGTTTCTGTCGGACTTCCCTGGTGATAGAGTGGATAAGAATCTGCCTGCCAATGCAGGGGACACAGGTTCGATCCCTGGTCTGGGAAGCTTCCGTATGCTGTAGAGCAGCTAAGCCCGTGTACCACAATTACTGAGCCCGTGAATCGCAACTACAGAGGCCTCGTGCCTACAGCCTGTGCTCCACAACAAGAGAAGCCACCACAGTGAGCTCGTGCACCGCAGCAAAGGGGAGCCCCAGCTCACTGAGACTACAGAAAGCCCTAGCAGCGATGAAGCAGCAAGGAAGACCCAGGACAACCAAAATAAATTAAATATATATATATATATAAATATATATATAAATGTTTAAGTCTCTCTTGTGGTGGTTTGAATGGCATCTCATTGTGCTTTTATTTTAATTTTTTTTGGCTGGCTGTACAGCTTCCAAGATCTTAGTTCCTCAACCAGGGATTAAACCCAGGCCCCAGTAGTGAAAGCGCTGAGTCCTAGCCACTGGACCACCAGGCAAGTCCCTCATTGTGGTTATTTATTTATTTATTTTTGGCTATGCTGGTTCTTCATTGCTGCTCATTCTTTTCTCTAGTTGCAGTGAGTGGGGGCTCCTCTCTAGTTGTGGTGTGAGGGCTTCTCCTTGTAGTGGCTTCTCTTGTTGAGCACAGACTCTAGGGCGCTTAGGCTTCAGTAGTTGCAGCTTGTAGGCTCAGCAGTTGTGGCTCTTGGGCTCCGGAGCACAGGCTTAGTGGTTGTGGTATACCTGCTTACTTGCTCCACAGCATGTGGGATCTTCCTGGACCAGGGATCAAATCTGTCTCCTGCATTGGCAGGTGGACTCATATTACATAAAGCAAGTATCTTCTCCTGGGCTGTGGCTTTCATTTTCACTCTCTTGACATCTTTTGATAAAACAAGTTTTTAGTCTCAATGAAGTCCAGTTTCTCTTTCATGGTTATCACTTTTTATGTCCTCTTCGCCCACTCCAAGGTTCTGAAAACATGCCCTTATTTTTCCTCAGAAATGTTTTGTAGTTTCCTGTGTAGAGGTATTGCACATCTTTCATTAGATTGCTAGACATTTGGTTTTTTAGTACTATTATAAATGATAATATTTTATTTTATTTTTTTGATAATATTTTAAATTTTCATTTTCCAATTACATAGAAACAAGTGATTTTTGTAGATGCTGATAATTCACTTATGGGAGCAGCTTGTAGATAGGTTTGGATTTTATACTTATCTCACTGTGTCATGTTAAAAATAATTGTTTTCTCTTTCCCCCAATCTTTATATGAATACGTTTCTTTTTCATTCTAGCTAGGACAGCCAGTGCAATGCTGAATACAATTGATACCAATCACAGGAGGAGCATTCAGCATTTCACTATTATATGTAATGCTGGCGTATATTTTAAAAAATATATTTATATTTTATTTGGTTGCTCTGAGTCTGAGTTGCAGCACAAAGGATCTTCAATCTCCACTGTAGTGTGTGGAATCTTGTTGCAGCACGCAGGATCTAGTACCCTGACCAGGGACTGAATGCAGGGCCCCTGCACTGGGAGCTCGGAGTCTTAGCCACGGGACCACTGAGGAAATCCCCGCTAGTGTACATTTTTTGTATCTTTTATTAAACTAAGAAGTTCCCATCTATTTCCAATTTTCTGAGTTTTTAAAATTTCCTCTTCCATTTTGAAAAGCAGAAGACTGTGTGCACACCCCATTTGTTCACAGGGGTATAGAGAGGATAACTTGTGAAAAGATGTCAGGCTGTTCCATTAGGTAAATGGGGGCTCATGCCAGCAATTTTGGGATACTGCCAGCCTTTCCACCAATGGTCTCTGTGGGCGCAGCATTGCCAAGTCATCTGTAGCTGGCTGTTACAGACAGACATTACTTGCACTCACTAACACTTGATTCTATACTTCCCTGTCTCTTAAGTTAAGTGTGAACAAGGTAAGTTTAAATTGGAATAATGCAAAAATGAGCATGTCTGACAGTTCCTTTCTATTTCTGGGAAAAGAAAAAGCAGCTATCTTCTGACAGTACTAGGAATAGACACCAGGACAGTGGTCTATCTCAGCTCAGTGGAAGTCTGAAGACTCCAGGATTTCCAGATTTAAACCAAGGAGCAGCTGGAAGGAAAAAGTAAGCTGGCCCAGACATGAGGTATGTTTTGAGTGTTAAGTCACAACCCGGGATGATGAAAGCTGCAGAGCAAACCCACTGACTGTCTGGGATGGGACTTTCCCGGTGGTCCAGTGGTTAAGAATCTGTGCTTTCACTGTAGGCGGCACCGGTTTGATCCCCTTAGGCATGGGGAACTATGATCCTGCATGCTGCACAGTACAGCCAAAAACAACCAAAGGAAAAAAAAAAAAAAAAAAACAAACAAACCAATAAAAAAAAAAAAGACAGTCCAGGAAACCAGACATAGAGAGGCATCTGACCCAGGAATATACCCTGGAGCGGTTATAGTAAGTATGGACAAGGTTGGCACTTCTTGCTTTGTCAAGAAGCCCTTCAGATACTTGCAGAGGACAGCCCTGAGATTTTGATCATACACAGCTACAGATAAACCCAGTGCCAGGTTTTGAGCAGGTTTTGGAAGGCCTAGTCCTTCCCAGAGTTGAGCCAGATCTCCAGGCTGTCTGGAGCAGTAGCAGTGCTGGACGTGGACTCACTCCTGCCAAACACCAGCTAGCCACAGAACCAGAGGTGTGCTCCTGCCCTGCTAGCGCTCAGCCCCGAAACTTATTTTTAGATCTGTGACTCAGAGGTCTAGAGTAGGACTGAGACCTTGGGGAGAGAGAAGCCCTGCTCATGAGCTGGCTCTTGCGAGTAGCATGGGTCTGGCTGTTTGACACCATGATCACATCCATTACAGACAGCAGCTGCAGTGATATGATTTCCAGTAGGACAGTCTCTTGAGGCGTCCATATTAGACGCCTTCTCTAAGACATGTGATATAATCTGGCAATCAGACTTGTATTCCCAAAAGTTCATCCTGGTTACTGCATAGAAAATGAATGGCAGGAGTACAGTATGGATGGAGGGCGGCCAACAAAGAGGTTATTAAAGTCGTAGAGGCAAGAGTTGACAGTGTTTTACACCAGAGTAGAGGCAAACAGAGTTACCAACTACAAATGTTTACCATCTTTTTCCTTTAAGACTACAATTGATACTTTCGAACTGTGGTGTTGGAGAAGACCCTTGAGAGTCCCCTTGACAGCCAGGACATCAAACCAGCCTATGCTAAAGGAAACCAACTCTGTATATTCATTGGAAAGACTGATGCTGAAGCTTAAGCTCCAATACTTTGGCCACCTGCTGCAAAGAGCTGATTCATTGGAAAAGACTGATGCTGGGAAAGATTGAAGGCAAGAGAAGAAGCGGGCAACAGAGGATGAGGTAGTTGGATGGCATCACCAACTCAACGGACATGAATTTGAACTGACTCCAGGAGATGGTGAAGGACAGGGAAGCCTGGCGTGTTGTAGTCCATGGGGTCACAGAGTCAGATGTGACTTATCAACTGAACAATAGCAACCTTTAAGACTACACTAAATAGTCAGTAAATGACTAAAATGATATTTAGAATTTAAATACAATGGGGCAGGGAGGAATCTGTGAGGTATGTTTCAACAAATTTCTAGACCGATTAGAACAGATGGAAGAAGTATGGTGACCCAGGGAAGAACAAAAGAATGCTGACGTCATACCCCAGGGTTACTATTGTGCAGGAGGAGCTGCTTGTCTGAAACTCTGAAGTGCTTCAGGCTCTGAAATAGCAGATAAGACAGACGGCAAGCCTGAGAAGGGGGCTTAAAAACAGGAAAACTAACCTAAGGTGTGTCTGCACAACAAGCAGTGAACAATTTTGTTTCTCAGTGCTTTTAAAGTGAACTACAATTAGACAACACACTCCTAGGAAAAACAAACAATAAAAGGAAGATTCTTTTCTGCAGGTACAGAGTATTTGTGCATTTGGCAACACTGGCACCTCTGAATAAAGCCCTTGGGAATTCAGAGACCTCAATGAAAAAGATACACCTTGGAGTATTTGTTGTTGTTCATTGTTGTTCAGTCACTCAGTTGTGTCCAACTCTTTGAAACCCCATGGACTACAGCACACCAGGCTTCCCTGTCCTTCACTGTCTCCTGGAATTTGCTCAAATGCACGTCCGTTGAATCAATGATGCTATCCAAACAGCTCATCCTCTGTTGCCCCCTTCTCCTCCTGCCTTCAATCTTTCCCAGAATCAGGGTCTTTTCCAATGAGTTGGTTCTTCACATCCAAAGTATTGGAGCTTCAGCTTCAGCATCAGACCTTCCAATGAATAATCAGGGTTAATTTCCTTTAGGATTGACTGGTTTGATGTCCTTGCTGTCCAAGGGACTATCAAGAGTCTTCTCCAGCACCACAGTTCAAAAGCATCAGTTTTACAGTGCTCGGCCTTCTTTATGATCCAACTCTCATAATAAAGATACACCTTAGAGTATTTGTCAGGTGACAAATCCTGGTGACACCCAGAGCTCCAAGGCAACTCTTCTGCTTCCTTCCAGTGAGAGGTAGGAAAGAATTCTCAGATTTCTGGATAAGGTCTACTACAGCAAGTGTACTACCAAGATTAACAATCCTGGTAAAAATACCTAAGAAACACAAAAGTCTGATTTGACAACTTTTACATTTGAGCAAGAGGGAGATTTAGTGAAAGAACAGAGTGGGTGGCATCAAAGATATTATCTAATAAGTAGTAAGAGAAAGAGCTAAAGGAAAGATACAAATCTTTAAGTCAAAGGGGTCTGCATGGGAATTTCCTGGTGGTCTAGAGGTTAGGATTCAGTGCTTTCACTGCTGTGACCTGGATTCAATCTCTGGTTGGGTTACCCCCATAAACTGGGCTCTGAGCCAGCCCCCCTCACCCCCAAAGAGGAAAAAACACATCATCTATCATGGGAAAAAAATCAAATTGGCATCAGACTTAGCACTGCTGCATGTTAGATGAACAGTCAGCAATTGAGCTGAGAATGATTTTTATATTTTAAAAGGTTGTTAAATAAGAAAAGAGGAAGTTGTGACAGAGATCATACTATCTGGCCCTGTATACTTTTAAAGAATGCTCCCTAAAGTAAGAATTCTAGCAGACAAGAAAATGGAAAACATGACATCCTAGGATCTATGATTTTAACCCAGGAGAGCAATGAAGAGGAATCCTAGGATCCTAATTTTCCTGAAGATCTCAAAAGCAACATGTTGGAATTTTAGCAGGATGGCAAAATATTATAGGATGATGGGCTGTAGGAAAAAAAGGAGCCTTCATAAGCTAAATCAAATGACAGTTCAAGGTTAAGAGTCTGGGAAAACTTTATTATGTGATAAAGGCAACAAATACAAGCCAAATAGGACATTCAGAAACTCCAAGAAAAAAACAAAACAAAACTATAGAATAAATAAAGATCCAAGGAAACAATGGTCTTAATGAGAGTTGAAAATTGGTGAGCTCAAGAAAAATGAAATAGATTCCAAGTAACAGAGAATATACACCTGTACAAGAGACAATTAGAAATTCTATGGAAAAATACTGTAAACAAAACAAAAACTACGATAAAATACAAATTTCAGGATAGTGATTTCTTTTTGGTTGAGGCAGAAGTGATGGAAGGGCTTTCCTGGTGGTTCAGATGGTAAAGAATCTGCCTTCAGTGTAGGGACCATGTCCCATCCCTGGGCTGGGAAGATTCCCTGGAGAAGGGATTGGCAGCCCACTCCAGTATTCTTGCCTGGAGAATTCCATGGACAGAGGAGTTTGGCAGGCTACAATCCATGAGCTGCAAAGACTCAGACTTGACTGAATGACTAATACAGACACACACACACACACACACACACACACACACACGTGCGCGCGCGCACACACACACACACACACACAGAAATGCAGTAGGGGAGTGGTAATATATACATGCAGGTTGTTGGTAATGCTCTAGTTTTGGGGTTAAGTGACAGGTCCGTTTATTCATATTATGGGTTACATATCCTTCTGTATATATTAAACATGAAAAAGATAAAGGAAAAACACTCTAAAAGTTGAAAAAAGGCAAGGTCCAGTCATGAAGCAAATTAAAATGTAGATGATCTGGGCTTCCCTGGTGGCTCAGTGGTAAAGAATCTGCCTGCCAATGCAGGAGACGTGGGTGATCCCTGATCCAGGAAGATCCCACATGCCACGGAGCAACTTAGTCCATGTGCCGCAACTACGGAGCCTACGGAGCCGCTGGTAAGTCTCAACTGCTGAGCCTACATGTTGCCGCTACTGAAGCCTGTGCACCCTCCAGCCTGTGCTCTGCAACAAGAGAAGCCCGTGCACTGCAATGGAGACTAGCCCCTGCTCTCCGAAACTAGAGAAAAGCCTACACAGGAACTAGGACCTAGCACGGCCAAAAATAAAAATAAATAAGTAAAACTTTAAAAATAATATAATATAGATGATCCTAAGAAACTGATGGAAATTCAGAAAAAAGATAATCCAGTTAACTTTTTTTTTACATTGTTTTTTTTTAAATTAATTAATTAATTTGTTTATTTGGCTATGCAGGTCTTAGTTGTGGGAACTCTTAGTTGCAGCATATGGGATCCAGCTCCCCGACCAGGGATCGAACCCAGGTCCCCCACACTGGGAGTGCAGAGTCTTAGCCACTAGACCACAGGGAAGTCCCTACATTGGTTTTATTTTACAGAAGATGCTTTCTGCTGATTGTGTTTGGCTAGTTTGTCAAAAGAAAAATATGAACAGTTGAAGGTTTAACAATACATAAGATTAGCTACCTATGGTCAAATTAAACACATTCCAGTGGACAGAGCTGGACACTGTCATTTCAACTCCAGTCTGCTGTCCCCAGCTATGATTTAATTCTGTCACAGCTGAACTCTGACTATGACCCCTGCCACAAAAGGAACCTGAAAACTACTCAAAAGCCATGGGGAGGAGAACTAAAAGTGTGTTTTTTCAATCTCACTGGAGTATGACTGGGGGAGTTAACAAATTCTGATAGGCCAGAGTCATCTATGTGTTGCAAGCAAAACAGAGTTTCTGGATGCTAGCAAGTCATTGCTACTGTGAATCCTGGTGAGTGAGGCCACCTGCATTGCTTTCACCTGAATTCACGTGCAGCACATAAAGGACCCAGGACAGCACTGCCGCCCCCGAGGATGAAACAAGGTAAATAGCAGAACATGTATCTTCCTCTTATTTAAAGGGAGGGTTAACAGGCCTGGTTTCCTTCCCTCGTCCCATGAGACTGCCAATCAAATGAACACTTGCTGCCACAGCAGAGTCATTGCCTCCTTTAAGACACAGGCTCTGGTTCACATTGACGGAGGCAACACGGACATCCACATGGCCAGGAGGCGGGCTGGGGCATCCTACTGGCTGTCAGCAATGTCTTTGGCTATGGTAGCCCCTTCATACAGCGGGGACCCCGAGGAGGAGGGTGCCGAGACCAGGTGGGTGAGGGAGGCAAAGTGAGCAGAGAAGCCTCGAAAGAACTGGGCTCTCAGCCCGCTGGGCACTCCTGCCACCTGGCCGCCCAGGGTGATCGTGCCGTTGTTCACAGACCACAGGCTGGCATACTGGCTGGAGCCATAGGAGGACCAGCATTGGGACCCATGGGGAGCATGCTGGCATGGGCAGGCATTCCAAGGCTGGACAGTTGTCATGGGTTGGAGCATGGACATGCAGATGAATTGTCAGAAAAGGTTCAAGAATTGTTCTGCTGCGTAAGGGCTGGGGTAAGGGGTCTCCTGGATGGTGGTTCCTCAGGGCCAGGTACCTTTCCCAACCGTGCATGGAAGGCTGTGAGAGGAGGTCGCTGGACTGAGGGTTGGGGGGTGGCCGGTGGACACAGGGTGCTGGTTCCAGGAATCAGCCAACACTCAGATGGCTGGCTGTCTCCAGGTTTTTCCATCATATCTTTGTGATAGCTTCTTCGCTTTGCATCAAGGAAAGCTTTTGCAAAAGGATTGTATTAAATTTTAAGAGCTGCTAGCTCCTCATTTTGGTAAGTGCTCACTGCCATGAACTGGGTCTCCCGGGAAGCAGTGTTTAACACGATCTAGCCCTCTCCATTGAGCTTGTTGGAGAGCTTGATTTTGCTGAAGGAGACAGGGGCCTTCAACCAGTGTGCGCCAAAGTTGGGCAAGTCAGGGCGGATGTAGACGCAGCTGGGCATCTGCGGCTCAGGCTTGCTCCGTGGTACACAGTCCTGGTTCAGGTATTTTAAGTGGTTGGAAGTCCAGCAGGAAGGAGTACACGGCGTTGGGGTCCAGGCCGGACATGTTCACCTTCAGTACGGGGGACATCCTCCTACCGCTCGTGGTCACCATCATCTCGTTGGTGAGCTTGAAGCGCAGCCCCAGCCCGCTCTCCTCTAGGCCCAGGCGCAGCTCACGCTCCCTGGGGCCGCCTTCTCGCTGCCTGCCTGCTGCTCACTCTCTACAGCTCAGCAGATGGTCCACGGGGTACTGCAGGCTCTTCCCCGCTCTCGGTGTTGGGGGAGCTCATCCTCCTGCCTGCCTCCTCCCCACTGCCCCCCAAGCCCTGACTTGGCTACTTGAGAGGGGAGCCACCTTCACTGCAGTAGGTGGCCGTTATTTCAAGAAGAGGGGCCTCCCGGGTCCCAGACCCGGGTGGAGGGCGAGAAGAGAGATCTGGGGGGTGGTGGGAGGGGGCGAGGGAAGGGGTCGGGGAGGTTATTCCACTTGAACTGCCGACAAACGTCTGTGTGGTCAAAGTGAAAGTGAAAGTGACTCAGTCCTCTCCGACTTTTTGCAACCCCATGATCTATACAGTCCATGGAATTCTCCAGGCCAGAATACTGGAGTGGGTAGCCTTTCCCTTCTCCAGGGGATCTTCCCAACCCAGGGATCGATCCCAGGTCTCCCACACTGCAGTCGTATTCTTTACCAGCTGAGCCACAAGAGAAGCTCATATAAGGTAATACACATCCTGAAAAACGGGCTGAATGTACAATGGCTATAATCTCTATCGGAAAGGACACGGGAACATTAGAATTATGAAGTCATGTCTCCTATTACCCAAAATCTCGGTTATTAATATTACAGATACATTCACCTATTTGTTGAATGACTCATTCCAACACTGTTTGGACCAGCAAAACTTGGAAACAACCTAGCTGCATGTGAAGAGGGTAACCTGTAGGTCCGAATGACAGTGAGATAAGGGGAGCAGACTGCAATTGGAAATTCTATTTAAGTTATTTTTGAACTGTTTGAATGCATACATTAAAGCCTCAGCCAGGGACTTTTCCTGGTGGTCCAGGGGTTAAGACTCCACCTTCCAATGCAGGGGGTGTGGGTTTGATCCCTGGTTGGGGAGCTAAGATGCCAGATATCCCTCTGCCAAAAAACCATAACATAAAAAAAAAAAAAGATAGAAGCAATATTGTGATAGGATAGAAGCCTCCGCCAGAGGAACAGTCCACTGAGGAGACCAAACGGGCCCCCAAATTACAGATCTCTGCCACTGGAAGTCTAGGCCACATGTTCCAACTGTCAGAGGGCAGGGGGAATCACTGTGGGTTACTGTGCTGGTTTCCTAACTGTCCTCCCTACTAATTTATTCTCAACACAGCAGTCAGATGTTTTTACTTTCTAAAATTTATTTATTTAAAATCCAAAGACATACACATGGACGAGATTCACTGACCATTGTAGTAGAAGTGCTTTTTCTTTTTTGGCCACACCACGTGGCTTGTGGGATCTTAGTTCCCCAAGGAACCCAGGCCCCAGCACTGAAAGTGCTGACTCCTAACCAGTGAACCACCAGGGAATTTCCCAATTCTTTTTAAATGTTAGTCAGATTGTCACTCTTCTTTCTATTCAAAACCCTACAACTGCTTCCCATCTGGGAACAAATCTCAATGATTAGTGCGGACTCCACTATTCCTTCCCTGTCAAGACTCCACTGACTCTAACCTCATATCCCACAAGCCTCTCCTCCCTTACTCTGTGCTGTGATGTGCGTAGTCACTCAATCATGTCCAACTCTTTTCGACCCCACAGACTCGAGCCCACCAGGCTCCTCTGTCCATGGGGATTCTCCAGGCAAGAATACTGGAGTGGGTTGCCATGCCCTCCTCCAGGGGATCTTCCCAACCCAGGGATCTAACCCAGGCCTCCTGCATCGCAGGAGGATTCTTCACCATCTGAGCCACCAGGGAAGCCCATGAATACGGGAGTGGGCAACCTATCCCTTCTCCAGGGGATCTTCCCGACCCAGGAATCAAACTGGGATCTCCTGCATTACAGGAGGATTCTTTACCAGCTGAGCTACCAGGGGAGAAGCCACTCCCTCACTCTACTCCAGCCATAATAGGTTCACTCCTGCTTCAGGGTCTTTGCAGCTAAAATTTTCTCTGCTTGAACATCCAGTCAGCTTCCTGAGTCATTTATCAAATGTTAGGTTCCCCAACCTATTTTAAATTGAAGCAGCAATCCCCCCTCGAGCCCATACACCCTGTCTTGTCCTCCCTTCTTGGTTTTTCTCTCCACGGAACATAAGCATCTTTTTGGTCATGCCATGTGGCTTTCAGGATCCTAGTTCATTGACCAAGGATTGAAGCTGGGCCCCTGCAGTGAAAATGCGCTGAGTCCTAACCACTAGACCGCCCGGGAATTCCCTTAAGCATCTTAACAGACTACAAATTTAATTATTTGTCTCCTCCCAGAACACAAGATCCAAGAAGGGCTGGCTTTATTTTGTTCACTGTTGCTTACCCTGCAAATGAACTATACCCCTTGCATATAAAGGCTCAGTAAAGATTTGTTGAATAGCTTTCTGTTTTCCACAGAAAACCAGTAAAACTAAAACCAAAAGACTAGGGAGGGGAAGGGATGACAGTATGCCTGAGGGTTTTCATTATAAGCCCTCTGAGGCATTTAAATTGAAACACATGTGTACACATATCTCTTATCAACATAAAACATTTTAAAAGAGACATTAGATGTATTTAGAAAGTAGAATTGATAGAACTTGCTAACAGGCGTGAAGCTGGTGTAAAACTGAAGGAAATGGTGTCAAAGGTGACTTTCACATTTGCAGCACAGTTGAGCTAGTAGATGGTGTTGCTACATCCTAGATCAAGAACACTGGAAGAAAAGCAGAGGGATTGGGAATTCCCTGGTGGTCCAGTGGTCAAGACTCAGCGCTGTCAATGCTGAAGGCTCAGGGAACTACTACCCCAAAAGCTGAGTGGCCAGCCAAAAAGGAAAAAAAGAAAAAAAATCCATCACTTTAGTTTGGGCAACATTACATTCGAGAGGTTACTTTAAGACCTTTAATGACAAAATCAAAAAGTGAGATTCAGGGATGTCCCTGGTGGTCCAGTGGTTAGGACTCAGCACTTTTACTGTGGTGACCCTGAGTTCAATCCCTGGTTGGGGAACTAAGATTACACAAGTGGAGCAGCCAACCAAAAAAAAAAAAAGGGTCAGATCCAGACTTAGAAAAGATCTGTGCTAGATAAGTGAATATGAGAATAACTCCATAGATAAGCACCCCCCCCCCCCCCCGCCCAAAAACAAGTGACCTTAGCTAACAGGATCACAAAGGTGGTTTTCCCATCGTGAGGCTTTTCCTGATGTGCTACCCCTGTGATTTCCCCAAATGTGGGAAACTCCACTGAATAATTTGTGGTTGTATGTGTGTATGTTAAGGGGAGGACAGGGAGTGGCAGGGAGAATAGAAAAAAAAGCTAAAGTCGAACCCTGAGGAACACTAATATTTTAAAATGGGGTGACTGTAGAATTAGAATTAGGCAGACTGAGGAGCAGCAGCTAGAGGCGTGGGAGGAAAACCAGGTGAGTATGGCAGCCAGGAAGACAAGAGTATTTTCAGAAGGAAGAGGTAGACTGCAAGGAATGGTTCTGCAAAGCAAGTAAGAGAGGAAAACTTCGAAAGGCTCACCGCAGATCATTAGTGACCTTACCAAGAACTGTTTTAGTGGCGCATGGGAGTGGAACAAGGGGGGCTAAGAAGTGAAAGGGAGATGAGGTGTCAGATAGTTAAGAGCTCTAAGTAGGAACTGGTAGGATGTAGGATTCAAGGATAATTTTCATAACAAAGAAGCTTGTAACATGATAAATGCTACATAGTTACAACTATATGTATACTTTATTGTTTTGCAGATACTGCCTTTTTTACAAACTGAAAGTTCTGTGGCAACCCTGTGCCTAGGAAATCTATCAGGGCCATTTTTTCCAACAGCACTATTTTAAAAATAAAGGTAATGTATGTTGTTTTTTAGGCACAATGCTATTATCGCACATTTAATAGACAAAAGTACAGTGTAAATCTAACTTTATACTAGGAAAAAAAATTTGTCTCACTTTATTGTAATGTTTGCTTTACTGAGGTCTGGATCTGAACCCACAATATTTCCGTTATGCCTGTATATATAAACATATGAATATTAACATATGAATATGCCATAGAATATGCTGGCATAATAATTAAATGTGAATGGGAAGGATCTTTAAGGAAGAAGTTGAATACAGGCAGAGAGGTAACTCAATAATGTTAAGTCTGGGAATGGGTATGGTGGGAGTAAGGGAAACAGAACATAGGCAGTTTTTTGATCCATGGTCTTTTCTGTTTTTACAGGACAACTAGGATAAGGCTGGGTGCACATGAGCTTAGTGTAGAGTATGGTTTGCAGTTTCCATCCAGTGTCTTCTAGTTTTTTGAAATGCGTAACAGGGCCATTTGCTTACTAGAGAGGTGATTGCAGAGTAGTAGTATGTTTTGCTGGCAGTGTTGAGGGCCCAGGAGAGAGCAGTCAGGTTTATAGTGGTACTAATACATTCACCTGTGAGTCTCTTCCACAGGACACAACCCTCTCAGTGAATACTGACCACGTGGGCGGGTGGCTGTTTTCAGGGTTGAAGTTTCTTTAGGCAAGAACACAGAAAGTTCAGAAAAGCACAGGAGTTTAAGGTTTGTAAGAGAATGACGGTTCAAGGAGTCTAGGCTAGTTGGAAATAGGAAACAGGAAAGCAAAAGATGGAAGCTAGTTAATCCAACCAAGGTAGAAAGATTCCTGACCTGGAGGTCTGCACCAACCAAGCTGAAAGCAGTTACTGAGCAAAGGAGTGGTTAGGTCACTCTGTGTGTATTTATTATTTCTTGAGCAAGTCAGTTGGAAGATCAAAGTGTGAGGTGTCTAAATCCATGATTCAGAGATGACGCAGTTGAGGTTGATGGACAAGGTCCAGGTGTGTCTACAGGTTTGGATGGGAGGAGATGAGAAGAAAAGGTCATGGGATAAGGAACAGGAACCAGGGTGTGGGGTGGGTCCACAAGAGTTAACACAGCAAGGCTGACTACTGTCCTTTATAAAGACGGCTTATAAGTTCGGCCCTGGCTGACACCTGGAAACTAGGATTTGAGGAGGGTTCCCAACATGGATAAGAGTGGCTCAAGATGCCTAAACTGTTTGCACAGTCAATGTTGTTTACTTGTGCTTTCGAGTCTGGGATTTTAGTATGTGCCACACAGAAGGTGCCTACATAACCAGACCCCAATCAAAACCCTGGGCTCTCAGTTGCTGAGGGGGTTTCCTTGATAAAAAAAATTCCATACAGGTTGGAACAATTTGTTGCTTGGGGAATCAAGTATTGATACATCCTTTGTGACACCCTCTGAAAATCTGAGCCTGGTTTGCTCCAGACTTTGCCCACATACCTTTTTCTTAATTTTGCGTTGCACCTTTTTAATTTTGCTTTTTCTTTAATTTTGCCCTAAGAATGACAGTCCTTGAGTATGATGATCCTGGGGACTCCCAACACAGATGGGTAAACCACACAGATGAATTCACTTGGAGAAAGACAGGAATAATTTTTTTTTAAAGATGGTAGTCATCAGGTAACCAGGAGTAAGAGGATCACATAAGCCTCAACAGAGTAAGTAGGGGTTTTACCAGGAAGGGAGGGAGGAAGGACACCAAGCCCACGTCCTCAACATTGGTTTGTAGGGTAAGGAATACTCTGGTGCTGCCACTGGGAAGGGTGGTGGGTAGAGCAGTGTCCTTGGGGAACAAAGGCTAGGCCCGTAGAGGAGGAGTAACCCAGGATCTGCTCTAATGTACACACCTATGTCTACATCTACAGCACACCAGGGTTTCTGGTACTTTATTCTCATGTTACAGATTCCTTGAAGAAGCACACTTATGGAGTGGCACCATAGCTGGGCACTGTTATCCTTCAGTGTCCAAGTCCAAGTCCTTAAGTGGTGTAAGTCAGTGTCCCTCTCACCGACTCCAACTTCAGCTTCTCTTGAGGAGGAAAAAAACAGTGCCAGCATATTTTAACAGCCAAAAGCTAGAAATGACCCGAATGTGGTATCAACAGTAGAACGGCTAAACCACTGTTTCTTAACACAACGGAATATTACATTTGCAACGAAAATGAAGAGTCCACAGCCAAACACAACAACATGGATGAATCTCACAAATACAATGTTGAGCTAAGGACAAAAGAGTATATACTGTATAATTCCATTTATATAAATAACAGGCACAAGCAAAAGCAATCTGTGTTGTTAAAAGTTAGGATAGTGGTTAACCTTGAGGAGGTGGGAGCTACTGGAAGGGAGTTGTAATGGGCTTCTGGGTACTTTTACATAGGTAATTACGATATGTGTACTTGTCTGTGTACATACCACACTTTAAAACCGAGCAGTGCTACTCAATACACTACATTAAAAAAAGCAAGTTTCACAACAGTATGTATACTATGAACCTATTTTTGCCGAAAAGCACATGCCTGCACAGAACAATGCTGCCTGGTACACACAGCCAAACGGTGTTGTCAGTGGTCAGCACTGACTGGTGGACTTTCTTTCTTCATCTTTTTATAAACCATCTTCCATACGGCCCATATCCTTTTTACAATGTATTACTTTTACAAAAATGAAACCACACCTCATTCCTTCATAGACCACAACCTGCAAAGCTCCAATACCCATTTGGGGACAAAGAAATGCTATTAACTTAAAACACTGGAGTAAGAGATAACTGCCACCCAACTAACCCATTAAAAAAATTTACAAAACAATTTCAGCACAAGCAAAATCCTGAACTGCAATGCTGGGATTTGCATTCTCATCAACAATCCTGTGTAGGGCTAGCGCTGGAGGATTATCAGGATTAAATGAAAACCACGATGACAGAAGCATACTCCAGACATCCAGTAAACATGTTCCTGTCCTCTGTCCTGCGATGACTGTAAATCATTCATTGGAATTCATTTCAATCTCGCCTGGGCCCAGGCTTCTCCCACTTCAAGCTAAAATTCTCTCCTCTCTGCCCTTCCACTTCCAAACTGCTCTTCAAGTCTGGAGGCGAACGCAAGCCTTTCTGGGTCATGAGCTCCTAGCTGGCCGCGCTCAGTTGTTTGTGTGTGCCTAGACTATGAGTCACTCTAAGCAAGCCTTATTATTGAACTGAAATGTGCTTTGGCCTCACAGGGCTGCTCTCTTTCTTTACAAACCACAGTATGGACACCAGTGTGTTCAGGTTGATTTTTATGTTTATGAGCTAAACCTGAAAACATTTTCATCAATCAGCCAAGTCTGTTAAATATGAACCGAGATGGAATTTAAAGAACACCCATATCACTGGCTCATAGCTCAGCACCATCATGGAGAACAGAAACCACATTAGATTCATAGTCTCACTACGTGCTCTTGGGGTCAGATTTATGAATGTCTCAAAAGCCACAAAAACTTGCTTTTACAAACCCTGGCCCTGAAAAACAGGATACAAACCTCTGCGTCACTCCTCCTCAGGAGGCTGGGAAGCCCCAAGAGCAGGGCCTGGGTCCTCCATCTGTAGCTTCCCAGCATACACACGAGCTGACCGACTGGTTGCTGCTGGTCTCCGAGACTGCCGCTCAGAGGTAGACTCTCCTTTGTGTCCCTTGCCTGACTAGCTCCTGGGCCAAGAAGGTGTCCCAGTGTCTATCCGGGGAGAAGCTAGGGCAGCCTGCTCTGTGCAAAGCCCCATTAGCACACTCAGATTCAGAGATTAACGGTGCTACTTTACTTCCCTAAGTTGGATTCCCATTAATACCTGTCATCTTCTAAAATCAGTCAGAACAGGTAAACTAAGCAAATTGGTGACATTTGAGCTCCTCGGAAAGTTCACTCACCTTCATTACTTTATACTGTGATACTCTCCCCACTGTCACAGTTTAAGCCAGCTTATAGTCTCTGAACCACCAGGGCAGGGAGATCCCGAAACACTGAACCCAGACCCGATTAGATAGATGTGAGCTACGACCACAGGGTTTTGCGGAAACAGCAGCTTTTCTTTCAGGCAGATAACCCATGGAGACAGGGACAAAAGCCATGTAAAACTGACACACAGAAACAACACAACACACTCATTTCCTACATGCTGGGAACTGAGCCTCAGTACCCAAAGCAGCTGAACTTTGGAGGGAACAAGTCTCCATCTTTCTGTTTCCCCCTATATTCTGTCCTGCAGACATGCACCCCCTCTATCACTTAGTTCTTTCCCTCTTCATGATGGAGCCACAATTTAGATATACTGAATCTGGAACAATAGAGAAATGATTAAAATAAAATAGTTCTACGTGGAAACCTCACCAAGGCCCTTAACATGGAGGGGGTTAAATTAGATGAGCCAGCTGTGATGTTTTAAAATTGGCTTTCTAAACCTGGCTCATCAGAAGTACCATGGGATTTAAGGTTGCCCCTTTTCACAGCAGAACTTTAAAATCAGACACGCCAACTGTGGGGCATGGGAATTTGTACTTTAAAAAATGCTCCTCAGCTGATTCTGGTAAGAGATTTATGAACAACTGATGGAGAAGAGGATGAATTGGTAATTCCTAATGTGATAACCAGTTTCCAACATGCTGACAGTATTCCTGAAAGTAAGGTTCTTTTCCTTTCACATACCATATAGATTCTTTAGTAAAGTTTTTTTTTTTTTTTAAATCTGGGGGCGGGGGGATTCCCCACTCATTGCCTTTCCATGCAGAGGGACTTTAGTATTTCTGTAAATGGAAGGGACACTGCTGCACTTTGGACTGGATAATTGATTAAGAGACACCGTCCAGCAGAGAACAGGACATTTACCATCCTGGCCCTTACTCTTTAAAAGTCAGTGGTGTCTCAAATCGTTCAAATCATTGTGATAACCAGAACATCTGCTTTCACATTTCTAAATGCTCCCCAATGTCAGTTCACCCCTGATTAAGAGCCAGTGAGTTGAATGAACATTCCTGACCTCTCTTGCTAGCCCTCACATCAAGTTGTGCTTTTGGAGGGAGAAATGGTCTCTCCAAAGACAAGTTTGGAGGGATCAGCCCTCCCCTTTTCCCTCTTTTGCACCTGCCTGCTTGTAGAGCATGTATTCTAGCCTGAGGTTGCCAGTTTGGCCTGATTCTGGCTGGCTTAATCTCATGTCATGGATTGTACTAAGGAGCTTGCTGCATGCTAGGAGGGGGAGAATGGACTTCTAGCTTTACCTAAACACCTACGACAATATATAAATCCTAGGAAAAGAGAAATTAATTTTGCTAATTTTAAGGAATATAAACCCTTATGTGTTAAAGATGCCTTGTACTGTAATTCTTTCTATTGTAAGGAGAATATTAGTGTTTAAAGAGAAAGAACTTTGACGAACATTTTTTATTGAATAATTTTATTCTGTCTCAGAATAAAAATCTGCTTTAATATTGTAAGGTGCACTGCAGGTATGTCATGCTGCCAATTATTATTGGGGTACCAAATGCCCCAGTCAATGACCCAGAGGGCTTGAAAAATGCATGAATTCATACTTTCAGAGCATGTAGAATTGGTATTTACAGTTTTTCTTTTTTCTTCAAAGTAGCCCAGGAAATCTCCGACAGTCTACACAGCTATTGTCATAGCACTTGCTTTGATGTTCCGAATGTCTCGGAAATGTGGTCAATATCATAATTTGTGGGTCCTCCAAAAGATTTTGTTAACATGCAAGCAAACAGTATTAAACAATATCATCTAAACTATGGCTGCCAAGTACTGGACCTCAATACTGAAACTGAATTACAAAACATTTTCTTGTAGAGCCATACAAAAGATATAAAATTAAAATTAAAAATATCAACCACCTTTAAATATTTCAATTCTCCTACAGTGCAGTTTTTTGTATCTTTACCACTACTGATTATTTTAAGGAGAAAGTTAACAAAAATCAAAATAGATAAAAATATTTAAATCTTTGGATCCCTTTATTCCATGGCCTTCATAAAAACACAAAAGTGGCCAGATTTCCACCCCCACCACTACAGCTTAAAATAGCAAAAGGATTTATTAATAATTTATCATTAGCAATGAACTCTATACTGAGTCCTTTGTGGGTCACAGGCCTAAGGACCAGTGTTATGGTATCTCATAGGTTGCCAAAATAATTTCTAACACTCTGAATCCTCTTGAAATATAATGGAATGAGTCAAATATCACAACAAAATTCCAGGCATATCAGGAAGAACAGGTTAATTGACACCTAGTTTTATTGTCTTAAAAAAGGGGGGATACTTATTTGAAAATACAGCTAATACATTCTTATCTATGATTATTTACATTTGTATACTGAAAATATCTATTATTTGGATAAATCCTGTGATATGCCATTTGCTACAAAATAAAATTCTTACAACAAGCATGAGTAATTTATCCTTTTTAGATAATGAATGTATCAAATCTTCATTTATGTTCCAAACATTAAAAAAAAAAATCAAATCAACAATCTTAAGCCTCAAAAGCTATGAAAAAAAGACCCACCCACAGTTCTGCTCCTCAGCACATCAACTTCTGCAAGGACACAGTATGTTTGCTGACTTTAAAATGTTTATTCTTTAAAAAATTAGTTGCATTTTATACAGCTATACAAAGTTCTTAATGTTTCTTTGGCAATGGGATATAATGGAATTTTACAACTATATAAAAAAGTTACCTTTGCCTAAGAAACAGTATTTACTGTGTATACATAGTTGACTGACAAAATTCTCTACCATCCAGCACCCTAATTAATTGACGAAATAAGCTACCTCAAAAGGGATATTACAGGATTTCCAAAAAAAAAAAAGAAAAAAAAGAAAAAAGGAAAGAAAAGATATAGACAGACAGACAGACATACACACACACACACACACACACCCTTCTGTGGCTCAAAACACAGTATCACGGCCCTATCTGCAGGCAACTTGCAGGAATTGCCAAATACAATTTAGTGATAAGAAAAATCCTTTCAGTGATGAAAAAATACTTATAAGTTTCACTGGAGTACTGCTTTAGTTTAACTATACATAAGAAATTACTTAACCTTCTGCTATTCCAAATATAATTAATGCTCATTTTTTAAGATGAGCCTTCCCCCCACCCCCAAAAGTAACTGCATTGTATCTCTGAAATTAAGCAGAAAAACAAACAAACAAAAACCCAGTGCTGGTGACAAATATACAGCAAATTCACTTCTTCATTCTTCTCAAAGACTGAAACCAATTATCAGGACCATGAAGAACTAGAAATCCATCTATTTTTAAAGACTTGTTTGTAGACTATGCAGCAACTTTGTTGTCTTTCTAAAAAGGAAAAAAAAAAATTAGCTCATGTTTCAAACTACTTTGCTTTCTCTCTACTTTGCTTAAGTATATTTTTCATTACCTTTAAATTAATCCTCCTCTTAACTTTCACATATAAATTTGTTTCACTGATTTCCAGGAAACACTTTTTATACCTTACACACTCAACAGTAGCTCATTATTGCTAACTGTATTTTCCAGTTAATAGAGGTTAAAGCAGTGGTACTGTCAGAGCAAGAAGGTTCCCCGGTTAAAACACAGGTATGCCCTACTACCTTTGGTGCTGTCCTAATAATTTCAAAAAATAATTAAGCCTTGAACACAGTAGTCAAACTCATCAAATACAACTGACAACATATACTGGAAGAAGATTAATAAAATTCCTAAGTCTCTGATATCTTTACAAAGCAATAAAATATCAGGTGGCAAAATAGTATTTCTCTTCAATGTTTCAAGCCAGGAGAAAGCAATGATTTGAAAAATTCATTTTAAAAGGACTTTTATGGAAATATGAAATAAATATGAAATATTATATATAATTAAATACATATTAAATATTATGATTTAAAATATGAAATCAAGTTCTGAAAACTAGAGCACTGTCTGTGAATTTTTTTTTAAAAAACTAACCAGGGAGAAGAAAGAAATAAAAATCTCAAGGAGCCTCTAGTTTTCCAGTGAGATTAATTCTAAACCAAAGGCCTGTACACATAAGCCAAGGGAAGGGCTTCTCTTTTCCTCAGGAATAGCTGCTACCATGCGCCGATTTTTACTGCTGATTCTTATCCTGACTGTTAGAAACACACATTCTTTGTGAAAAACTTTATCTGCATATACAGAAACCATTTGTACAGTGTTATTAAGTTAGAATACCACAGCATGGGATTAGCTGATGCAGAAAGAAAGCTGAAGACGATCCTGTTTTCCCCACCAAGGCCAAATTTCACATGCCCCCATTTTTTTTTTTTTTTACCTTTCAGAAAGCTGTATGATCAATCCAGACCTTTTAGGGTTGAAATGCTGTGGTTTTCTGAAAGGTGAAAAAAAAAAAAAAAAGAAAGCAAGAAAGAGAAGAGGGAGGGAGGAGGCAGAAGGAGGGGGAGACAGAGAGGTAGCAGTAAAGAAAGGAGAAAATAAAAGGGGCAAGGGAGAGAAAGTACTATGCTGAGTCATTTCAGATACTTGTCTCTGGACCCTCTGTGAAGAACATAAGACTCAAGTGGAAGGCAACCTATCTCACCCACCATGGCGGCTCAACCTCCCTAGCAGCAGCATATAAAATAACAGTGGGCTACTCTCTTATTATGCCCAGCCTCACCTTCCACTCCCAAAAAATAAAGAAAAGAAAAAGCACTACAGGCCCAAACTCACCCTAAGTTTATGTTTCTAACACTATCCTTAAGGAAAACTCAGAAGTCAAGGAGTGAATTTTGGCTTGATTAGCTTGTATCTAGATCAAGGAAGTTAACTCCTCTGGGTTCCTGGCTTCCTAACTATCTACTGGGAGGAGGGTGGGAGAGGTTCTAGTTTGACTGATATTTCTGAGGAATCCTTAAAAAACAAAAAACCTATGATTCCATCTTTACCCATGTTTGCATTAAACAACCAGACCTCCTTATAATGTTTATGTCAGTGAAGCATAAAGAAAAAAGCTAACTCATTACATGAAGGCTGCTGCAAATATCATTGCACTTCATCTCTGAGAAGAAGTACTAGACGTTTCAGAACAAGTTTAATCCTTTGAAGATAAATCTCCTTTATGTAATACTGGTCTCTCACTATTTCCACTTTTAAAGGTGCTAGACGGGATGATTTGGAACGAATATGCTGCTGAGAAGGTCTAGGATCTAGTGATAGACACAAGAAGGATCATTTAACTTTGGAATGAACAATCAATGGGTACCCACACTGATGAACCTTCAGCCTCACTGAAGGCTGATGTAACTTATTCCTAATCAACACGCTACATACTTACTTTAAGCTCACTATGGCTCCACACTGGCATAGGTGTTCTGGTGGAAAGAAAAGTAAAATATATATTCACTAATGCCAAGAGGTCCCATCTAGTTGGTGATGCAGAACAAAACACAACACCTGAAACAGGGAATATGGGTATACATAAAATGTGTGGTGACGAAAGCAGATGCCATAGGAGGTCAGAAAAGAAAGAAATCAGAGGCGGAGGGAAGAGAAATTTCTAAGGAGACAGCAAACCTTAGGCAAGACTGAAAGGAAACCTTTGACTTTCAGCTATGTCTGTCTTTCCACTGTATTATAATATCAAGAAGGCTCCAAGTGTTTTGTTACCACCAATATCTAGCACAGAGCTTGGCATATACTAAAAATGCAATATATTTGGTCAATGAATGAAGTTTAGTTGTAACCAAGCAACCATTTAAGAGATGATCAAGAGTTAACCTATTTGAATTAGATAGTTTAAAGGGTAATAAGAAATGGGGCTGGATATAGCAAGTGGGACTCTCATAGGGTAAAAAGAGCAAGCAGTGTAATGTCATGTTAGAACCTTCTAATCATCAGCCTAAGGTCCACTCAGGTTTCACTCCTGGAAACACCCAAGCAGAGGCTGAACTATCTATCAGGGATATCCTAGTATGGATAAAGACAAAGGCAGGACTTCCTTGGTGATCCAGTGGTTAAGAATATGTCTGCCAATGCAGGGGACAAGGGTTCAATCCCTGTCTGGGAAGACCCCAACTTTTGAGACTTTGATGATCTTTAAAAAGTGTATCTGAAATAAATCTGTTCAACTCTCTACCCACAAATGTCAAAACTGAGGGCCTGATAAGTTTAACAACTTAAATCGATGCCATACTGGCAAAGATTACAAAAATTCTCATCAGGATCGTGGTCTGATTTAAATGTAGTTTTTCTCAAACCAAGGTGACTCAATGTGGTCTTCAACAAGGAGCTGCCATAGGTTCTTCAACAGGTAGCTGATATGCCTGAAGTGAGGAAAAGACAGACTAAAGGTCTGAAGAGCAATCAGTGGGTTACTGTGGTAATTGGCAGAATTATCTCAAAGGAATGAATGTGGTGATGTGGACATGGATACTCTACCACCAGGGTGACCAAAAGAACACCAAACTGATGTGATGAGAAAGTGAGAAGATGATGAGGTCATTCTGAGGAAGGTTAAGTTTAAGCTGATCACAGGACACAAAGCAACTAAATATAGAAATATGTAGGTCAAGGTCCAAGGTCCAAGTTAAAAAACTGATTAGAAGCTATGAATAGATCAGCTCACAGAGGGGAGGGGGAAATCTCTGCAGGAGAGGAGACAGGGAGGAAGACAGACAGAAAGATCAAGCCTACACAGAGTACAAACATGAACACGATAGAGCAAACTGAACACTGCAGGCAGAAGGAATGGGTAAAAAGGTTGTGGTTGTGAGATAGGAATAAGCTCGTAATTAAACAAGAGCAAGAAGGTCTGTATATCTGTGGCGGAATGGATGACAGAAACGGCTTGCATTCCCACTAGCAACAAGAGCTAGAGAAAGTACTAGACTTCTGACCTGGAGAAGCAAGCAGATCATGAAGTACCTTATAGGTTGTGGTGAGGAACATACTTAATTTTTATAATGAGAAAAATATCAAAAGTATTTATGGGGAAAAAAAAAAAACCCAGGAAGAAAGACTCCAGGTTGGGTGGGTAGTTATCAGTGTCAAATACTGCAGAGTAATGAAGGGCAAATATTTGCAAAAAAGCTATTGAATTTGCTAAGCAAAAGGTCACTGGCAACCTCAAGAGGAGTAATAGTGGAAAGTAAGAAGCATTCCATGGTTCCTAAGACACAGTCTCCAAGTTGGAATGGCCATTTTGGAAGTCAAAAGTCCTGCAGATACATCAAGCTGTGTCTACCATGGCTGGATATCCTGACCTAATGATCTGAGGCTAATTTTCAGCAGTCTTGGTTGTGATGACACAGTATCAAGAGCATTAAAAATAACAGAACAGATCCAAAAGCCACAATTAATGATCCTTCAAGAGGGATCTCAACAAAGACCAGTTTTAAATACAGAAGAGTGAAATTCCTGATAGTGGGTCTCTTAAGTTTCTAGCTGCCTTCTGTAATCCTTAATAGACTTCTTTATGATGGGATTTTGATCTTTATTATATACTTTTCCTCTCCACTATCCCTAAAGTCAATAACTAGGATAGTAACATTGACTTAAAGACTCCTTTAAATAAATTATACACATATTTTTTATACAAGGTCCTACTGTATAGCACAAGAAAAGATATTCAATATCCTATAATAAACCATAATGCGAAAGAATATGAAAAAGACTGTGTATATGTGTGTATGTGTATATATATAACTGAATGACTTTGCTACACACCAGAAACTAACATTGTAAATTAACTATACTTCAATTTAAAAAATAAACTACACATATATACATACTATACAGAGCTACAGAAATTTCAGGCAGCAGTTTCCATATGCCAATATGATATTTTTAAGACCATGGTAAAGTAAAAAAACAGGGAAAATGTAGTTGAGTTTTCCACAAAACTAATTAAGATCATGGACTGAGGAACAAATATACTAGGTTCAAGATCCAGCATCATCACTTATTAGCTAACCTTGGGCAAGTTATTTAATATCTCTTTACACATTTCCTCATTTGTACACACAAAATACTACATTAGCTGTATAAAATGCACAGGTTTGTCTTCCATTCTGGAATATGTTCTTCCTAGATTCTTTTGGTATTAAAGCATACTTTGTAACATGAAATAAAGGTGATATAGTATGGTCCTTTTTTGTATTGTGCAATATCTTTTAGTGATCCCCTGTGCCTTCAACAACAAAACTTTTTAAGAAAAAGAAATTAAGTCAGTCTCTAACAGTTTTTTGGAAGAAATTTTACCAGTCCATGAAATATGAAACAATGGTTCTATAACAGAAGATAAAAATATATTTCTCTCACTTCCTCCAATTGAAAAGAAAATAGTTAAAAAAATCAGATCCATTAGCCAAGAAGTTTCTGCTCCTTAAAATCATATAAATATCATAATCAAGTATACCCTCCACTGAGAAGTCAAATGGAAGTTACACAAATGTCCTAGAACTACTCACTCCCAATAGATAAAAATTTAAAACATTTTGAGTTTCATGTAACTGCAAGCCAACCCCAAAGCATGAAATAATACTTACCCTATACTCAAAATCTGCAAACTCCCTGCCCCCACGACCTCCTCTGAATCCACCACGAAATCCTCGAGGAGTGGTGAAGGTACCACCTCGGCCACTACCACGTCCTCGGCCACCACGGAAACCAAGACCCCCTCTGCCTCTGTACCCTCCACGGCCACGGTTTGGACGAAGCGGGATTCCAAATGTTTCTGCATTTAATCTTCTCTCTTCAGCCCAGGTTGGTCTCCGTTCTCTGAGGACAAATAATCTTTAGTATATGAAGTTTTTTTTTTTTTGTAGTGTATCAACTTTTAAGGAACATTTGCCAGCAAGACTATGTAGCACTTAATTTCCAAATTGAGCCTAAATAATTCCTAAGCATCAAAAAAACCACAAAAAACAAACAAAAAAACCCACAAAAGTACCTAATCTAAGTCATCACAAGCTGTCCATGGCAATATATTCCTATTATATTCTGTTACACTTCCTGTGAAAGTATGACTGGTATTGTTTATTGCAAATGCAGCTGATGATACAAAGAAACTGAATAGCCTCAATAAATGGGATTGGCAGTTGACTCTACCCTCCAATCAGCCTCAAAGGAAGAAAGGGAAAGCAAACCCTGCCTCAGGATGGGAGGAGATAAAGGGTTGATTCCCAAGATGCTACTAGGCTCCTGGTCCAACCTCTGGACCTGATGCCTAAAGCTTCTGAATCGCTGCTGCTGGCCTACAGCCCAATGAGATTCAGCATCATCACCATCCATGTTTAAACTGAAGCAGACAACCACCACTGGGTGGCACCAAAATGCAGCCAGCAGAAGGACGACCTGAACCAGGCAGCAGAAACTCTGGAACTCTAGTTATGCTAAGTCCTTTAATTAACCAGCTTTTGGATTCATATTTACTGCAATAGAGCAGAGTTTTACTACATCAGCAAGCTTCAACTGAACTACATTGTAGAGGGGTAAAGTAAAAGGTGTTTAGATGTTAGATGAATGCTTCTATTTTAATTACTAATTTTCGAATGTGAATGCATCCCCAAACAAAAATATATGATTATTTCTTCTTTTCCAAAAGTAATATCATTTAAAATTTTAGTATAAGTTATTTTCTTTTGTCAAAACATTAAAAAATTGTAGTCATTAGATTTTTTTGGGGGGTTGCACCACATAGCAAGTGGGATCTTAATTCTCTAACCAGGGATCAAATCCGTGCCCAGTGGGAAGCACGGATCCTTAACCATTGGACCATCAGGAAAGCCCCTAGGGACTTTTAAGTATTCATTACACTTTGTGAATTTATCAGGAATCATTTCACACTTCAACCTCCTAATTGCATAAAAGCAGCTTAAAAGACTGTACCTATTATCATCACAAGAAATATTATCAAAGAAGGATTTAGTTTTGTCATAATAGCAATTAGGTCCAAGTGGATCTTCTTCGTCTGCATTTCCTTCACTGTTTTGGGTATCAACTCCTGAGTCTCCTTTATCTTCACCATTGACAGGCTTCTCCTGTTTCTCAAGTTTATCTTCTAATGAAAAAAAAAAAGCAGATACCATATAAGTCAAGATTTGGCCTAAATATCCATAATTCACATGGTCAGAAAAGAGTATTCTCTGGGGAGAAAAATAAAAACCCACCTTTCAATTTAAGTTTATTATGAAACTCTCTGTCGATTTCCTCCTTGTTAAATTGTGCATTTGCACTTTCAAAGTCAAAGTCTTTCTCAAATTTCATTGGACCATCTCGTCGAATACCAAATCTTCCTCTGCCACCTCGATGACCCCCACGCCCTCTCCTTGGAGCTGAAGGAGCACCTGGAACTATATTAATAAAGAATAAGCTGGTTTAAAGCAGAAGCTATTATTATGGTCTTTATGGTCAACAACAGAAATGCTTGTAAGTCTCTATACACCTGACTGTATTTGTATTTTTTTAATATAAAAAAGAAATGAAGTTTCACAAACATTTAATACGTAGTAGACTGAGAAGAAAGTGAAAGTCGCTCGGTCACAGCCAACTCTGCAATCCCATGGACTATACCGTCCATGGAATTCTCCAGGTCAGAATAATGGAATGGGTAGTCGTTCCCTTCTCCAGGGGATCTTCCCAACCCAAGGATCGAACGCAGGTTCCCCACATTGCAGGAGAATTCTTTACCAGCTGAGCTACCAGGGAAGCCCAAGAATGCTGAAGTGGGAAGCCTATCCCTTCTCCAGTGGATTTTCCCGACCCAGGAGTTGAACTGGGGTGTCCCCTACATAGCTGGTGGATTCTTTACCAGCTGAGCTACCAGGGAAGCCTCCCTAGACTGAGAAGACTGCACATAAAATTTATAAATAGGAAATTTATAAATGTCCTTAATGAAATTTATACCTATGGGGTCTGTATTCAGACATGCTGCTGATACAGTAGTGGTTTAGTTGCTAAGTTGTGTCCAACTCTTCCAACCCCATGGACTGCAGTCCACCAGGCTCCTCTGTCCATGGGGTTCTCCAGGAAAGAATACTGGAATGGGTTGCCATTTCCTTCTTGAGGGGATCTTCCTGACCCAGTGATTGAACCTGGGTCTCCCACATTACAGGTAGATTCTCCACCAATTAAGTTATGGCTGATACAGTACACAGTCAAACATTTGGGGAGATTTCTGCACTACATTTCTTTGTTCTGCTTACATCCCTAATACCTATGAAGTGTCAAATGTATACTGGGTTCTCAAAATTTAGGAAGCCTTTTATGGAAATGATCATAGAAACCAAGATTTACAGGGAGAAAAATAAATGAGCACATTAGCACAAACTGCAAGATAACTCAAAAGACAAGAAGCACCACATCTCAACCCCTCCAACCACTTCCTGTTTCACCTTTACTGTCTCTCTCTAAATAGATCCATATGATTCAAAGAGATTCATATTATTCTTCCTGTATCTATCCTTTCTCTACAATTTAATACAATAACAAGATTTATAAGGCATGGTAAAGCAATACCAAAGTAGCATAAATTACAGTGAAAACTTGAGAATCCAAATAAGAGGAACAGTTAAGAAAAAAAAATTATAAGAGAAACATGGGATAGTATTTGATGAGTTAACAGAAAAATATGGGCTCTAAGCCACACTGGTGGCTTAGAAGGTAAAGACTCTGCCTGCAGTGCAGGAAACCTGGGTTTGATCCCTGGGTTGGGAAGATCCCCTGGAGAAGGGAATGACTACCCATTTCAGTATTAATGCCTAGAAAATACTGAGGACACAGAAGTGTGGTGGGCTACAGTCCACTGGGTCACAAAGAGTTGGACATGGCTGAGTGACTTTCACTTTTTTCACTTTCAACAGAAAAATACAGAGCACAAAGCAGGGTGAATTCAATGATTATAATTAGGTGAAATGTTTAACACATAATGACTACAGAGTAATAGACATCTCTGTGCTCATTGGTCTCTAAATAAAACTTTGCAAATTGTCCAAGTTTGAGAAAACAAACCACAAAAACCCATAGCATATAGCCAGACACTTAAACCTGGACAGGCAGGATGTTTAAATATTCAGCTTTACTACTGAAAATGTCTTGGCCATGAACCAGCAAGTACAGCATGATATTTCTGTTTTAAATTTTGAAAGGTAGCGAAAGATACTTTTATTTATTGTTTGACATGATTTGTTTATTTGCTTGCTTATTTGGCTGTGCTGCATGGCTTGTGGGACCAGTTCCCTCAGCAGGGATTGAACTTGAGTCTGCGGCAGTGAGAGTGCAGAGTCCTAGCCACTGGACTGCCAGGGAAATCCCTGTTTATTTTTGTAACTGAAGTACAGTTGATTCACAATGTTGTATTAGTTTCTGGTGTATAGCAAACTGATTCAGACAGACAGACACACACATTCCTTTTATATTAAAATATGAAATGCTTCATGAATTTGCATGTTATCCTTGTGCAGAAGCCATGCTAATCTTCTACGTATTGTTCCAATATTAGTGTATGTGTTGCCAAAGTGAACACTCCTTTACTACCATGGTGTTATTTCACTACCATGATTTTTGAATGATGGATGCATAGCAATTATTTTATCTTGAGAGTTCTTTCTTTTTTTGCAAACTTAAAAAAAAAGTGAAACACAGTAAAACCAAACCCCAACCTCCGTTAATTCTATGGCACACAGCATAAATAAAAACACATATAAAAAGGTACAGAAGAAATAGTGTTTTCTAGCTTTCTAAACCTAAAGATTATCTCCCAATTATTATGTAATTAAGTTATCACACACTGCCTTTCTTTTTTAACTTGGAAGAGTTTTAAATCATAATTTATTCTCTGCTAATGAATACGAAAATAATAAAACAGACGGATTTGGGGTATATTACAGATTACCAAAAAGATCAAGTATACAAGTATTAAGTCATTAATTATGAAAGAAACTTAAACTTCTTGAATAATTACTACCAAAAAAAAAAAAGGACTTAATTTTAATGAGAAGACTCAAATTTTTAAGGTACAGATAATTTCATTATTTTTTAAAAATTTATTTTACTGAAATATAGTTGATTTACAATGTTATGTTCATTTCTGCTATATAGCAAAGTGATTCAGATATATATATATATATTTTTTTTTCCATTATGGTTTATCACAGGATATTAAACACAGTTCCCAATGATTCCATTCTTTTTTCTTTTCTTTTTGGCTGCACCATATAGCTTGTAGGATTTAAGTTCCCAGAAGAGGGACTGAATCCAGGCCATGGCAGTGAAAGCGCCAGGTCCTAACCCATGGACCACCAGTGAATTCCCGATTCCATTTTTAAAAGCATAGAAAACAAAGAAAGCAATTTTATAATGCTAACATGAAACTGACACAAAAACATAAAAAAATACAAAAGACAGTACAAGAGAAAGCCATTAAACAATATAAAATATAAAAATAAAAGTATACAAATCTCACTAGCAAATATTTAAGAATATATTAAAAGACAATTGCTTACCATCAAGTAGGTTTTATTCCAGACATGTAATGATGATTTAAAAAAAAAATCTTTTGAAATAATTAGATTAAAAAATGGAAAAAGTAGTACAGAGTGCCCATCACCCAGCTTCCCCTCCAACAGTAACATCTTGATTATCTATTGTACATTATCAAAAACTGGGAAAAACTACACTAAGATCTCACAGTCAGATCTCAACAGTTTTGCGTGTACTCGTTTTTTGGTATGTCTTTATGTACAGTTTTATGACCTTTTGCTACATACACAGATCCACAGCACCAGCACCATAATCAAGATAACACAATGAAACTCTCCTGTGCTGCTCCTGTATAGCTACCAAATCTTGCTCTTCATAGTAATTATACATCATATACATTTCAAATGTTCAATTGAAAAGCACAGGATTAGACTTTCAGATCCAAGTAACAACTTACCTATTTGTCTCTTGCTATCATTTCTGAGTTGCTCATTTTCTGGTCTTGAGACTTTATGTACTTCAACTATAGAATATACAGAAAGTGACAGTCAACTTGGGACACATAATCAAAAACTTCTGTAAAGTCAGAAATGGAAAAACAAACAAACCCAGAACAAAACCAAATATCTATATAACCCCACCACCATCACTACTTTGAGTAGAATTTGAAAGACTGAATGAACATTCTTTCAAGTTCAGTTTAAACCTTCTAGGATCATTTCACATAAAGTAAATCTTTTTAATGAAAATAAGTTGAATGGAAGATGCTGACCGGTCAATTAAGAATAGTAAACAGCTAAAGTTCTACCTCGCCTGTGCTCTTGATTCTCTATTGGTTTTTGGCTGGTAGATGGTAAAGGCCTGGTTGATACAGGGCTCCTTCTCCCAACAGGTGCTGGAGCAGGTAAGTGGGCCGAGGCGGTCTGTACTGCTTGTTCCATGGTTGGGCTTTTTCTCAAAGGGTCTAACTGAGGGCTTGAACGACCTAAAACGTAACCAAAAGATAAGAAACTACCCTAACCTTTGGGGGTTTCAAAATAATCTAGACCCTAAAAAAACATCTAGAGCTTTATTTCCACCAATTCAAATCCTTTGCATAATTTGAATCCATCTACTCATTAGACCAGAGCTTAGAATTGTTTATCTTTAGTGGGCTGGTCACTTAACTACTATAAAAAAAAGAAGAAAGAAAAAAAAAAAGTAAAAATAAACCCCACCAAAACAAACAAAAAACTCTGAAAACTGAATCTGTATGTCTACTTAGTAGAATAAGGTTTAACTTTTATTTTTTTTAAATTGCTGATGAAACAAAATTCCCCATGAATATCATCAAAGAGCATTTAGGCAGATCAGATGTAGGCTTTCTCGAACAACCACAATCACAAGATTATATTGACACTTTAGTCATTATTTTCAGAGGCTTTAACTTTTTTAGTGTTTTCTGAAGATATCTCTAAAGTGATACACTTATAAGTATTATAAAGGAAGTAAAGAACTAGAAAGTACAATGAAGTTCTTCAATACCTTAGGGGCTTGGGTAATTAATACTAAAAGACCAGTAACAAATAAAACTTTCAGATAATTACACAATAACCATACTCAATCTTTGCTATTTGAATGATCTCTAGGCAAGTTTTTGCTTAATATGGGTTTCATACTTACAAATTCCATTTTTCCTTTTATGAGGTCAGAGCCTGGTCATAGTATGAACAGAAGAATGTAACACTGGGTGCTCCCATCACACTTTTTGTCCCCCATGTTCGCTGTAAATCTCTGTTTAAGGTGCTCTCACATCACGTGATATTGTACCAAAATAGGTTTTGCTTTAAAAAATTGTGCTCACTTTTTGTAAAAGAAAAAAAACTTCCCAAATATGCTGCAAATGTTCCTGTCCACCTGTGCTATATGCACAGGCTCCAAGCTGGTGACCTGGCTGAGTGCTGACAGCACACTGGCTGTCGTGCACCAGGTGCTTCAGGGATTGTTTATCAGTATCCTCCCCTGGTATATGGTTATCTAAAGCATGCAATGACAAATGTGTCACCATTTCCAGTCACAGTTCAGTCTGCCATTAACAGAAACACTGTAATTTTCCCATTAATTATAATGGGAAATCATGGTGCAAGTTTATGTAAGTTTGGACCTAAGAGAAAAATTTCTGTAATTACTTATCACCTTATAGAAGTATTTATTTGTTAAAATAAAGGTGATTTATTTACTGAACAGGTGTTATGTTTTTTGAAAAGCTTGTTATCTAGGTAATTCTATCTTTAGTCTCTATTTGTTTATTTAGTCACATCAGGTCTTAGCTGAGGCATGCAGGATCTCCAACACGTCACGTGGGACCTTGTGGCAGACTCTTGTAGTGCACAGGCTTAGCTGCTCCATAGCATGTGGGCTCCTAGTTTCCTGACCAAGGACTGAACCTGTGTGCCCTGCAATATTATACGGATTCTTAACCACCAAACCACCAGGGAAGTCCCTGTTTATAGGTAATTTTATGATAGTACATTAAATGGTCTTATATAAATTTACAAAGGGCTTCCCGGGTAGTGCTAGTGGTGAAGAACCTGCCTGCCAATGCAGGAGATGTAAGAAACACCGGGCTCAATCCTTGGGTTGGGAAGATCCCGTAGAGAAGGGCATGGCAATCCACTCTAGTATTCTTGTCTGGAGAATCCCATAGACAGAGGAGCCTGGCAGGCTATACAGTCCCTAGGGTTGCAGAGTTAGATACAATTGAAGTGACTTAGCATACATGAAAACTTATAAAACTCAAAAGCTCTTATAATTATAAACACACTTCCTCAAGTTACCTTCATTCTTATCTTCCCAGTTACAAGAAAATTCTAGGTGTTAAAATTCGATAAATTTCAGAAATTTAGTTGGTGAAATTAAAATGCAGACCCCCAGGTCTCCTCTCTCATTGTTTCTTGCAAATTAAAAAAAACATTTTAATCTATTTAAAACTTATTTTAGTCTGAAGTATGAGGGAAGGATTCTGGAGTTAACATTCCAAATGATCAGACAGTTATCTGTTAACAACATCGTTTACTGGACAACAAGTCTTTCTCCACTAATTTAAAAACAGCATCTTTATCATATATTAATTATTTATTTATACTTGGATCTATTTCTGACTTTTGCTCCATTCATCTCTAAATTTATTCCTGCACTGCTTTATTTTATGTATACTTTATTAAGAGGTAAGCCCTATCTCATTATTTTTATTTTTAAAACATGTCTAGGTATATCTGCATGCTTATTTTTAAGACAGTCTGTGTATGTATTTTATTAGGTTCTTTTACAAACTACAGTAAAGTTATTATGAGAAGTAAAGTCTTCCTAAAACTAAATCTTTATATTTAGAGATAAGATATGCTTTTCTGATTATACGTAACTTCTTTTATGTCTATTACACTTTCTTTCATCAGAGGCTGGTCATATTTATATTTTCTATATAATTTCTATTTCTGTTCACTGTGAACATCTTTTTTTTATCCCCATTAATAATCAGTGGGTTAGATTTTAGGACATCTATTGATTTTTGTACTTATTCTCTACATTTTACCTCTAATTTAAGTACTTTATTAGTTTTAGGTTTTTCAGTGAATTCTCAATTCCAAGAAGAAAGTTAGCATCGACAAATAATGCTAATTCTAGTTATTCATACTTCTTTCTTTTTCCTGACATAGCTAAAAATTCCAGAACAATGCTGAGTAGCAATGAGATCCAGAGTTCTTTATTATGATTTTAATAAGAATCTTTCTGGTGCTTCAATATTAAAGTTAATGCTAGTTTTTTTTTTTTTAAAGTATTGTTGTATTTTTATTTTTGTGCCAGGTCTTCCTTGGAGTTTGCAGATTTTCTCTAGTTGCTGCAAGTGGAGTCTACTCTCAGTTGCAGTTCGAGGGCTTCTCATTGTAGTGGCATCTCTCGGGCACTCCAGCTTATTAGTTGTGGCCCCTGGGCTTAGTTGCCCCTGGGCATGCGGGATCTTCCCAGACAGGGGATTGAACCTGTGTCCTCTGCATTACAAGGCAGATTCTTAACCACTGGACCACCAGGGAAGCCCTTAATGCTAGTTTTTAATTAAGACAGCTAACATCTACTGAGCACGTTCCATGTCAGGTACTATGCGAAGGGCACTACACACATTAAAAAAAAATTAACCCTTACAGTAAGTCTGTTAGTTTATCAGTAAGGTCCTATTTTATAGTACAGGAAATTAATGCTTAAAAAGATTAAGTATCTTCTCTCAGAAGGAAATCTTATGTTAAAATCTGCAAATAAATATGTTATTTCTGGGTAGTGAAATTGAGTATATTTATTGTCTTCCTATGCCGAGTATATTTTTCTTTAAAAATTTATTTTATTGAAGTACTCGCAAAGTTGTGTAATTTCTACTGTAAAGCAAAGTGATTTAGTTATATACATATACACACACACACTTTTTTCATTTTTTTTCTATTATGGTTTATCACATGATATTAAATATAGTTCCCTGTGCTATACAGTACACTTAGTCTATTTCTAATTATTAATACTTACAAGAAATCTTCAGAATGTTAAAAAATTAAAAATTAAGTTATTTTAAGTTAATATGAATATATAAGTAACTACAACTATTTCAAAATATCTAAAGTGAGATACACAGGACTATGTTTAGCACTGGCTTGATTTTACCCTCAAGAGTTTTTGAAAATATTGTCCTGATTACAGCATATTTCTGAAATGACTTTATATTGTTTTATTTGAAAGTAAATATCCATATAAAGCTATGGGCCAGTATCATCTACTTTAGCAGCAGATAAAGAAAAGGAATCTTGGAATCACTGAAGGTTATGAGACTGGATGGTAGAAAAACAAAATTAAAAGCAAATGAAACAGAATCCTTTAAGAAGCTTATTAAAATGCAGACCCCCAAGCTCCCAGGATTCTTTTGTAGCAGTTCTCAGGATATACATTTTAAGGAGCATTCCAGATTAGATGATTTGGTTCTAGGTGGCCACACCGAGAGCCACTGCTCTAGATCATGAGGATGCTAGGAAAGATGCAACAGCATAAGGAATAGCTTGTTTCCTCAGCTACTATTTCAAATTCATAGAGAATTCATCCTCAGTGGTGAATCTGAGACTAACCTATAATATTTAAGTATTGTATACAAGTACATATTATATATGGCTTCCCTGGTGGCTCAGCCAGTTAAGAATCTGCCTGCTATGCAGGAGACTCGGGTTAGATCCCTGGGTCAGGAAGATCCCCTAGAGAAGGAAACGGCAACCCACTCCAGTATTCTTGCCTGGAAAATCCCATGGATGGAGGAGCCTGGTGAGTTACAGTCCATGGGATCACAAGAGTCGGACATGACTTAGTGACTCAACCACCATATACAAGTAATATAATTGCTTTGTTTAAAAAAAGAAAAAATTCAAACAGTGTTCACTGTTTCCATTTTATGATCTAAGAATTATGAAAAGTCTAAACAGTGGAAGTCATTCAATAGTGTATTTATTTGGATGACAATTTTAAAAGAGCTAAGTAGAAATTATACACGTGATTTACAAGCTGCAAAAGCTCTTCCATTCAAAGAAAGACAAAAACCACCATAGAAATTTAGAATGGAAATTTCTGAAGGAAAAAACAGCTTACCTTGAGATAGCTGTGTTTTTAGAGCTCTTGTATCCTGTGTAAAGGCAGAACCAACCGCACTACTTTGGGAGAGGGCACTGCTGCTTGATGCTTCTGTTCCAAAGGATGTCAAGGAGCTTCCGGCTTTAAGAAAAAAATTTTAATGATAATTAAAAAAAATTTTTTTTAAGCTTTCTATTATATAAAGTAATATACCATCTTAGTGATGATAAGTGTCCTTCCCCATAACACTTGAGCAAATTAATAATATTAGAAATTAATGAAACTGAATCAAAAATAATTCTGAGAAATTTTTGGCAGTATATACATATAAAAGCAAGCCCATATGTACTTCAGCTTCTTTGTATGCAAATGACTTTTGTAACATATGCAATACTGTCCTGAGCAGTTATGCAGGTAGGATAGCAGAATGCACATCAGATAGAGAAGCAGCAGAAATGGTATATTCAACACTAACATGAAGGTTCAATTATTTTAAAACCAAATATCTGTATAAATAGCCAAATCAGCAGACAGGTCTACAAAGAGCTTTTCCAACATTTCCAATGGACAATGGACTCCAGTCCATTTTAATGCTTCTCCTCACGACAGTATTGTGGGGCTATGTTCTGCCTAAAGCAACCACAAGAAGTTCTGATAATATGAGAAAGAAAAAAATCCCTCAAAAGGACTCAACTCTTTGCTATATTAGGTTATGTCAAGCTTCTCTACATTTCTTCAGAATTTATGAATCAATCACTTTCCACATGCTATGACCTCTTAATATTTAATCTACATAGGTTTTCAACAGTCCTCCTTCCCCACCTCTGAATTAAATCTAAAAGTGGTACTCAGAATAATTTTTTATGAAATAGAAACATAATCACATCACTACAGTGCTTAGGACCCTCTGGGGGCTTTCCACTGTCTTCAAGATAAAAAGTTCAAATTATTTGCCTTAGTTTATAAGCAACCGCCCCCGCCCCCCACCAATCTGCCTACCTCTTCCCTCATTATTTCCATGTCTACTTCACAACAGAAGTTTAACTATTTGCTTTTAAATTACTTGAACATTATGAACATGTCCCTCGCATCTTATTTTCAAGCTAAGCAACTCTAGTTCCTTCAACCATTACTTACCTTCACATATTCTTTAAGCCTTGCCTCTTTGACTTCTCCCTAATTTAATGAATTCTAGTTTTTCATATCCCTCTTAAAATGGGGCAGCAGAACTTATCATAGCACCTCAGATGGTAAGAATGAATGGGATTCCTTAAGAGTTGTAATCCATTCAGGCTATGGCCCCAGTCAGGTAAGGAGAGGCCTAACATAATCTCCCACAACATGCCCAGAAATGTTGAGACTAGTGCTCTGAGTAGTTCTGTAGAATGCTGAAACCATTTTATTATCCCTAGTATTCCTAGGTAATGACCAAGATACAGACTACTCTGATGACGCGTATTCAACCTCCATCCTGCTCTGTGCTTTCTCACCTGACGCAGCCTCCCACTGCTTGCCCTCAGGTTAGAAAACTCTTCTATATCCTCCATCTCTTTTCTGAGTTCTTGGTTGTATAACACCCACCTCCTTCATGCCAATTCTGCTACTGATTTATCTCAAACTACCTTTTATGCATAGGGTGAGGGAGGGATCGTTGTTAATTTTTTCCAAATAGATACCCAGCTGCTGCAACATTATTTGTTGGAAAGATTTCCTCCTTTCCACTGAATTGCACTGGCATCTTTGTCTTAAGTCAGCACTTAAATAGGTCTATTTCTAAACCCTCTATTCTTTACCCATGTTTGTCTATTGTTGTATTGATCATTCCCTGTCCTGAAACTTGAAACAGCATATACTTCAAACTTCCTCTTTCTTCAAGAGTGTACTGGTTATTATAGAGTTTGTATTTTCATGCAAATATTAGGATCAATGTGTTAATTTCTATTTTTTGAAGTGTGATGGGATTTTTACTAAGATTATGTTCAACCTGTAAATTTGTAATTTGGGGGGAAAGTGTCACCATAAAAATATTGAATCTTTTAACCTATAAGCATGGATTTATGTAGATTTTAATCTCTCTCGGCAATGGTTTGTCATTTTTATTGAAGAGCAGTTTTCCCAGCGTCAGCATTACTGACATGGTGGGCTAGACAATTCTTTGTTTTGAGGGGTTGTCCCATGCACTGTAGGATGTTAAGTAGCAACCCTGGCCTCTGAGGGGGATGAAATGAACTTCCCTCTACTGAGAATCGCTATTACAGAAGCTTTTAAATATATTTTTTTATATTCATTCTTGGGTATCTGATGTTACTGATGCTATTATAAGCTGCGTTGCATTTTATATTTCACTTATCAATAATCTATTCTAGATCAGCAAATTTTATAATTTGTGAGATGGTAAATAAAATATTCTAGGCTTTTCAGGCCACATGATCTGTTACAACTATACAACTCTGCACCTGTAGTGTAAAAGCAGCCACAACATGCCAATAAACGGGTATGGCTGTATTCTAATAAAACAGGAGGCTAGCAAGACTTGGTCCACAGGCCATAGTTTGTCAATCTGCCTATATTCCGAATACAAAAATCTGGTTGATTTTTGTGTGTTTACCATGTGGTCCCTTACCATGTTAAATTCACTTATTCATTCTAGTGGTTTTACTATTCCTTTGCATTTTCTATACACACAATCATGCCACCTTCAGATAATGACATTTTTAGTTCTGCCTTTCCAGTCTCTGAATCTTTTTTCTTGCCTTGTTGGACTGACTAGGACCTCTAGAAGAACACTACATGAAATAAGATACAATTCTGCTTTCACTTTATTCCTTACCTTAAGGAAACAGCCTTCATTATCCCACCGTTATGTATGCAAGCTTTTCATTATCCCACTATTATGTATGCAAGCTTTTCATTTCACTAATCAAATTAGGAAATTCCCTCCTATTCCTTAGTTGTTGATAAATGAGTATCAAATTTTATTGAATGCTTCCTCTATATCTCTTGGGATTGCAGCTTTTCTGCTTCATTCCATTAATGTGGTAAATTACAAATGATTTTCAAATGTTATAACATCTTTGCATTCCTGAGATAAACTTTGTCATTATGTACTAGGCTTCTTATGAACTGCTGACTTCCACTGATAAGACTATGTTGAGGATTTCTATATGTATGTTCATGGAAATTAGCTGTAATTTTATTTTCTTGTAATAATTTCACTTACATTTTGGTATCTTATCTTGCCTTCATTACCTGGTTAGGAAGTGTTCTTCTCCTTTATTCTCTCAAAGAGTTTGTAAGATTGGTAAAATTATTTCTTCCCTAAATGATAGAATTTACCAGTAAAGCAAACAGTCTAGAATTTTCTTTACGAAAGATTTTAAATTACAGTTTCAACTTTTTTAACAGAGTGCTAGTGAGATTATATTTTCTCTTGTATTGGTTTAGGAAAGTTGTAGTTTTAAGAAATTTGGCTATTTCATCTAAAATGACAAGTTTGTTGACATAAAGTTGTTTACAATATCTTCATATTATCCTTTTAGGATCTACAGTGATGTCTACTCTTTCATTCTTGATATCAATATTTGAGCCCCCTTCCCTTATTTAGTTTTGCTAGAGGATTATTAATTTTATGAAATTTTTCAAAAAGCCAATTTCTGGCTCTGTTGATATTATATATATATATTTTTGGGACTAGTTTCTATTTCCTTTCTGTTTTAAATTTTTTCTTCTTTCTAGTACTTTTGGGCTAATTTTCTTTCTTTTTTTTTTTTTAACCCTTCTTAATAAACTGGTAGCTTAGAGCACTGATTTTCAAGTTATCTTTATTATTAATTCCAACTTAATTTCTTTGTGGTTTGAGAAAATACCATGGATGATTTCAATCTTTCTGAATTTAATGTAACTTCTTTTATAGACCAAGATTTGATCTATCCCATTGATTGATCCATATTTACTTAAAAGAATCTGCTGCTGCTGCTAAGTCGCTTCAGTCGTGTTTAACTCTGCGATCCCACAGACAGCAGCCCACCAGGCTCCTCTGTCCCTGGGATTCTCTAGGCAAGAATACTGGAGTGGGCTGCCATTTCCTTCTCCAATGCATGCATGCATGGTAAGGCGCTTCAGTCGTGTCCAACTCCCTGCGACCCCATGGATGGCAGCCCACCAGGCTCCTCTGTCCACGGGATTCTCTAGGCAAGTATACTAGAGTGGAGTGCCATTTCCTTCTCCATGAAAAGAATCTATATTCTGAAATTGTTGGTGTTGGTGTACTATTTTGTAAAAGTCACATACACATTTAGGATTGTTACAGCTTTCTGATGAACTGCCCACTGTACTGTTATAAAGAATCCTTCTGTATCTTTGGCAGTACTTCTGACCTTTAAGCAGCTTTGTCTGATGTTAATTTTTCTAACATAGTTTTCTTGTTATTAGTGTTTATATGGTATGCCACACCTTTTTTTATTCTTTTACTTTCTTTTAATTCATCTTTTATAAATATCATATAACAGGGTCTTTTTTTAAAATTTATTTTAATTGGAGGCTAATTACTTTACAATATTGTGGTGGTTTTTGCCATACATTCACATGAATCAGCTATGGGTGTACATGTGTTCCCCATCCTGACCCTCCCTCCCCATCCCATCCCTCAGGGTCATCCCAGTGCACCAGCCCTGAGCGCCCTGTCTCATGCATCAAACCTGGACTGGTGATCTATTTCACATATAATAATATACATGTTTCAATGCTATTCTCTCAAATCATCCCACCCTTGCCTTCTCTGTCAGAGTCCAAAAGTCTGTTCTTTACATCTGTGTCTCTTTTGCTTTCTCGCATATAGGGTCATCGTTACTATCTTTCTAAATTCCATATATATGCGTTAATATACTGTATTGGTGTTTTTCTTTCTGACTTACTTCGCTCTGTATAATAGGCTCCAGTTTCATCCACCTTATTAGAACATAAGAGGGTCTTTTTAAAAAAAATTCAGTTTGATGATCTCTGCCTTTTAACTGGAATGTTCAATTCCTTTACACATTACTGAAGTAGGTCTTTTGTTTATTTTTGACAACATCACATGTTATGTGGGATCTTAGTTTCCCCCCAACCATGGGTCCCTGCAGTGGAAACACAAAGTCCTAACTACTGGACTGCCAGGGAATTCCAAAGTAGATCTTTAATAATCCTTAGTCTGTCATTCTTAATGCATGAACCACTCTCCTGGTTTATACTAACTTTATAAAGTTCATAAGCAAGTTAAGTGTTCATTAAGCTCAGTGATTAAAAATTAACCTGTACAAAACACTAGAGACCTAAGAGAGTCACTGTCCAATATGATTTGATTACTTAGGTAGCTAAAATGTATTCATTTGCCTGACTGTTCAGGCAATTTACCCCCTCTTGCCCACAAGAGTAGTATGAGAGACAGCATGCCATGGCTGTTTGGTGCTTCAGTTTATTGAGATAATTAATTTCTCCTAAAGGCCTATGAATTAAAGGCAGTAGTGACCTAATCTTTGCATGTAAGAACTATCTGAGTGTCAGCTGAAAAAAACAACAATGTTTTCATTCTACACACTGCATCATTCCTTTCAAAGTATGAGAGTATTTGTTTCCTCACAATTGTGACAAAAGAGAATATATTCAAACTTCTGGGTTTCTGTCAAATTGATAATGAGAAATGGTGTTGTGGTGCTGATTTAATTATCTCATCATAAGCAAGATTTAAGCATCTTTCCATGTTTAAGGGCCATTTGTGTTTTTTCAAAGTTAGTTCCTAATCTTTATCTATTTTTCTGTTGGGTTGTAGATCTTTATTTTCAAAAGCTCTTTAGATATTAAAGATACTAATCCTTCATGATATAAACTGCAAATAAAACTATAAAAAGATGATAATATATGAAAATTAAAATGGAAAAAATTCCCCCAAATAGCAGTAGAGTAATTCCAATTTATTTAAACTTCCTCTTTACATCAGAATACTGGGCACAGAAAATGAAAACAAGAGGCTTAGATTAAAATCTGGCTTAATTTGTATCAACACAAACTGTATCTGAGTTAATTCTGTTTCTAAAGAACATCTGCCACCTTAATCAATGCTACAGTTTTCCTCCTCCTCATTTAACTACTTCTAAATACTATATATAGTTCTTTAATTAGCCACTCCACAAATTATCCTACCAGTATGGAAATCAAACAATCAAAAATAATTTGCTACTGCAAAAACTAGTCTATTCATATGGAAAACACAAGTAAAACCTACCTTTTGCCATTCAAAGAACACTAAACCAGCAAACCCCAATATAAAAATTAGATAAAAGTATTTATAAGGAATATATTAATGTATTTCACCACCACAAAATACTCCGATCAGAGGAGCAGGATATGAGGAATAGCAAAAGCAGCATTTACTATGCATTTTGTGCTAGACCCTGTTTCAAATGCTCTTATAAATACTGTCATGCAACTTCACAGTAATGTAGAGGGTAAGTACAATAATCCGGATGTTAGCTAACTATTCAACTTCGTGAAAGGAATCTCAAAAGGATAAAATAATTTGCAACTGTCCCTTATTGTGAATCCTCAGAATAGGATTCTAACAGTTATAATTAACATAGGGTATACCTTGATTTAACATGGATAAGTTAACACTGATCTTTCCTTGAGTAGGATTAGGAGGTACATGGACCAAAGTTATGTCACCTAGCCAAGAAGTAATTAAGTATTTAAATTTTGATTAGAGATGAAAGAACTACCCCAACAAAAATAAATAAACTTGAAAAATGTCAAACTTGTGTCAAAAAAAGGGAGTACACTGAATATCAATATATTCCTCACCTAGCTCACCAACTACTAACTTCTTGCCGCACCTATCCCATTTTTTCATTTCTTCATATTGTGATACACAGACTTCTCTTTTCATCTACATATGCCATAATCAATCTGACTCTTCACTCTTCAGTACTAAAGTCATTTCCCTAAAACATATTCTCCTATATGGTTAACCACAATACCATTACATCTACGAAATACATCTAGAAAATGAACATCATCCTACATTTAGTCCTTACTCAAAGTTCCTCAATAGTCCCTAAAACATTCTTTATTATCAGCTTTTCTTAAAACTTGGGATCTGAACATAGATTACATTTGGATGCTATGTTTCTTCAGTATTCCCAAGTCTAAAACAGCCCTGCTCCCTCTCTTCTTCACAACACTGAATCCTTTGAAAAACTTGACTTTCTGAAAATGTATGTCAGTTTCTTCAAGATTAGAGTCTCCATTTTGAGCAAGAATGCCCAGAAGTGAAGTTGTTTACACCTCTCCCCTGTACCATCACACCAGAAGACATATAATCAATAATTATGCCAATACCAAACTTGACGAATTAATTAAAATGGTGACTGACCATCAGATTTCTCCATTATAATAGTACATCTTCTCCCTTTGTAATTAACAAGTAAACTGTGCGATGATACTTTAAGATTATTTTAATATCTTGTTTCAACCTCATTCACCCAATGATTTTAGCATCCACTGGTAATCCCTGCTAATTATTTCACTAGAGGTTAACAATGGTGATTTTCTATGTCCACCATTCCTTATACTTCCTAGCTAGCGTTATTTTACTTAGAAAAAGTTTCCTTCTTCTTCTTTTTAAAAGGGGCCTAGATTCTGTTTTGGAGAAGGCAATGGCACCCCACTCCAGTACTCTTGCCTGGAAAATCCCATGGACGGAGGAGCCTGGTAGGCTGTGGTCCATGGGGTCACTAAGAGTTGGACACGACTGAGCAACTTCACTTTCACTTTTCACTTTCATGCACTGGAGGAGGAGATGGCACCCCACTCCAGTACTCTTGCCTGGAGAATCCCAGGGACGGGGGAGCCTGGTGGGCTGCCGTCTATGTGGTTGCACAGAGTTGGACATGACTGAAGTGACTTAGCAGCATCAGCGGATTCTGTTTAGTGGGGAAAGGTCTTTAGAAAGCAAGAACTGGGTCTACCCACGGCCTTTGCTACTGGGTATCATTGCTTCTAGGCCTCTTCTACGAACAGAATCAGGAAATAGTCAGTTTTTAAAAAATGAATTCACACCTATACCTCCAATTCACATTCACTACCACAACACTGTTCTTTACCTTTCCTCATTCAATATGTGTATCTCCCTTCTCCAAGGTAAAAATATCGCCTATCAACATCAATGTATTATTCATACGCCTTGTCCTATTATACATACAAAAAATAGTTTCAAAATAAACACCACCAATACCACTACCAATTAGAAACCCTAAGTCACGTTTTCTAAGAGTTGTATTTGTTCTTGTAAGAGTGTAAAATATGAGTGTAAAAGTTTACTTATTTTAACAAATTCTGTTAACATACTAATGAGTTTCAAGATAAACTTGAAAACTGGATTTGTGATTCAGTGAAATAAACTGGTAAGTGATTATTTCAATGAAATCAATAAAGGTTTAAGGTAAAATGCATAGCTACAAAAACACAAAAAAGTTAATCTAATTATATCAAGTTGTACATGACAGCCTTTGTCTTCTAGTCCCAAGTGGGACTGTTATTAGCCTAGCCTGTCTATATTTTCTTACAGTGTGTATGTTAGTTGCTCAGTTGTGTTCAACTCTATGCGACCCCAAGGACTGTAGCACACCAGGCTCTTCTGGCCATGAAATGCTCTAGGCAAGAATACTGGAGTGGGTAGCCATTCCCTTCTCCAGGGGATCCTCCCAATCCAGGGATTGAACCCGTGTCTTCTGCATTGCAGACTCTTTTTATGTCTAAGCCACAAGGGAAGCCCACAGTGTTGTTTACTATTCCTTAACAACAGCATTATCTCCATTTCCCTTTTGGAAAACTCATCCTATTGAAAAAAAAGTTTATTTTAAAGGGCTATATCTTGTGTAAATTTAAAATAATATTCATAAAATTTGGTAATTGGCTATACCTAGATTTTTAAAAGTTACTATTCTAAAAGATGGCCTTTATAGAACCACTAATCATTAAGGACCAAAGTCTTCAAAAAAACAGGTTACAAAAGGAACATCAAACAATGTCTGAAAACTTGTGGAAGGTTTTACATAACTTTATGATAAAGACAGGAAAATTACGAAAAAGAAAGAAAGAAAGGAAAAAAGCACAACATACCAACACCAACAGCCCCAAACTGCTGCCCAACTAATGAACTTGGACTGAACTGACTGTACGTCGGCATCCTGCCAAAAGGTCCATAGGAGCCCACCGACTGGAATGAAGAAGTAGATGAACCTAGTGAAGACTGAAGAAAAGATTATGGGTTAATTTATCAGGCTCTAAACGATATGTACATAATGGAAATAAATTTGCATATTTACATTTTAAAGAAAACTATTAAATTATAATTACTAGACACAGAAGTAATTATAACAACTTGCAACATGCATTTAATGTTACAACAGTTGAATAATCTGACTGCAATATTTGATTATATTTGTCAATTATACTTAATGTGATTTATAAATACTTTTTTCTACAATGAACTCTTAGGTTTCATTTTAGAGCACAGTTAGGAAAGAACCAAAGAAAAGTTACCTGAGTAAGTAAACGAACTTTGTTTAAAGAAAAAATATGAGAAAAATAAAATTTCGTTATATCAACAGTACTAAGTTTCAATCTCGTGCTGACATACATAAGGTATCTCACTTTTGATTTTATTCTTTTCAATCTTTAGAGGTATACTATTACATTTATAGGAAAGAGATGCAGAAACAAACTATCGCATACAAAATCATTTACTATTTACATATAGTTGTTGTTATGCTGGGGCTTCCCTGGTGGCTCAGACAGTAAAGAGCCGGCCTACAACGCAGGAGACCCAGACTTGATCCCTGAGTCGGGAAGAGTGCCTGGAGAAAATCCCCTGTTCGGTGCAGGCAACTATTTCTATGAGAATGTCTTTTCTCCCTTCATTTAAGAAGTTTACATTTTCTCAGGGATCTTCATTTGTGGCATGTGGGATGTTTAATTGCAGTATGTAGGATCTAGTTCTCTGACCAGGGATCAAACTCAAGCCCCTTGCACTGGGAGTGTGAAATCTCATCCACTGGATCACCATGGAAGTCCCAGCCATTTCTTAATAAAAAGCTTATCTTGTATTCAGAAAAAACAGTAAATAAATGTTAAAAGGTACTTTCTCTCCCCCCCCCATTTTAATTTTACACAGCACTTAATATTTTCTTTAGGAGTGTTCATTAGGTATTTACTTTTAAAAGCTGGAAGGTACATTCTATGCAAGATAATGCATATACATTCTGTGTATTTTTAACAATCAGTTTTGTGAAAAACTAAGGTTTTTATCACTCGCAGCATAAAAGAGTAAGTTAGAAAAGCCAACAAGCATAATTTAGCACACATTAACAAAGACTTCTGATAAGAAAAAAAGTTGGTAAGAAAACGGATTCAGGAGGAAAGTCACTTGGGGGCCACAAAGCTTTTAATCAGTTATGCCCACAACTGAAAATACTCTTATGTTAACCTGTCTCCTATGCTGCTGCTATAGTAGAAATTCACAGTTTCTATGTATTTCCAATTAACATATAAACGGGTACTATAATGTAAACATCCTCTTTAACTCATAATTTGCAATCTATTAGACATCACATGTTTCTGTTTTTATTAAAATACAAAAATTTTGAAATTTCTCTTAATGAGAAGCCTCAGGATCTTTTTAATACTTTATTACAGAATCGAATATCAGTATATGTTAAAATCCTTTTATGTTTGTGCTATCTGACTATATAAGACTCTATGTACACTATACAAACATATAATGTGATTCAGCATTTTTCCCATTAAACCTAGTAATCATACCTAAGAGTAGCCACCATCACCCTAGTTTGTAAAATGAACCACATGTGAATAATAGAATATCTAATAATAGAATATATGTGAATAATATAGTGGAATGGATCCTGGATTCTGGAGCCAGGATGCCTGGGTCTACTCAAATTATGGCTCTAATTCAATTTCCTCACTTATAAAAGAGAATAACTATAGTACCAAGCTCAGAGAGTGTTGTGAGGTTTGCCTTATTATACGTGCAGTGCTTTTAATAGTGCTTCTCATAAACTCAGAACTCAATAAACATTAGCTACTACTTTGTTACTGCAATCAGAAAATTCTTATGAAAAAAATTAATTCCTGGGTTTCTCTGGTGATCCAGTGGTTAAGATTCCAGGCTTCCACATGGGAACCAAGATTCCCATTTTGTGTGGCACAGCAAAAGAAAAAGAAAAAAAAAATTAATCCCTCAGCTATTTCTTACTCTATTTAGTTCCGATTTATCATCTAAAGAGAGAAACCTGGATGAGAACATCACCCAGTTATTCTGGGTATCTAGGTAACTAGAAAATGGTAATAAGCTACATGAATGTTCAATAGAGAAAATTTAAAAGACTAAAACAAGGAGGTAAAATCCAAGGCTAGTTATGTGTATGAAATTTATTTATACTCCAAGACAGATTTACAATGTTACCTGAACAATAGCTGGGTCCTGAGGCAAAGAACATTGTGGTTTTGGTGGCTCACAAACAGTAAGGTCTTTAATATCACTCCCACGGAATATTATGTATTCAAAGACTTCATCTCGAGGTGGTATTGGACGATCTGTTGGTCTGTCTTCTGTACCAAAGGACCGAACTGGTAAGAAAACAGAGGACATGAGACAGATGTCTACTCACTGTATTCAGGTAGCGCCTCTTAGAGTGCACTGTTCCCAGTACTAAGGAGCAGTCCTTAAATGCCCTCCATGAGAAAGTATTCATTAATTTGTAGCTAAAGTAAAATTCTTTTAAAAGTGGAAAAGAAAGTGGGTTTTGCATAGATTTACATGTATTCGATTTAAAAGACTATCAGTGTTACGAAGATTATATTAGAAAGTATTGTGTTCTCTCTACACTGTTACTTACTTACATCTTTGGTGGTTGTGGTAAGAGGTGCTAAAAAAAGCCCTTTCATTGCTGATTTATTTTTAATGTCCTCATTCAGCAAAATAAAAAACTGGCAACTTGTATGATATTTCCTCTGTGTGTGTGTGGGTGTGTATGTGTGTGTAGTGAATCTTCACTGAGTGAAGATTTTCCCAATCTACAAAAATCCCAAAGTCTGGGAAACTGAGCTTCAGGTTTAAGATAAGACAATGAAAAGAATATCTTCCTTGGTTAGTAACACGTCCTCTAGAAACCAAGTAAAGCCTCTGTCAGCTACTCGGCTCCATGGGACAGCCTGAAATGCCCTAGTTACCTAAAATATCTACCTCATAATTAAATCTGACTAACACTCAGGATGGCATTATTCAAAGTTGAACTGTGACCAGCTGTTTCAGGGTAAACTAGCTAAAAAAAAGATTCTGGAATCCACTGACTCAGATTTTCTGTGAAGAGGATACAGAAATCTCTATCTATATTTTAAATCAATTCCTCAAGATTTCTTATCAATACTAAAGAAATTTCAGGTTCACTATCTTAGGAGACTTCTAAAAATGTTGACATCTCCACAGAAGCGCCAAATAAGAAAGTTTGCCATATCAGATATTATTATTCATTTAAAGAGTATCCTAGAGGAAGCAAACCCCTTAACATTGTGCAAAGTTTTATATTTTTCTACAGAACTTATCCATAGCTAGACTGAAGATAAATATTTCAGCTTACATGCCTTTTTTTAATCCTAAAAATTTTTTGTGGTACTTATGAGACCTTCACGAAAAGATGATGGCATAGTTGTAGGTTTGCAGATGACTATTCTGCCCTATAACTAAAGAAAATTAAAAAGTTAAAATATCCCAAACCAAGAAAATACCTCAAACCTGTACCATAAAACTTTACTAAAAAGTATCATGCAGATACTTTTAGAGTTAGTCCAATCTGGAAGGCCAACTCCAGAATCCATACATAGCATGCTGAGAAATTTTCCCAGGCATACTCCAACTTGATGGATGGGGACACAGATGTGATAAAGGAAAAGATGTAGAATGTCAGAGCTGAAGCTCCCCTCTCTCTCTGGTGGCCAAACAATATTGTATCAGGGCAGAAGTAATAGATATGGTTTTATGTTTTTGTCCTTTAACCAAAAAGAAAGCTAGGAAAATTACAAGTGGATCAATCTCACCCCTAACCTCAGCACCAGCACTATTACCACCACACAAAGTTTTATAAAGTCCCAGACCTTCAAGGTAACAAATCAGCTCATCCTGAAGCTGTGGGCAGGTGGGGTGGGGTTAAAGGTCTACCATCTATAAAACCAAAGAGAAGATCTATTAGGCTATCCAAGGCATAACCATTCAAATTATATCCATATATCCAAAAGAAAGATGAAACAAGAAAATTTCAGAAAGAACTGCTTTATATTCTCAAGAAAAATAAAACTCACATACTGAAAACACATAAAGAAAAAAGAGGTAAGACAAATAGAGCTGCAGAATAAACATAACAAGAACAGTCTGAGAAAGACAACAGAACAAGACAAAATGCAACTAAAGATATAACAAATTTCCTGACACAAGGACCTAAATATGATCAGAAGGTTTCACTGTATTTCCAGGAAAAAAAAAACTTTAGTGCACTATAAGCCATACAGACTTACCCTTTCTACACCAAAATAAAGAACTCACAGAGACAAAAGCATTAAAAAATAAGAGATGGACAATAATATCATTTAAGCGCATAAATGTATGTGACAATTTACCAAGGTGCTAGTGTGCATGCGTGTTCAGTCACTTAGTTGTGTCCAACACTTCACAACCACATGCCTGCCAGGCTCCTCTGTCCATGTAATTTTACAATAAAGAATACTGGAGTGGTTGCCATTTCTTACTCCATTCGCCACCCCGGGATTGAACCCATGACTCCTGCATTGGCAGGCAGATTCTTTACCACTGAAGGTGCTAGGATGGAATGTAAATTTAATAGTTCTGAAAAAGACTACAAAGTTACAAAGTGTTAGAAAAGTTAAGTGAAGTTGCTCAGTCCTGTCTGACTCTTTGTGACCCCATGGGCTGTAGCCTACCAGGCTTCTCAGTCCATAGGCTGTTAAGATGGTATGTATTTCACACCCTAGTCTCACAAAAATTGGGAGATGAAAATAAAAAGCAAAAGAAACATGAAAGGAAATTCATAAATGAATACTCTCAACTTTTACAGTAAGAAGTTACCTAATAAAAGTTTGGGGCAAGTTGATAAATTCACATACAATGGCTTAAAAATTTGTTATTTGAAGTCCTAAAGATAACCCACAATAGAGTTGAAAATTAAAAGCATACTTTCCAAAATGGGATATGAAGAAAATCTTTATCATACAGCAAGAGAGTCAATGCAAAAAATCATGGCAACAGACACCATGAAGAATGATTTGCACACACTAAGAGTTTGAGAAACAGGTTTTAATGATAGAGACTACCTGATCAGATTTTATGTCTTCAAGATAGTTCTTGTAGCATTATAAAGAATAAGTTAATTAGAACAGCAATCAGAAGGGTATATAACAGATATACCTGTATCTGTATATATATATCTGTAAGATAACAGAACAAATGAGAGGTAGTGAAGGCTGAAACCTGGATGCTAAGAGCAGAAAGAGAGAAAGCAGGACAAGAAAAAGTAGAAAATTACCGGTACTATTCTGCTACAAATAATTTTAATACATGAATTAGCTCATGTGCAACTGGCTATTAAGGGAATTATGTCAGTACAGTCAGAAATCACACTGTTTCATCCCTAATTTATTTTAACCTATTTTATTTATTGTATCTTAGGGAGCAGTGACTAAACATAGAAAACCATGTAGGAATAGTGTATGATTCCCTCTCACCCCAAGTTTCCTCCTGGCTCAGTAACCAGTCCTTACTATGTCGTTTTTCCTGATCCTGATGCACTCTTTCCTTGCCTCCAAGCAGCAGACTCAGCTCTTCGTTATACTTTCTTCCACCATGCTACGTTGCTTTTTTTCCCTTTCAAGCTGGCAGACAACTCCACTGTTAGGTATACTTCACCAGCAATTTTGTTAATGTTATCTATTAATTCAATTCTTTTTCTTTTTGGTCACCTCAACCGGCTTGCAGCATCTTAGTTCTCTAACCAGTGATTGAACCCAGGCCTCAGCAGTGAAAGCACCAAGTCCTAACCACTGGACTACCAGAGAATTCCCGATTTTTCTTAATTGCATTGTTGTTGTTTAGTTGCTAAGTCGTGTCTGACTCTTTTGCAACCCCATGGACTCTAGCCCACCAGATTCACTGTGGTAAGAATACACCACATGAGATCTACTCTCTTAACAAAATTCTCAATGTACATCACAGAATTGCTAATTTCAAACAAAATTACAGCAGAGCTCTACAACTTTATCACCTTGCTTAATTGAGACTTTATGCCCACTGAACCACAACGCTTTTTCCCCTACCCCTAGCAACCACCATTCTCAGTATTTTTTCTTCTGTGACTTGGAAGATAAAGTGAAAAAGGAAGCAGAGGGTCAGTTTGGAAGTTACGGGTCAAGTGATGGTGAAAAGGTACCTAAAAAGGTCAAAATAGAACATGATTTATTAAATGTAATTTCTTACTCAGAATCTACAACTCTGTCCACATTTTTCCCCCCCAAAATAGACTGCTATATTATTTGTAACATCAAAAAGTTAGGTAAACATATAATAACATTAAACATGCTATGCATGAGGCAGATTATATAAATATTAATTTCAAAAGATTACAACTATTAAAAATAAATACATAGGTGTGAGGGGCATTATGCAAGATGGTGGAGTAAGAAGATCCAGGAATGGTCCCTCCACCCAAACAACTACTGGGCTGGCAAACAATCTGAACAAACCATTTTGGAATTATGGAGTCTAATCAGATGCCTGTAGAATCCAAGTGAGCACCTAATGAAGAAAGAGGTCGGTAACTTTTGGTGAATTCTGGCATTTTCCAGAGTGGCTGGCTATTACCATTCATCATCTCCCATCTCTGTAAAAGGCAGCTATGGGGATAGTAGCCCATGTTTTTGGCTAGCTTGCTGGTGCCATGTGGGGAACAGGGATCTTGTCCTCCTAAAAATTAGGGTTGTATGCTATGATCTACCTAAAAATTCACTGAGAAGCCAGCCAGAGAGGTTGACCATTGTTTTAACCCTCAAGGGCAGGGCATAACTGACTTCCTTAGTAGTACTGGAGAAGGCATTTAAAAGATTTAAATCCCCCTCAGCAACAGCAAATGTATATTACTTTACATTGCACATAGAACACTCTTCACAACAGACCAAATTTTAGGCCAAATCAACTGTCAATAAATTGAAAAGGATTGAATTTTATGAAGTATCCTCTTTGACTAAAACGGAAATGAGGCTAGAAATTAGTAATAGAAATTAGAAAATCACAAGTATTTGGAAATTAAACAACTGACTCATAAAGAACCAATAAGACAAAAAAGATACCACTAGGGAAATTAAGGAAAAATTTGAATGGCTGATTCATGTTGAGGTTTGACAGAAAACAACAAAATTCTGTAAAGCAATTAACCGTCAACTAAAAAATAATTTTTTTTAAAAAAAGAAAGAAAAAACTTGAAGACAAATGGAAAAGAAAACACCACCTGCCAAAATTAAGGGATATAAAGAATGCCATATGCAAGAAAGAAATTTATAATTATAAATGCTATATTTTAAAAATCTCAAATCATCTATTAAGAAACTAGAGGAATTTGCCTGTGGTCCAGTGGCTAAGACTCTGTGCTCACAATGCAGGGGGCCCAGGTTTGATCCCTGGTCAGGGAACTAGAACCCACATGCCACAACTAAGAGTTTGCATGCCGCAACTAAAGATCGAAGAAACCGAGTGTTGCAACTAAAACCCAGTGCACTCAAAGAAAGAAAGAAAAAAAAGAAGAAAGAAATCAGAAAAAGAGCAAACTAAGCCCAAATCCAGCAGAAAGAAGGAAGGAAATAATAATACTAAATTCAAGCAAAGAAAAACAACACAGCAAACAGAGACACAGAATCATTAAAACCAAAAGTTGGTTCTTTGAAAAGATCAATAAAATAAGACAAAACTTTAGCTAGTCTAGACTAAGGAAAAAGATGAGGAAATATAACTAAAGTCAAATGAAAGCAAAAACATTACTACCAACCTTACACAGATTAAAAAACTTACAGGAGAATACTACAAACTACTGTGTGCCAACAAAATAGATAATCAAGACAAAAAAGAAAAATTTCCAGAAACATACAAATTACCAAAACTGACTCAAGAAGAAACAGAAAATCTTAATAGATCTTTAACAAGTCCAACAAGAGACTGGGCTAGTAGTCAAAACCCTCCAAAGAACCAGGACCAGGCTTCACTGGTGATACAAAGTTTCACTGGTGAATTTTACTAAACATTTTAAGAATTAACATCAATCTTATTCAAACTCCTCCAAAAAACAGAAGAAAAAGGAATATTTCCTAACACATTCTATGAGGCCAGCATTATCTTGATACCAAGGTCAGACAAAGTACCGTAGAAAACTACATGAAAATCTCTTAGGAATACAGACACAAAATTCCTCAACAAAATACTGGCAGACTGAATCAAACAGTACATCAAAGGGACCATACTTCATGACAGTATAGTCCCTCTGACTAACTGTGCTGGCTAGGACTTCTAGTACATTGCTGTGTAACAGTGGTGGAAGTGGACAACCTTATCCTGTTTCTCTTCCTAGGGGAATGTTTTCTGTCTTTCACCATTGAATATGATGCTGGCTATCATGGAGTAGACTTCTGAAAGTCCCTTGGACTGCAAGGACGTCAAACCTCTATTCATGCAATTCTCCAGCCAAGAATACTGGAGTGGGTAGCCATTCCCTTCTCCAGGGGACCTTCCCAACCCAGGGATTGAAGCTGGGTCTCCTGCACTGCAGGCAGATTTTTAACAATCTGAGTCACCAGAGAAGCCTATATAAATAGGTTTTCGTCTCTAGCTTCTGACCAGAGCTCCAAAACTTCTGTAATTTCCTAAAAGATAAATGTACTAAGGGCATCTTATGTTCTAAAGTTTGGTCTTTGACCTGGGTTTCTGACACAGAGCTCCTAAATCTCTTGGAATTTCCTGGGTGATATCAGAGCATCACCCAGGAACTATGGATGGAGGTTTGTAACACTGTACAAGAGGTGGTGACCAAAACCATCCCCAAGAAGAAGAAACGCAAAAAGGCAAAATGGTTCTCTGAAGAGGCCTTACAAATAGCTGAGAAAAGAGAAGCGAAAGGCAAAGGAGAAAAGGAAAGATATAACCATTTGAATGCAGATTTCCAAAGAACAGCAAGGAGAGATAAGAAAGCCTTCCTCAGCGATCAATGCCAAGAAATAGAGGAAAACACTAGAGATCTCTTCAAGAAAATAAGAGATAACAAGGCAACATTTAATGCAAAGATGGGGACAATAAAGGACAGAAATGGTATGGACCTAACAGAAACAGAAGACATTAAGTGGCAAGAATATACAGAGTGTGTTAGTTGCTGAGTCGTGTCCAACTCTTTGTGACCCCATGGACTGTAGACCACCAGGCTCCTCGGTCCATGGAGTTCTCCAGGCAAGAATATTGGAGTGGGTTGCCACTTCCTTCTCCAGGGGACCTACCTGAACGAGGGGTTGAACCCAGCTCTCCTGCATTGCAGGCAGATTCTATACCATTTGAGCCACCAGAGAAGCCCCCAATGTATCTGGTATAATGGAAGACTATTTAGCCATAAAAAGGAATTAAGTTCTGAAATACACTACAATATGATGAACCTTAAAAACACACTAAGTGAAAGAAGTCCGTCACAAAATATCTCGTATTATGATTCCATTTACCTGGCGTCAGGAAATCCACTGAAATATAAAGCAGATTAGTGGCCACTATGGGCTGGGGAAGGGGAAATGAGAAATTAAAGTAAGTGTCCTTCAAACTGTGGGCAGAACACAGAAGAACTACACAAAAAAGATCTTCATGACCCAGATAACCACGATGGAGTGATCACTCACCTAGAGCCAGACATCCTGGAATGCGAAGTCAAGCGGGCCTTAGGAAGCATCACTACGAACAAAGCTAGTGGGAGTGATGGAATTCCAGCTGAGCTACTTCAAATCCTAAAAGATGGTGCTGTGAAAGCGCTGCACTCAATATCCCCGCGAATTTGGAAAACTCAGCAGTGGCCACAGGACTGGAAAAGGTCAGTTTTCATTCCAATCCCAAAGAAGGGCAATGTCAAACAGTGCTCAAACTACAGTATAATTGCAGTCATCTCACATGTTGGCAAAGTAATGCTCAAAATTCTCCAAGTCAGGCTTCAACAGTACATGAACCGTGAACTTTCAGATGTTCTAGCTGGATTTAGAAAAGGCAGAGGAGCAGAGATCAAATTGCCAACATCCGTTGAATCATAGAAAAAACAAGAGAATTCCAGAAAAATATCTATTTCTGCTTAATTGACTATGCCAAAGCCTTGACTGTGTGGATCACCACAAACTGGAAAATTCTGAAAGAGATGGGAACACCAGACCACCTAACCTGCCTCCTGAGAAATCTGCATGCAGGTCAAGAAGCAACAGTTAAACTGGACATGAAACAATGGACTGGTTCCAAATTAGGAAAGGAGTGTGTCAAGGCTGTATACTGTCACCTTGTTTATTTAACTTATATGCAGAGTACTTGATAAGAAGCTGGACTGGATGAAGCACAAGCTGGAATCAAGACTGCAGGGAAAAATATCAACAACCTCAGATATACAGATTACACCATCCTTACAGCAGAAAGTTAAGAGGAACTAAAGAAACTTAATGAAAGTGAAAGAGGAGAGTGAAAAAGCTGGCTTAAAACTCAATATTCAAAATACAAAGATCATGGAATCTGGTCCCATCACTTCATGGCAAATAGATGGGGAAACAGTGACAGGCTTTATTTTCTTGGGTTCCAAAATCACTGGAAACGGTGACTACAGACATGAAATTAAAAGATGCTTGTTCCTTGGAAGAAAAGCTATGATCAACCTAGTCAGCATATTAAAAAGCAGAGACATTACTTTGCCAACAAAGGTCCATCTAGTCAAAGCTATTATTTTTTCAGTAGTCATGTATGGATGTGAGAGTTGAACCATAAAGAAAGCTGAGCGTCAAAGAATTGATGCTTTTGAACTGTGGTGTTGGAGAAGACTCCTGAGAGTCCCTTGGACAGCAAGGAGATCAAACCAATCAATCTTAAAGGAAATCGGCCCTAAATATTCATTGGAAGAACTGATGTTGAAGCTCCAATACTTTGGCCACCTGATGAGAAGAGCTGACTTATTTTCTGGAAATGACCCTGATGCTGGGAAAGACTGAAGGCAGGAGGAGAAGGGGACAACAGAGGATGAGATGGCTGGATGGTATCACTGACTCAATGGACTTGTGTTTGAGTAAACTCTGGGAGTTGGCGATGGACAGGGAGGCCTGGTGTGCTGCAGTCCACTGGGTCTCAAAGAGTCGGACACAACTGAACGACTGAACTGAACTGATGGTTACACAACACTGTGACTAGATTAAATCCTACATTTTATAATGGTTAATTTTATGTTACATGATTTTTACTTCAACACTCACACTGACTTCCCTGGCAGCCCTGCACTTCCACTGCAGGGGTGTAGATGCCATTCCTGGTCTCCCAGGTTGAGGAACTAAGGTCCCACATGCCTTGAGGTGAGGCTAAAAACAAAAATGAAACACACACACACACCCCTACAAATACAGCAGTAAGAGAATACACAAAATGACAGTAATAGTTGGAATACAATGCTGAAACTAGGAGAAGTTGTCCTCTATCTTCTTAACTTCACGTTGTTACATTGCTTTAGTAAGTATTCTAGTTTTTCTTATTTCCCAAAATAGAAAAGTTCACATTTTAGGCTAACGTTCAAAAGAGTGGGAAGTAGGGAAAGTATTTTTTTCCTGCATTAGTCTTAAAAGAATATAATAAATTCCCCACTTCTGGCTATAAATAGCAAAGATTTATTAATAGAAACGCATCCCATGATACTGTATTTTTTTTAATAAAAAAAGAAATAGGGTCAAAGTTCTGGCAAAATCATTTTTCTAAAATATCTCTATCTCTAGATCAAGGCAAATTCAAACATACACTAATGTCAAACTTGGTTCACAGTGTATTAATACCCACATGCATGCATACTCAGTCACTGAATCGTGTCCCTATGGACTGCAGCCTGCCAGGCTCCTCTGTCTACGGGATTTCCTAGGCAAGAATACTGGAATGGGATGCCATTTTCCTTTTCCAGGGGATCTTCCTGTCACAAGGATAGAACTCACTTCTCCTGCATTAGTAGGCGGGTTTTTTTTACCACTTAGCCACCAGGGGAAGACCCTTAATACCCACACATATAGTCAAAGTACACAACAAGAGGGAAGAGCTATAGTGACCAAATTCCCAATACAGTATCTCCATTATAAAATACCAAAGCTTTGTTAAGTTTAAATATGATAAATATATCCATAGTTGACCTGCCTCTTGAGAAACCTGTATACACGTCAGGAAGCAACAGTTATAACTGGACATGGAACAGCAGACTGGTTCCAAATAGGAAAAGGGGTATGTCAAGACTGTATATTGTCATCCTGCTTATTTAAATTATATGTAGAGTACATCATGAGAAACGCTGGGCTGGAGGAAGCACAGCTGGAATCAAGATTGCCGGGAGAAATATCAATAACCTCAGATATGCAGAGGACACCACCCTTATGGCAGAAAGTGAAGAAGAACTAAAGAGCTTCTTGATGAAAGTGAAAGAAGAGAGTGAAAAAGTTGGCTTAAAGCTCAACATTCAGAAAACTAAGATCATGACATCCAGTCCCATCACTTCATGGCAAATAGATGGGGAAACAGTGGCTGACTTTATTTTTCTGGGCTCCAAAATCACTGCGGATGGTGATTGCAGCCATGAAATTAAAAGACGCTTGCTCCTTGGAAGGAAAGTTATGACCCACCTAGACAGCATATTAAAAAGCAGAGACATCTCTTTGCCAACCAAGGTCCGTTTAGTCAAGGCTATGGTTTTTCCAGTAGTCATGTATGGATGTGAGAGTTGGACTATAAAGAAAGCTGAGCACCAAAGAATTGATGCTTTTGAACTGTGGTGTTGGAGAAGACTCCTGAGAGTCCCTTGGACTGCAAGGAGATCCAACCAGTCCATCCTAAAGGAGATTAGTCCTGGGTGTTCACTGAAGTTCACTGGGACTGATGTTGAAGCTGAAACTCCAATACTTTGGCCACCTGATGCAGAGAGTTGACTCATTTGAAAAGACCCTGATACTGGGAAAGATTGAGGGCAGGAGGAGAAGGGGACAACAGAGGATGAGATGGTTGGATGGCATCACCGACACAATGGACACGGGTTTGGGTAGACTCCAGGAGTTGGCGATGGATCGGGCGCCTGGTGTGCTGTAGTTCATGGGGTCGCAAAGAGTCGGACATGACTGAACTGAAATGAAATGTAGTTGGCACCATCAAAATGACATTAATATTTTCCAAAAGCCTCAACTTTTGGACACAAACTAAAAATTTTAAGTTAGGCTCTGATACTGATTGATAAACAAGAGAAACAAGTCTCCTGGATACTAAACTGTGACAGCAATAAACAAAAGGTTGATTATTCAAGAAATGTCCAAAAGTAAGTTGGGAAACTAAGTTCAAATGGAAATCCATAATAACATTTATGAAGTAGTCTTAAAATTAAAATTCCTCTCAAGTATCAATTGTAAGACCTGGCCCCAATCACTCATCCAAACACAAGTTCAAACCAAGCTCATTATTTCCATACACAGACCAAGTTTTCTGTCCTCCACCAAAGCTCCTCCCCACACGTGACCTATCCTAAATTTCAAGCTTAGATACTACTTATATTCATCATAGTTCTGCAGAGAAACAGAACCAACAGAATGCACATATATAGACACAAGACTTAAGAAATTGGCTCATGTGAAAATCCAAAATGTGCAGAGTAGGCCAGCAGGCTGGAGACCTGGAGAAGAGTTGCAGTTTGAGTCCAAAGGTGGTTTGCTGGTAGAATTCTTTCCTTCTGGCTCAGAGGAGGTCAGTCTTTGTTCTATTAGGACCTTCAACCTGACTGGATGAGGCCCACCCACATCCCACATCATGGGGAAGCAAATATGCTTTACTTAAAGTACAATAATTTAAATATTAATCTGGTTTAAAAAAAAAAAAGCCTTCAGAAACATCCAGAATATCTGACCAAATATCTGGGCACTGTGGCCTGGCCACAGGTGGGCTTCCCTCATGGCTCAGAGGGTAAAGAATCCGTCCGCAATGCAGGAGACCTGGTTAGATCCCTGGGTTGGGAGGAGGGCATGGCAACCCACTCCAGTATTCTTGCCTGGAGAATCCCCATGGACAGAGGAGCCCAGCGGGGTACAGTCCATGGGGTCGCAAAGAGTCGGACAGGCAAAGTGACATGACACCAGCTACCACACAACCCCCAGCAATACTCCCAGGTGCTGCTGACATATTCTTCCTTTAAAAATCATTCAGCCTTCTACCTCTGTATCTAGTGACCTCTTTTAAAACCGAAAGATCTTCAGGACGAAGATTTGTATCCCTGCAATTAACACAAGTAGCTAACACAGTGCCCTGAATAGTGCTGACATTTGAATATTTCTTGAATAAATTTCACAGTGGAAAAAGCTATTAAGTAAGCTATTTCCAAAATTACTGAGCACTGTTTAATACCAAAGGAATTGAATTAAACTACACAATAAACCTACTTAGAATAAAATGGGAAAATGACTATTTACAGCAAAAAGAAGTAACAGCTGGACATCAATAGGATGGGAAAACAGAAAGCACAGCACATGGATTAAAAAAAAAAATCCAGCATATAAGCATCAAATGGGGGTTGGGGGGAAGTGCTGAAAAGCTACATTTGGGGGCTTCCCTGGTGGTCCAGTGGTTATGAATCTGCCTTACAATGCAAGGGACATCGGTTCAATCCCTGATCTGGGAATATCCCACATGCCATGGAGCAACTAAGCCCATGGGCCCAGAGTTCACGCTCCACAAGAAAGTAGCCTCTGCTCATTGCAACTAGAGAAAGTCTGTGTGTAACAACAAAGACCCATCACAGCTAAAAAAAAGTAAATCTAAAAACAAACAAACAAAAAGCTCCACTTGGTATTTTTATTTTCCTTACATTTATCTTTAAGTACAGTTCTTAGTGCATATCCAGTATGCTATACAAACTCTTGCTGAAACTATTTGATACACTACATATCTGGAATAAGCTGTTATATAAGGGTTTAACACAAGGTTTAATTAAATATTAAAAGATCTTCATTTATTAAACTATCTCTTCTACAACACAGTACGCACAGACCCTGAGAGCAGGATAGTGGTAAATAGGCTCCGGATTTTTTTTTATTTGGGTGAGGAGATTTAAAATATAAGATCCCACAGGGCTGCTCTCTGAATCATGTCACAGCTTGTAGCTGCAAGCCTCCACTTTTTGCACACCTTGTACTCTCTGCTTTGGTCCATTCTTCACCGTTATCCACACTACTTTCTGTTAGGGACTAATACTGCACTAAATAAAATCATCTGTCTCTGGTCTCTGTAATCCCTTCTTGTACGTACTTCAGACCTGTCCTCCCCAACAGACTTGACTATTGACCTCTCTGTAGTATTCTCAATCTCTTCAGCGCTGTCACATGCTAGTCACTGGTGACTCTAAGATAACAGAGTTCATGGTCCAGATAACTTTCCTCTCACCTTTTCAAACATATTCTTAAAACCAACTCCTTATCACTTAATTCTAAAAGTGAAAGTAAACTCCTCTTTGACTAAAAAGACTCCAAATGATCTCATCCTTTTCATTAATACATTTCATATCTTCACTCATTTTCTCCCCTCTTCCTCAGTTTTGGGGGAAGAAAGACTTCTACATTTCTTTCAGCCCAATGTCACCTTCCATGATTATAGATTTGAGACCTTGCAACTTCACTTGCTTCCTCCCAGTGGATTATTAATATGTGCAGATTTACTCAAGACATATCTTTCTTTGTTCAACCATTAGCACTTCAGACTGAGTACAAGGAAATAATGACTAGACTAAGAATTCAGAAAGAGTGCCATGAAGAGAGAATACTTAAACCAAAAGGCACTTTGATAATTCAGATGGTGATGCAAAACAACAGCAGTGGTAATGCAAAACACAAAAATTAGGACTTTTTTGAAATGGCAAACAGGAGAGATGCTGAAACAGTTCTATAAAGCAAAAGTATGCATCACCAGCTCGATGGACATGGGTTTGGGTGAACTCTGGGAGTTGGTGGTGGACAGGGAGGCCTGGTGTGCTGCAGTTCATGGGGTTGCAAAGAGTCAGACATGACTGAGTGACTGAACTGAATTATTAATACTTATTATTACATATTAACTTACTTATTATTAATACTATTACTAATCTGAGAGAATAAAATATCCTCAATACCGTCTTCATTTATCATAGTGTCCTTTTCTATAAAATGTCAAGTTCAAAAAAAAAAAATAATAAAATGTCAAGTTCAACCACACATTTTCTGACGAAGGAGACTTTTCAGAAATAATAATCCTTCATGTTATCAACAGTTAATTTGTTAAGTACAAAGGACACAAGGGGGGAAAGATGCTGAAAAATAGTCTATAGCAAAAAATAAGAAAAGTTTGCTAAGCACAAAAAGAAAACAGAAGATAAACTGCAAACACAGAAGATGCAATATACGGTTTCTGACTAGGGTAATTGGGGAAGGCTTTGAAGGGGTGAGGCTACTCAAGTAGCATCTAGAAGGATAAAGCTGATTCCCTCTTGCTCCTTTCCTAATTTTGGTGGCTAGGAATCATTATAGGTACCGTCATTCAATATTGTCAGCTCAAATTGTCCCTCACTCACAATTTTTGCACAATGCTGTCAGCATAAAGATCCTACAGCTGGACTCTGACAAATCACTTTATTGGCTAAAAACTTTCCAGGGCTCCTTACAACCACCTGATAGCTCAGTTGGTAAAGAATCCGCCTGCAATGCAGGAGACATGGGTTTGATCCCTGGGTTGGGAAGATCCCGTGGAGGAGGGAACAGCTACCCACTCCAGTATTCTGATCTGGAGAATTCCATGGACTGTATAGTCCATGGGGTTGCAAAGAGTTAGACACGCCTGAGCAACTTTCACTTTTACTTTACAACCAACCAAGAAAAACTCAGACTTGTTAGCGTGCTATTCAAATGACAAACTGAATAAACTAAGATAAATGGAGCAGGGGAAGAAAAATAAAAGGGGAGGGAGGGCTTGAGTGTTATTTGACACATTTTCATTGGGACTTGAGCCTTCCAGAGCTTTGGCTCTCTTTCCTTTGTGACTTTGTTCTCAATCTGTTGCTTTGTCCAGTTCTTCAATAGCCATCTAAGGAGTAAGGGAAGAACATTCCAGTCAAGGGCCCAAATCTGAAGGAACTTGGCTGACCTGAAGACCTAAATGATAACTAGCGTGGTCCAACCTTTAAGCAAATTGCATAGTGTTGTGGCTGGTCAGGACAAGAGTCTGGGACTTTGCGTGTTCACTTTTCTGACAGACTGCAAAACTCCCCGTGACCTAGGATTGGACACTTCTTCCTAGACATCCTCTTCCTGTGGCTAACTGTGACTATCTGTCAGGCCCTACCTTAGCTGCTGAGTCCTCAAGAACCTTGTCTCTGTGGCTCTTTGATTTCCTAGCACATAGCACAGGGTCTAACATGTAGTCATAAAAGGTGCTCGGCAATTCTCCTGATTGGATATAGTAAGCTCCAGGCACGTGCAAGCTTCCCTTATGCCCCCTGTGCTCCATGCTGTCTTTGGCGTGGTAGGTACCTCTGCTCCTAAATGTACTGAGGTTTCTCCAGAATCTCGTTTACCCTCACCAGAGTTCCAGGATCAGAGAGAAGAAGCTATCCAGATGTGGGAAATGCCAAAGGGGCTTTGGAAAACTGACCACTGTTGAAACAAATTTCAAGTTAATCTTCCAGTTCTAACCTCTATCTTCACCCAATTACTATAGTCCTTGTTTTCATTGCATATGATGCTGCCAATTCCTAAGACTTTTAGTTTGGGTGCAAATCAGGTTTACTTCTTGGCTTTACCCACTGCCTCCTTAGTCTGCAGCTAAATTCTGCTAAGAAGATATTTAAACTCAAAAGACAAAAACTTTTTTTTCACCCTTCAAAATTTTGTTGCTGCTGTCCCCTCTCCAAATCTACTTTGTCTTTTATGGGTTTACGTGTTTTAAAAAATGCCTTCTCATGTAGTTTTAGTTAAGACGTATAAACAGGAAGAAAAAGGAAAAGCATGTCCAATTTGCAGTCTAAATTTAGCCTCAACCCTCTAAGCTGCTTTGTTGGGTATTCTTCCTTATGGTTGGTTTTGTATTTTAATCTCCAGAAGATATAACCAACAGACAGAGATATAAAAATATTTTAAAAAGGAAATTAATTAAAAATAACTTCATCCAATAGTAGTTAAAAAATAAAACAAAAAACACAGGAGTGAAAGAGAAACTAATCTGAGAGTTAGACAAAGAGAGCAAATTTACTAGGTTAAAGAAAGTTGAGTCTTCAGATTTACAAGGCCCACTGAAACCACTCAGGAAAAATACACGCCAGTGTGGCAACATTTCTAAACTCTAAGAACATCCAGAGAGAAAAATGAGAATCAAATTGGCATCAGCAACACCAGAATGTTAGAATACAATAATCCAATAATTTAAAATGTCCATATGAAAAAACAATCTGAATTCATAATAATAGCCAATCAAGCAATCAAGAAAAACACAGGTTCACTAAGAAAATTCGCCACCCATACATCCCCCCTTTTTTTTAATGACAAAGATGCACTTATGCAAAACTGAGGGGAAAAGAACCAACTAAGAAGTCAACGTGGTAAACAAGAAACAGGAACCCCTGCATGTCTCTGAATAGACTGGATAGAGATAATGCAAAGTAGTAAAGTAGCAGAGGTGGTTAAGAAGTAAAATTCTGCATATATCCTGGAATTAGTTGACAAGATCAGAAACATGTACTGTGAGAGAAATTTAAGGATGACGCAAAGATTTTTTTATCTTAACCAACTAAAAGAATAAGCTGTCATTCAATTAGAAGGAAAGGACTAGATGAAAAAATAGGTTTGGGACATACTGAATGGGAGGTGCCTAGTAGACATCCTTCCAGGTGGAAATATTAAGGAAGCCAATGGATACACAAACCAGGAGTCTGCAGGAGAGGTGCAGGATGGAGATAATAATCTACAGACAGCATCTGAAGTCATGAAATTCAGAACGAAATCAAGAGAAGAGTGCACATGATAAAACAAGGAAATAATCTGTAAACAACACAAAAGAAAAAAGAGGAAGAATAAGAGAGTGAAGATGTGAACTAAGCCCTGGCATCCTCCAACAATGGGAGGATTAGGAGTTGAAGAATCACAAAGGAGACAGTGAGGTCTAAGAGAAAACTAGGATGACACCAAGTGAAAAAATGGTTAGAAGCAAGAGAGATCGATTGTGCAGTATATTGCTGATCAGTCAAGTAGACTGAGGCTAAGAACCAGCCACTGAATTTGGCAACATGGAAATCTTTGGCAACCTTGATACAGACAACTTCTTCAAGGAGTTTCGGTGTAAATGGAAGGAGAGAGATGGGGCAGTAGATAGAAAAGAGTAACTGCATTAAGAATAGCACTGTTTTTGTTATTGCTGCTGCTGCTGTTTTTAAGGTGGGTGAAATAACGGCATATCTGTGAGTAGACTGAAGGGTCTGGTAGAGAAGGAGAAACTGAATATGCAGGAGAGGCTGTTGGAGCAATGTCCTTGAATCATCAAGAGGGGATGAAACCTACTGCACAAATGCATGGGTGGCCTTAGGAGAGAACAGTTTATCTAAACAGAGAAAAGGAGAGGTTTGGGACAGATGCAGGTTACTGGGTACATGTGGGATGAGTTGAGCAAAACTCTCTTCTGTTTACTATTCTCTCCTCAAATAAATAAGCAGCAAGGTTCACAGGCTGAAAGTGAAAATGAGGGAAGAGATGATAGAAGTCTGAGGAAAACAAGGAATGGAATGGTCATGTACAAAACCGGAATGAATGGACTAAGAATATATAATATATATAATATATGGGAAGTAACCACGACTTCTGGGCTTAGTGAACATAAATGTACAGTCAAACTGGCCAGCATGTCTGTGCTGATATCATCAGGGCTGTGAAGTTTGTACAAGAAAGTGTGGGGGGTGGGGGGGGGGAGAGGGTTGACAGTATAAGCTCTGTTCTGACTGTAACAACTCCTCATGGAATTAAAACAGGTGGTAAAGCTATAAGGAGAGTGTAGGTCAATGAAAGGTAGTAAGTTCAACAGACTGTAGGCTACAGCAGATCTGAATGACTGATGAAGATGGGTTACCTAGACAAAGATGGAGATAGTGGTTGGAAATAACAATGAGAAAGCTACTCTATTAAGCACTGTAACAAACTAGTTCACTTCTGGTATTATCTCATTTAATTCTGAGAATGCACGTCATTATCCTTACCTTAAAATATAAAGTTAAAGCTGAGATTAAATTACTTGTCCAAGGTCACTACTAAGTTTTCCAACTGGCCTTTTAGGTCACATTTGCTTCCAAAAACAAACACTCCACAACACTAGAATAAATCTTTGTGAGTAAAATACTTCACAGCCTAACTCACACTTGATCCATTAAAAATTTTACTTCACTGATATCCAGTTTTTAAAATGGCTAACTGAAGTACTACTTTAAAGTATCACAGAGAAAATAAAATGTAAATTGCTCCTATAGAGAGCACCTTCTTTCATGGAGTAATAAATTCAAGTTAAACCATCTACAGTTACTGCTATTACTACTTTGGCACTGAGTTAAATACAAAACTCTTGCTATGTCACACGGGTAAGATCTCTTTACTCTCACTATTTCTTTTCTTCTACTATTATTTTCTTCAGGCTTTAAGTTGTTTTCTTTACTTCCAATTCAGACAGTCATGTCTTGGGACATCACTGATGGTCCAGTGGCTTCCCTGAGTGCCCAATGCAGGGAGGCTGGGTTTGACCCCTGGTTAGGGTACTAGATCCCACATGCCACAATTAAAAACCCTGCAGACTGCAAAGAAGACTGAAGATCCTGGTGCAGCCAAATAAAAAAAAATAAATATTTTTAAAAAAAGAAAGAAAGAAAAAGAAAGCCATGGCTTTTCTTACTCTACTGGAAAATGTACAGTTAGTTTCTGGCACCTGACCTGAGACTCTCAGAATTACCAAGAATTTCTGTGGACTATGCAACAACAACAAACTGTTTCCAAGGCTCCAAGTTCTGGCAATCTCACTAAACAGGGCAACCAAAAGAAACTGCAGCATTAAATTTCCCTAGATCTTTGCTGTTCCCAAGTAGTGATTTTGTGAATTGCTAGATTCAGATCCCCAAATCAGAGAGAAGGCAAGAAATCAATAAAGCACTTCACAGGCATTTCATCCAGTACAAGCTCTCCCACTCTCTCTGGAGTTTATGACTATGTGGATAATTAACAATCAAGAGGTGAGTAAGCTATGCCAATGGGAAATATAAACCATTACCAACTTACCCACTTTTATATTCCTCCACCAATCACTTCATTCTCTAAGAACAAACTGTTTGTTTTAAAAGCGGCTGGCTTATAAAATTATTCTTCCTCACAAAGTCTCTTTTCCTAATTCAATGGCAACATGATTTTCATTTTAAGGGTTTATTAACCAGGTACAGTTAGCTAAAGGCATGTTAGATATGAATTTTACTCACGTTAGTCTATTTAGTCTATTTTGGCCACCTGAAGAACTGACTCATTGGAAAAGACCCTGACGCTGGGAAAGATTGAAGGCAGGAGAAGGGGACAACAGAGGATGAGATGGGTTGGATGGCATCACCAACTCAATGGACATTAGTTTGAGCAAGCTCCAGGAGATGGTGATGGATAGGGAACTGGCATGCTGCAGTCCATAGGGTCGCAGAGTCACGACTGAGTGACTGAACTGAACTGAGTCTATTTTACTTAAATACTTTAAAAATCCACATATATAATGCTTATAAAGGTATGTGAGTTTCCTCCAACTTTGAGATTTCCACAATGAGAAACCTTCAAAAGCTGTAAGTATCCTTTCATTTATTCAAATATTTATCAAGGGTCTGCTCTGAGCCTGGCACTATTCCAGCTGCTGAGGACAGAGCAATGAATGAGACAAAACCCATGCCTTTACAAAGCTTCCATTCTGTGGGGAATCTCTTGGTATCCAGGATCTATTATGTGTTTGGGTGTCATATTCACAAATACAAGTGCATGTACAATTGGAAGCATCCTACAGCCTACTGATGCACATCATCACTTGCAGTTCCCTCAAACAATCTGAACTGATTCTTCCTTTAATTAAATGAAAATTATAATTGAGCTTGAGCCATAAGGTGAAAAACTGTCTCCCCAATAATGTCATTTATATCATGCATGTCTTAAGATTTTATCCTGGACTTCTCTGGTGGTACAGTGGATAAGAATCTGCCTGGTTTGGGAAGATTCCACATGTCACAGAGCAACCAAGCCCATATGCCACAATTACTGAGCGTGTGCTCTGGAGCCTGTGAGCTGCAACTACTGAAGCCCATGCACCTCGAGCTTGTGCCCTGCAACAAGAGAAGCCACTGCAATGAGAAGCCCATGTAGTACTGTTCGCAGTACCTGGAGAAAGCCCGTGCACAGAAAGACCCAGCACAGCCAAAAGAAAAAAGATTTTATTCTCTTATATTTCCATTCTCCAAAATTTCTTACTGTTGGTGGAGGGAACATACTTTATGTATTTTAATTTTAAAGAGATAAAACTGAAAACATGGAATTTGGAGATATCCCCAAGAGACTTCTATAAGATTAATAAACTAAAATGCTAAATAACTTTCATTTATTCATTCATTTAATAAATATCTGTTAATCCCAGGGGCTCAGACTCTATGTGGGGTTGGAAGGTGGAGACAATAAACACATGCAAATAAACAAAGATGATTACGTGTAGGTCATAATCAGTACTAGAAGAAAAAAAAACTCAGACCTCTGATAAAGACCTCAAGAAAAAAACAACAATCCAGATTATCTATTAAAATACTTATACTGACATTAAATTTTCCCTTACTTGCCCTTAAAACTTCCTGATATTGATTTAGAAGATTCCAATGTATCAAAGTTCATCAAACTTATCTCAATTTCACTTTCACAGAACTAAAACTAGTCTGTGAAATCTCTAGCAGAAATAAAAGAAAACACCTATCTGGCAGTACCTCTGGCACTGGGCTTTTGATTACATACAGTGGTACCATACAATTTATTATCCAAACTGCAAGAATTTCAAGAGAGAAAAAGGATGTTTTAACAATTTAGCCAAAATAACAGGCACAAACAAGGACTTTCCACCAGGGCAAAACAGGCCATATGGTCATCATAATTATATACTACATCAAAGAGAGCTAGCCCAAAATATCGAGTTATTTTATAGTTTCAGATGGATTTAAATTGTAAGTAATATCCAAGTAAAGAACCTAAATTATAATCTGGACCATATAAGCCAAGTGACTTCCTTACCAAATTTAAAGATTTAAATACCTCACAACATACACAAAATCAATTACAGGGGCATTATAGGCTTAAATGTGAAAAGGCAAAATAGAAAAGTTTTGAAAAGATAATCAAAGTCAGTCCCTGACCCTGGGGTAGGGAAAAGTGCCTTAAAAAAAAAAAAAAAGGACAAGAAACACTAGTCACAATGGAAAACAGTGGTAACATATTTACAATAAAAGGAATAACTTCTATTCACCAAAAGAAACTATTAAATGGGAAAAGATACTTGCAACAGATACATCCAGTAAAAGATTCATATTCTGAATACTGAACTCAAGAAAAACAACAACATGCATCTCAACAGGAAAACGGGCAAAAGATTTCAAAGGCATTTCATGAAAGATGAAATCCAAATGACCAAGATATGAAAAGGTGTTTACCTCACTAGTAATCAGGAAGATTAAAACCAGGTACAAATACATACCCACCAGATTGGATAGAACTAAAATACCTGATACTAACTAAAATACCTGATTGGATAGAACTAAAATACCTGATAAAAGTGGTAAGATTGGATAGAACTAAAATACCTGATACTAACTAAAATACCTGATTGGATAGAACTAAAATACCTGATAAAAGTGGTAGTTACAAGTATTACTGTTGGTGAGAGATGTGGAACTATAACTCTCATATACTTTACTAATGACTGAAATAAAAATTAGTAAACAATTAATTTGGAAAAGTTTTTCATCATATAATAAAGACATACTCCCCACGATCTTGCAATTCAAAGTACATAGCATAAAGAAAATTACATAAACATGTATCAGTAAACTCAAACACAAAGGTATTGTTCATAATTGCTAAAAACTAAACAATTTGAATAGCTTCAGAATATCCAAAGTAACAGGAGAAACAGATAAACAAGTTATATGCATGATGGAATACTATGTCACAATAAAAGCCAAAATAAATATATGCAACATGATTACATTTATATAAAGTTTAAACAGGGACAAACTCTTATCATTCAGAGATGTAACTTAAGTGATAAAACAATCAATGTCAGAATAACATTTCTATCTAGCTTAAGAAGGCAGCAGTTGTTGACGGGAAGATGCAGGGGTGGGAGGCTTGTGGGATGTTGGCAAAGCCTGTCTTTCCCTGGGTGGCAGTTACAAGGACCTTTGTTTAAAAATATTTCATTTTTATCCATGTATCTTTACAACATGTGTGGTTATATTTCACACTGAGGGGGGAAAAAAAACCTCTCTCTAAAGGGGAAAAGGATTAACGTCCTAAATAGAATTCTAAGAATGTTAAAGAAATAACTCAATTCATAGTTTAAAAAGAGTTAGCAAGGATCTCTAAATGCAAATACATACTGTATTCTAAACACACTGTATTCTAAAATCCATGAATAAACTTTTGGTTTCATCCGTTAGACTGTCACTCTTCATCCAAATTTTGAAAAAGGTGGAATTTCGGTTATCAAATTACTTAACAAATCACGTAAATTCTAAAATCTTAACACCAAACTTCCCACTTCTAATTCTGAAATCTGAAATAAGTACCTGGTTGTTTACTGGACAGTTACAAAGCAGTTTTAGATTAGAAACTGCTAAGCAGAATAATATCCACATTTGGTAACTCCAATTTTTGCAAACACAATTCCCAAACCTCTGTTATACATTCAACAACTCAAATTTCTTTAGAAAAAAAGAATATATTACGTACATGGGATTACACATCAAAGCCATAATAAGAACAGACATAAATTAAATCAATGATTAAAAAAAAAAACTTTTCATTGCTATATAGATGTTCTTAGGTTCTTGCATAAAAGAAAGTATTTACAGGTTTTTTTTTTTTTTAAAAAAGACTAATGAATACAAAAAAAATCTTAAAAATGCATAGGTTCTTTTCTTTGTAAGGGTTAGAGTAAGGTACCACAGCCAACTCACTGATAAGTCACTAACCTGGCAAGAAACCTTAAAAGCCAGATTGGGCCAAACAATGCTTTAAAAAAAAAAAACAAAAAAAACTATTAAACCACTTTAATGAGAAATACTGTTTTCAGCTTGTATGTGGCTCTCATCAAAAACTTCAGAGGGCCCTTTTCACAATTCCACAAAACCATAAAAATTAAAACTATACAGCTAAATACGCACGCGGGGCGAGGGGGGACAGGTGGGAGAGGAGAGGAAAGAAAATTTAGAGAAAATAATTTTAAGACTCCCTACCTAGATAGAAAATTTGTCCCAACAAGAGTGTTTTAAAAAAGGATGTACCAGGGAATCCAAAAAGTATCTTTAAATATTTGCGTGATACCGCGAAATGACTCTCCTATCGGTCAAAGACTAATCTTGTTCTTAAAAACAGATTTAGAAAATTTTCTTCCTATCGCCGGACTTTTCTCCTTACCATGCTATTCTTTCTATAACTCTCCCGGATGTGCTGCGAAAATGACCTTAGTTATCTTGCTTCCCTCTCCTACATGTTCCCAAAACTTGTGAGGTTTCTTTTAAGATCAGGAGCTAAAGTTTATTTTCTTCCTGGTTTCCTGGCGGAACAAAAACCCAGACTTGTGAACGGAAACAAAACCCCCAAGACTGGGCGATGGTACGTACTTTGGGGTGGACACCTTCCTCTCCGACCCCAGAGAGCCTCCACGGGGGTCGGTCAGCTCCCACTGGCCACTTAGATCTACCCTGGGAACAAGGGACCCGGAAAAAGCTGGCACCCTTCTTCCCACCGGATTTCCAAAAACAAGGCCGAAAGGAGAGCAGCGAACATTTGAAAAGACATGGTTGCACAACAGGTTTGGAGAAGGATTCCGGTTTAACAGGTAAATACCACACAGGAAACAAGTGGGATGTGATCTGCTCCAGGTACCAATGGCATTTCGAGGCCGTCTGCGTCGCAGGGGAAACCCAAAGTTTGGGCACATTACTTAAAGTTCAACTGAGGAATATGCAACGAATTGAAATTAAAAACGCGAGAAAATGGGTGCTGGAAAATCAGCAAATCAGAGCTTTAAACTCAGGCTGGGCGGAAAAATTCTTTGAATACTCAGGCTTTGTTTGGTGCTTAAGAAGACAGAACCACCGAATTTAGGAGTTGGAAGACGCGTATCTCTGTGTTCTTCGGCCCGTTCTCGGACTTCAGGGCTGCCCCGCCCGCCCCGGCCACGGTCCTTAGTCCCCGGATTGAAGGCGGAAGCCTGGGAGCCCCGGGGAGGCCGCGGCCCGGCCCGGCCCGCGACGCCGGGGCCGGGACCGAGGGAAGGGAGCGGCCCCCCAAGGAGGACGGTGGAGCGGGGAGGGAGCAGGGAGGGAACGAGGAGGTCGCGAGCCGAGAGCTCGGCGCAGCCCCGAGCGCTCGGCCCGCCTTCCCACCCCGAGGCCCGCCCCGACATACCTTTGGCGAGAGCTACGGTAGAGTTCTCGGTGTCGATAGTGTAGAGGATGCCCTCGTAGCGGATCTCCGCCTTGGAGATAAGGCTGATCTTGCTGCCGATGTAAGGGGTGCCCCCGCTCATGGCGCCGCCGCCGCCGCCGCTCCCGGCCGCTCGCAGAGAGGCAGATCCCACGCCGCTGTGGCCGCTCCGCTCGCCCACTTGCTCCGTCGGCGCCTACAGCAGCCGCCTCAGACCCAACATGGCGGCGGCGCCGGCTCCGCTACCCTCCCCCAGCCTCCCGCCCTCAAGCCGCGGCGCGGCGGCGGCGGCGGCGGCAGCGGCGGCGGCGCGGGGCATGCTGGACGGGGAGGCCGAGCTCTCGCGAGACTCGTCTGGCCGCCGGTGGCTCAGGGCTCCTTCGCGGCCTTGGAAGTCCTAGCAGTGTGGCTGGCCTGGTGTGTCGCTGTCGTTCCCCGAGGCCTGAGAGGAGATCCAGGGAGAGGCCAGGAGCCTCGGAATGTAAGGATACTGTGGGCTGGCGTGGCGCCGCGCGCGGTCCTCTTGACCTCCGCTGTGGCCTACGCCATTTCCAGACCCTTTGAAACCCGTCCTGAGTCCGGTGTCATTGCAAAAGCGGATCCCTCTAGCTGGAAAGTTCCAACGTGCCTCGAAGCTCTTGGTGAGCACCTCTGAGACCTGGTCCTTTTCCTTTGGAAGCAACTGCGCCCCTCATGGAGCCGTCATTACAGCATCTGTCACGCAGCGAGTCTCCCCTCTACTCCCCTTCGCTGCTCAGACGTGGGATTCTGTCCAAAGCTTTCAAATGGTTCTCATTGCTTTCAGTACCATTTCTCACAGACCGAATCCTACTGGCTGCAGTTTTGTTCAGTTCTGTGAACTCTGGATTCATTGTAGCCATAGCACTGTTAACCTTAAAAAAAAAAAAAAAAAAAAGCTCAACCTAAGCGTGAGAATTGTGCTTTCTTCCGGGAGGGTTTGCTGAGGACTTAAGTCTAGAGATAGCCTCTCAGCTCTGAGGGACTGCTGGGAAGAAGTAAGGGAGGAGCCAGGATATGTAGGAGTTCTTGAAAAACAGCACAACAACAAACCCAGGTAGTTTAACATCAAAAGATTACTCTTAAAGAAAAACCAGACATCTCAAGTTAATGAATTCAACACTTTTCTGTGTATGGGAAGAAGTTGGAGTCTGGGCTCATTGAAATCATTTCTTTAATGTTAGTAAACCTTTTCTCCATTCTGAATTCCCTCAGGGTGCACAGTTGGGGGTGACTACAGTGGCTGATGGCTAAACAGCTGCCAAATCCTTTCTTTACTTATATGTCAGGGGATATCCACAGCCTCTTCAGCATCTTTAGTTGAATGTTTAATTGGCAAGTTTGTGTGTCTGAAGATTTCCCCTCTAAACCTAATCTTGCCACGCAACTGTTCATCCTTATAATAGTGGGACTTCTCACTCAGACCTGTATCTGTTCTGACTGCAAAATTCTATCCTTTTCAAGTGTAGACTGTATCCTGAATCTGATCATTTCTCGCCATCTCCACCTCTGCCCTACAACAAACCACCCAGAATTATTGAAACAGCCTCCTAGAAGGCCCTTCTACCTCTGCTTTTGTCCCCATAATTCTCAACACAGCAGCCAGAGGGATCTTGTTAAGATCGAAGTTAGATTGTATCCCTCCTCTACTCAATACTCCTCTCCCCAGTGAGCTCATGTCACACAGAATGAAAGCTAGCTAGACTCCTTACTTTGCCCTATAGAGACGTACATGATTTAGTTCCTTGTTTCCTTGCTTCACCATTCTGTTCTAGCCATCCCCTTTTCACCTCAAACTTGCCCACTTCATTCAGATCTCTACTCAAATGTTGCTTCTGCAGATGAGTCTTTATTGTCCTATTTATCATGATACCACCTGAATCACTCTACATACCCTTGCTCTGCTTTCTTTTTCTTCATAGCGTTTATCTTCCTCTAATTGTTTAGTCGTTCAGTTGTGTCTGATCTTTTGTGTCCCTGTGGAGTATAGCTCACCAGGCTCCTCTTTCCATGAAATTTCCCAGGCAAGAATACTGGAGTCAGTTGCCATTTTATTCTTCAGGGGAACCATGTGTCCTGCATTGCAGGTGGATTCTCTACTGCTGAGCCACCAGGGAAGTCCCATCTCCCTCTAGTATGTTTAGTTGGGCCTCTCTGTCCCCTTCACTAGAATCTAAACATTTTGAGATAGGGATGTTATTCCGCTGTTGCTGCTGCTGCTAAGTCGCTTCAGTTGTGTCCGACTCTGTGCTACCCCATAGACGGAAGCCCACCAGGCTCCCCCGTCCCTCGGATTCTCCAGGCAAGAACACTGGAGTGGGTTGCCATTTCCTTCTCCAGTGCAGGAAAGTGAAAAGTCAAAGTGAAGTCTCTCAGTCATGTCTGACTCTTCGCGACCCCGTGGACTGCAGCCTACCAAGCTCCTTCGCCCATGGGATTTTCCAGGCAAGAGTACTGGAGTGGGTTGCCATTGCATTCTCCCAATGTTACTCTGGTCACTACTATATGATCAGAACCTAGAACAGAGCAGCTTTTCTGTAAGTTGGATGAAGTTGGATGAAGGCAGAGCATAGGTAGGATGTCTGGTGAGCTGAGGGAACAAATGGTGAGAAGCCTGGCAGGAAACAGAGAGGGAAGTAGTACAGAAGACTAATGGCTGTGTCGGGTCTGGTTCACAAGAGCTTCGAAGGAAGACTATGAAATACCTGCTTCAGAACAAGGTTCCTGCTAAGGAGCTGAACTCTTACTTCTGTTATTTCCTCCCGCTTCCAGGCCTGGGACCTAGCTTATCTTCCCTGCTTCCTGAGTGAGGGTGTCCTTTTTCATATATTAACTAATTCCCAAATTTACATCTTCATTGCAGATCTCTTGACTTCCAGGGTCACACTAGTACGTATACTAGATACAGTTGTTTGGGTGTCCCTCAGGCACTTCCAGCTCAACATGTTCAAAAATATATGCATCCACTCCATTCCCCCAAATAAACCTGCCTTTATCCACGCTCTCTGTCCTTAACACTGGCCCCAGGACTCACTCAGGTGTCCAGTCTTAAAATCAGAATCCTTATCTGGCTGCACCCAGTCAATCACCAATCTTGCTCATTCTATTTTATGTTTTCAGTTCATGGCTTCCTGCACCCTAGGGCACCAGGAACTGTGCATAAGTGCAGCTGATCAGTGTGATAGCCCATAGTGTATCATGCATGTGAATCTCTAACTTAGGTACTAGAAAAAGGCTGAGAAAGTGGCACCTTTCACTACCTTTGTTTCTGAAAACCCAAGTCCCATGTTGCTCCCCTGCTTAAGAGCCATCAGTTATGTCTGCTGGCCTACAGAAAAAAAAAAAAAGCTACCTCTCCATTGAATGTTTTTAACAATAGAAAGTCTAGAATTTCTACATTGGAGAGGCAGTCAGGTTGGAAGAGGAGATGAAAAGGATGGGAGGCTTGTCCAAAGTTACGTTTCTAGCTGGCACACTTTTTTTTTTAACTTATATTTGTGTTTGCTTGGGGATTGGGTAATGGAGAATATGGGAGAAAGAAGGTTCCTGCACCTCACTGTCTTTTGGTATGCCCCTGGTTATTCATTGCAACTCCCAACATATTCTCTGTGTGCCTTACTTAGGCTCTGGCCATGCTGAATTCATTGCTTCTCAGAACGTATGTGTCACTCTCCCACATCTAACCATTCCTGTTTGATATGAAAGTCTCTTTATTCCATCTCCATTTGACAAACAAGATTCAAAATCACTTCCACAGTATAGATAAAAATGAGAATAAATCAAAGACCTAAATGTAAGAGCTAAAACTATAAAATTCTTAGAACAGGGGTCCCCAAACTCTGGGTTATGGACTGTTACATCTTGTCAGATCAGTGGCAGTATTAGATTGGAAATAAGAGCACAATAAATGTAATGCACTTGAATCGTCCCAAAACCGTCTCTTCCACCCACCCTGGTCTATGGGAAATTGTCTTCCAGGAACTGATCCATGGTGCCAAAAAGGTTGAAGACAACTGTCGTAGAAGAAAACATTGGGGTAAATCTTCTTGACCTGGATTAGGTAGCGATTTCTTGGCTATGCCACAAAAAGCTCAAACAATCAAAGAAAAATAGGTAAATTAGATTTCATAAAAATTAACTTTTGTGCTTCAAAGGACATTATCAAGAAAGTGAAGAGACAACTCACAGAATGGGAGAGACTATTTGCAAATCATAGTTCTGATAAGAGATTCAGGATATATAAAGAATATGTAAACAAGGCTTATAACTAACAGAAGTTATAACACATTAAATTGAAAAACAAATTTCTGGATTAAAATTTGTAAACCATAATGGAACACAATATTAAAAAAGAATGTATATGTATGTATGTATCACTTTGCTATACAGCTGAAATTAGCACAACATTGTAAATCAAATATACTTCAATGAAAAGTAAATTTAAAGAAATGTGTAAAGGATTTGTATAGACATTTTTCCAAAGAAGATATACAAATGGCCAAAAAAAGCACAGAAAAAGATGCTTAACATCATTGATCTTTAGGGAAATGCAAATCAAAGCCACAGTGAGATGCCAATTCCTACCTACTGGGATGGCTAGTAATTATAAAGATGGACAAGAACAAGTGTTAGTAAGGTTGTGGAAAAATTGTTAAGTAGTGCATCCTATTCGGGAAAGTTTGACAGTTCCTCAAAAAGTTGACCATAAAGTTACCATATGATGCCACTGTTCCATTCCTGGGTATGTAACCATGAAAAGTGAAAATACGTATCCCACAAAAAACTTTTACGTAGATGTTTATAGCAGTGTTATTTATAATAGAGTGGGAACAACCTAAATATCTATTAACTAATAAACGCATAAACTAAATAAATGTACCCATTCAATAGGATATTATAGCCATAAAATGAATGAAGTACTGGTACGTGCTACAACATGGGTGAACCTTAAAAACGTTACACTAAATGAAAGAAATTAGACACAAAAGCCACATACTGTATGATTCCATTGATATGAAATGTTCAGAGTAGGAAAACCCATAGAGACATAAAATAGAGTAATGGATTATTGGTTGCCAGGGGCTGGGGGTTATGGCTGGGGTCTAGGAATGGGGAGTGACTGCTAATGGTTTCTCTTTGGGGTGATGAAAATGTCTGGAATTATTAGATAGTGGTGGTAGTTACACTACATTATGAAAATTCTAACTTTTACACTTGAAAAAGTGAATTTTATCGTATGTGAATTGTATCATAATAAAAAGTATGTCTCCTCATTTTATGACTCTTTAAAGTTACATGGCAAATGGGCACAGGCTTATAAGAGAATATATATATATAAATATATATATATAAAATTCCATATGGTTGCTTTGTAAAACTAACCTGTTAGTTTCAGGTATATGGTAAAGTGAATCAGTTATACATAAGAGAATATTTAAGATAAAAAGCTAGATACAAACATGAGTATGAAGACTTCTTTTTTTTTTTTTTGAAGACTTCTTTAAAAGAAAAAACCAGGCAGCATGTAAAAATAAA